>NW_026596051.1:34965704-35083776 GCF_907164565.1 Psammomys obesus
TTCTTCTTCTTCTTCTTCTTCTTCTTCTTCTTCTTCTTCTTCTTCTTCTTCTTCTCCTCCTCCTCCTCCTCCTCCTCCTCCTCCTCCTCCTCCTCCTCCTCCCCCTTCTTCCTTCTTTCTCCTCCTTTTAAATAAAATAATTTCACAGAGCATGGTGGTGAACACCTTTGATCTCAGTGCTTGGGCGGCAGGGGTAGGTAAATATCTGTGAGTTCCAGGCCAGCCCGGTAAAGACAGCCAGAGCCAGAGACCCTGTCCTCCAAAACAAAACCAAAAGAAGGGGATCTTAATGTCCTATGATATATCTACAGGTTAAAAAAGGAACTCAGGAGATAATGTCTTTCGATTATTTCATTTAATTGAGATAATGGATATAAACTGTGAACAGATGAACTGCCTAAATTAGTGGTTCTCAACCTTCTCAACCTTTGTGGTGACCCCCAACCACAAATTTTTTTTGTTGCTGCTTCTTAACTGTAATTTTGCTACTGTTATGAAATGTAATGTAAATATCTGTGTTTTCCGATGGTCATAGGGGACACCTGAGAAAGCGTTGTTCAACTCCCAAATGAGTCACAACCCACAGGTTGAGGACTATTGGCCTAGAAGTTCTGCATAGTAAACCAGACAGAAAGTATTTCAGTCATGGGCCACGTTGTGACATTTTAGCACGAGGGCCCAGTGTACCATGGATGCCCCAGAAAATTAAAAATGAAGCTGGAAATGCCCTGCCTAGTGATGTGGCAGTTATAACGATGCCCCCTGTCTCTGTGCTGACGCTGGAGTAAACAAACCTAGTGTACTGCCAATCGTGTCAAAGTGTAGCACATACATAACACCGCAGATGCTCATTTACGACAACAGTAGTTTATATGTTTGCTATTTGTTTCAATAGTAATTTCAGGTATTTTCCCGCTTATTAAAAATGACTATAAAATAGCATGTCATGGTATACTGGCAGCAGCGTCTCACTATGTAGCCATAGACTGAAACTCATTATGTAGGTCAGGCCTACCTTTGCTTGCTGAGGGATTAAAGGTGTGTGCCATTATCTCTTATATCTTTTCATTGCATAATTTTTCCTGTGCTAATCAGTGGCTATATCCTTGGGAGTATGGCCAAACATCTCACAGAAACAACTTAGGGGAGGAAAAAGTTGATTTGTGGTTTCAGAGATGGTTATTTTTCATGGAGGGGAGCGAGTGAAGGAACCAAGGTATCTGTCTCGTGGCAGCCAAGAAGCAGAGAGAGAAAAAGGGAAATTAGGAGGGGGTCAAGGTGGGAAACAGGCTCCAGGGACATGCCCTCAGTGACATCTCTTCTGAGTAGGCCCATTCCTACTCAGGGTGCCTCCCAATAACACTATCATGTTACGAATCTGTCAACCCTTTATCAAGTCAGAACCCTCTAGATCCAGTCATCTCTGGAGATGTCCTCACAGACACAACCACAGGTCTCCACTACTAACATGACCTAGGCTTCTTTCCATCCAGTCACAATGGCAATGAAAACTGTCACAGAGGCCTAAGAGCAGCAAGCCGTAAAGCCTGTTTGTGCAGGAATCTTACCATCAAGGCCTACAATACCTGTACAATGGTGACGTCACCGAGAGCACATTCCTCAGAACATAGCCACATCCTTAATTGATTCATGACTGCATTCATGTTCACTTCAAGAGGTAGTAGAGAAGGAAGAGCTCAGAGTTTCCCCAAAGCAGATTACCGCCACCTTAAACCCAGGTGCTTCTTTTTTCAACCAAACGGCATCACTATTATGAACCAGCCTATATCTTAGGGCCCCCCATGTTGTCACAAGAAGACTCAGCAAAGCCTTGTCTGCTGGCTTTCTCACTGCAACCACGGGGCCTCAAAGGCAAAGCAACCTCCTCTGCATGGACAGTATCACCCAGCAGCAAGTGCTACCTATAATGGAGTCTATGGACACCTGTAAAGGTTGAGTGAATGACAACATGCTGAATGAAACAATGAGCGACTATGCAGAATAACTCCATTCCATTTTCCTGAGCAGTTAACTGAGGTAACAGAAGGGGAGATAACACATCTGAGTTCCCACAACTTACACAGACAGACCCGGGAGCTGAGGAAGCCAGAGCAGTTGACCGGATTCCTATCCTGCATCCTGCACTGCCAGCTACAGCTTTTAAAGATGAGGACATGAGGTCACTCATGTGAAATTAATTATGAGGCAACTCTTCTCTCGGTGTCACACATACAAATTATCATAGAAGGCATGATGTAGGACTTGGCACAAGGGATTTACTATTGTGTAGTTTATTGAAAACATTTTAATAAGATTCACTTGAAAAAGTGCTTAGTCTAACTAATACCTTCCGAGATAATTTTTAAAGCTGTTTTTCTTCTTGAAAAAAATCCACATCATTCAGTGAATGACAGATTGCCATGGTCACATATTAGGATCAAAAATTACTAGCTACAAATGCAAAATAGCTGGAGAGAAGATACCATGCATGATTTTAATCAGGAAAGAAAAAGACATCTATAGTTTCTGTCCTGCAAAACCACTAAACAAAGTCCTAAAGCTCACATAATTGAAAAATGACACTGATCCACAGATATTGTCATTGGCAGATATCATTGTTTTATAAAAAATAGCTGACGAACAGCTATTTTTCACACTTTTCACACCAGTGAAAAGAACCCACAATGCCATGTGGCACGTGGCTAAATAAGTCGTGAGGGAATGGAAGCCATAACTAAGATGAGAGAGAAAGCCAGAATCCTCTTCCCTTGTAGTGAAAAGGCCACACACATTTACTCAGAGCCTTGATGCTTAAATCATTATATAGTTACAAGAAACAAAACTGACACGTTAAAGGCATTCTGTCCCCCCCCTCCGCCCCTCACATATCCCCATTAGGTTTAACCTTACAAACTGCCCATTATTTGATCATTTTTGACCTTCATAAAAGGTAGCTTTCTGTGATTCAATATAAAATATTCAATTAATGATTAATCAAACTGATATGCTAAATACACTATGTGAGCTTTGGGCAGTAAGGGTTGGATGAAAAATGCTTTCTTTTCCTACAAACCCTTGATGGGAAAACCACATACTGACACTGTTTATCAGTGTTCTGAATGTACAAAGCGCTCTGGGAACACACTGTCATCTCTGCATAGGAAAGAGCAACTTGTCAGCAGAGCTATGGCTGGTGGGAGCTCATGAGTCTACTTCCTCTTGCTTAACCCTATTTTATACATTTTCTTTAACAACGGCTAGGAAGATGGCTTCATAAGTAAAGGTCTTGCTATGCAAATGAAAAGATCAGAGTTCAGATCCCCGGCACCCATGTAATTGCCCAACATGGGAGAGTTACAGAAAAGGATCCCTATGGAGCAAGCTGGTTAGATAGACTAGCCAAACTGGTGAGCTTTGGGTTCATCAGGAGATAATTCTGCCTTGATATATAACGTGGAAGGAAAACATAGAAATCAACCACTGGACTTCATACAAATGCATGCACACACATATATTCATGCACCCACACACATGTGAACGCGTATTTATGCACATACACCACACTCATACATCCAACACAACAACTTTTCATTAATGCACGCACAACATTTTTGATGAAAAGTTTGTGACAATGTGTCATGAAGGTTGCAAATTAACAGCTAATATTAGTGGAAGTGCATAAGATAGAGGACTTCAGAATAAACACATTTAGAACCACTTAGGGAAAACAACAAGTGACAAACTAAATATACAATCAGACAATGGCCAGACCACAGGAAATAATGCACTCTGGCCCACAGTCCATAGAAAACAGCCTTTAACGCCAAACAACCCTTGCAGATAAACAGCCAGGATTCTTATCAATAATGGGCATCGTCCTTGATTTTTGTCCCCAATCAGAGAGCAACAATTATGTTCCCTAAACCAATTACACAGGATGCCCTGCTTCGAGCCAGCTACTGGCAGCTTCCACTGGCCAGCACCTTCCAGCCTGGCTTCTTCTGCTGCCCTTTTACCACCATGAAGCTTTCCAGCGTTAGGGTGCCATCCAGTCTGCACCAAGCCTAGTGACTGTGTCACCCTCCCTTGCTGTGGCAGCCGTTAATAGACAGCCCTGTTTTAGTTTCATTGGTTGGTCTTTTATTCCCACAGAAGGGGAAGAGAAAGGACTAAGGGATGAGATTAACACAAAGGACAGGAATGTTAAGGTCGTTTCATTTATGAGGACTGCTGATGAAGGCAGCCTAGCAAAGCCGACTGCCCACCTATCTTAGGATTCTAGAGGAGCAACAGGAAAAAATGAGGCTATTTTGCCACTTTGTTTCCCTCATCATTCCCTCTTCCAGTATACTTCGCTCAACCCTTTAACCTGAAGAGGATACTCTGCATGCATACATCTGTTTTGTTTGGCCTTCAAATCTCAATATGTATCAGGAACTTGTAGTGGCCAGATTCTCCAGGCCTCCACCAGGGAAGAGATATGTTGAACTGCTCACTATGGATCCAACAGAAGGGCTGAAATAAACACAATGATGCATCTTGCTAGCTCATAAACACAAGCTACTTGCATGAACACAGCTCTGACGGGCTCATAATGAAAACTTTGTTTCCCTGAAGTCTCTAACCCTATACAGTCTGAGAAAAACTAGATACAATCACCAAATAAGACCCAAGGGGACTGTCTGAGCAAGAGTCAAAGGTTGGGTGTTGGTCTAATTTGTTCATGGTACTTCAGGCTGACTGTGACACAGATGCATTTCTAAGTTCCATCTTTCTCTCATGCTCACTGGATAGTAAACATGAATCGCCATTAATAATAATTTTCCACTGCACTTCCAGAACAATCCATCCAGAGAAAATTGGAACTTCTTCTTTACTGAGGTCCGGTCCCATCAATTTGATGCTCATTTTATAGAAAGGCCATTGAGCAAAATTAATGTACCCAAACAAATAGAGTTTGTCCTTGTAACTGATTCAGAGTATGACAGGAAACAAAGGGGCTGCCTTAATGGCCTCCTTGGGGAAATTTATTTTCAGAACATTGAGTTATTTTCTTCTACTCTATGAGAGTAGATTAAAATCTTTTTAGGAACAAGAGAAGAAAGTAAAACTTACTTGTCTGTTTTCATAGAAATCACTCGAAAGCCAGTCTCTTGTTCATTTGCTTGTCATTGTCCAAATCAGATTAAACTGAGATCTTGGTGTTATTTTATTCCCTGCCATTTTCAGGTCTTTTCTGAAGTCACAAGGATGGAGCTCCTATGACATACTAGTGGTTTGATAAGAGGAGAAAGAGAAACTCTAACTTTACTGTCATATACCATGTCCTCTAACATGCTATGACATAGAAAGAAAGCCATCGCCAAATGTTCTTTAACTTCCCAAATTCTAGAACCGTATATAGATAAACCCTACTCTTCATGCATTAATAGGTCTATGGTGTTCTGTTGGAGAAATGGAGCACAGCCTAAGAGTGACAATTGAGGAGAAAAAAAACCTACTATACTGGGTAGGCCAGTGCTATGATGTACCTCACACTCTGGAACAAAAAAAGGGGAAAAAATGCCCCTCTACGCTTTCTCTGCCAAAAACACACTCTATTCCGTGTGATCTGCCTGTCTCCAGCCCCCTCCTATTATTAGCAATTAACAGTATAGACAGCCAGCTTGGGGATAGGGAGATGGCCCCGTTGGAAAGTACTTGCTTGTCAAGCATGGGGACTTAGTCAAAACCCTAGGACCTGATTAAAAAGCCCGATGCAGAAACAAATGCAAGGAATCTATTGCAGGGAGACAGACGGGCTGGCAAGCCAGTCTAGCCAGATGGTCAAACTCCAGGTTTAGTGAGAGACCTTGTCTCAAAAAGGAGGGAGGAGTGAAGAAGATTGTTCTTGGGTCTCCACATGCCCACACATACATATGTACATGTACCTGCACATAAAAATGCATATGCACACACACATACAGAGAAAGAGAGAACATCTATGAGCTACTTTATAAAGTAGCCAGTAACCAGGCATGACAAGTTTTACCCAAAAAGAAAGGATAGTGATGAAAGAGGCCAGCTCAGCCTGGACAGAAACTAGACCTAGAAAGTATGAAGGAAGAATCAGCTGTGTAGTAGGAAGACAGGCTGAAACTGGCAAAGAGAAGACATGATGACCATTTACAGTTAGGCAACTACCACAGCTCAAGCAGTCATGTACAGAGGGTAGCTCACTGGGGGACACAGCCGGAGCAGCCCTGGAGAGAGGACACGTGGGCCACGTGACCTGCTGTTATTCTTGTTATGGTGGTCCTACATCAAAACAAGCGAACAGCTGGGTGTGTAAGAGTGCTTGCCTAGCATCCATGAAGTCTTGGATTTGGTTCTCAGCACTCATAAACCGGGGGGGGGGGGGGCGGGGGGGGGGTGTATGACTAGTCCTAGCACTTGGGAGGTGGTAGCAAGAAGATCAGAAGTTTAATGTCATCTTCAGCTACAGAGTGAGTTACAGACCAGACTGGTCTACATGAGAGCCTGTCTCATAAAAACAGCTGATGGTTGCTGGGGGAGAGAAGAGTACCTTTTCTTTGTGAGTGTGGCCAACTGGTATCGCAGTGGATGACTCCATAGCCAAGTGCTTATGGGCAACACTCACTGGACTCAGTGGGTGTGGTGGTTTAAATAGGTTTGCTCCCACCATCCACTCTTGTTTTTGAATGTTTGGCCCTTAGGGAGTGGCATTATTAGGGGGTGTGGCTTTGTTGGAGGAAGTGAGCCAGGCTTTGAGGTCTCCTAAGCTCAAGCTACTCAGGGTGAGAGCCTCCTCCTGGCTGACTTTGGATCAAGGTGTAGAACTCTAAACTCCTTCTCCAGTACCATGTCTTCCTGAACGCTGCCATGTTTCCTGCCATGATGACAGTGAACTAAATATAAGCCAGCCTCAATTAAATGCTTGCCTTCATAAGAGTTGCCTTGGTCATGAGGTCTCTCTTCACAGCAATGAAAACTCAAACTAAGACAGTGGGTTAAATAAGTTAGTAAATAATTATAAAAAGAGGTCATGAACCTAGAAAGGGATATGGTGGGGATCCTGGGTAGAGTTAAAGGGAACAGTAAGGAATGTTTATGATCAAGATCCACTGTATATATGAATAAAAGTTTCAAAAATAAATTAAAAAGAAGGAACAAACACAGCAATAATAAGATCCCACAAACTGACTGTGGCACTCTTGAAATCCCAGCCCATGGCAGGCAGAAGCATGAAGATTATAAATTCTAGGGCATTCTATACTGCATAGGTATACTGGCTGGTTTTATGTCAACCTGACACTAGCTAGAGTCGTCAGAGAGGAAGAAGCCCCAGTTGAGAAAATACTTTCATGAGATTCAGCTGTAAGGCATTTTCTTAATTAGTGAGTAATGGGGAAGGGCCCAGGCCATTGTGGGCGGTGCCATCATAGGGCTGGTGATCCCGGGCTCTATAAGAAGGCAAGCCATGAGAAACAAGCCAGGAAGCAGCCTGGCTTATCCATCAGCTCCTGAATCCAGGTTCCTGTCCTGCCTGAGTTCCTGTCCTCACATCCTTTGGTAATGAGCAGCAATATGGATATGTCAACTAAAAAAAAAAAAATCTTTCCTACTCAACTCAGCTTGCTTTTTGGTCATGGTTTTTGGCTGCAACAATAGAAACCCTAACCAAGACAACAGGGAAACTTTGTTACAACAAATAAGAAAATATCCTGTGACCTGGCCCTGAGTACCCACATCTATGAACCTCACCACATTTGGTGGCTCTATAAAAAAGAGGCGCTGAGTGGAAAGGGCTCCAGTTCACACACAGGTTGGCCCATCACACTGAGGTGTGTTACCGCCAGAGAAAGGTGGCCCATGTAACAGTTAGTTTACAAGCCTACTTGGCTACAGTTTTCACTTGATAAAGAGACAGTACAGTTGTTACTATGAAGCGACTGTGTAAAAATATGGTTACCATCAGCAATCAGTTAACTTTAACTAATGGAAATTGCTCTCAACAATGCAAATGTTGCTCATGCCACTAGTTGAAAGGTAAAAAGAGCAATTGAGCTTTCCAAAGGAAACAATTCTACGGCTAGCTGAGGCATCTGCTCCTCCCTGAATGTCCATCCAGAAGGCCTTTGTAGATATTCTAAACTTCCCAGGCCCCACCACCTAAATAGCCAAGTGTTAAAATTATTCTTGCCTATATTATCGTTCTGCTTCTTTGAAGAATTTGACTGATGCAATCTAGGTGCAGAAGTACATCCAAGTCCTAAGATGAAGAGGAGGCCAGAGGGACTGCCTTCACCAGGGAGGGGCAAAGGCCACGGGGCCTTGGATGTCTAAATAAGTGTAGGAAGTTCAGACTCCTTCTGACAATTTGGGAAAAGCATTCTGAAAGCCATGCTCACATGGAAGCCAAAACTCACATGGAAGAGGCAGATGGTTGAGGCTTAAATACTCTTTTCATAATTAAAGGGAGCCAGCACTGTGGCACATGTATATGACCCCAGCACTTGGGAGGTGAAAGCAGGAAGATCAGAATTTCAAGGCCATCTTCAGTTATATGTCAAGCTCCAGACCAACTGAGCTCTGAGCTACATGAGTCTTTCTTCTCTCTCTCTCTCTCTCTCTCTCTCTCTCTCTCTCTCTCACACACACACACACACACAAGGGAGGCGAGAGTGGATGGGAGTACGTACTTTTATAATGATAACAAATGCTTCTCAGGGAACATGATGTAGATTATGGTGGGAGTGGTACAAAGGAAGAAAAGTGGATGATTTAAGAGCCACTTCAGAAGTAGAACTAATGAGGTGAACGATGGAGTAATGGAAGGATGTGTAGGCTAAATCATTAGCAGAGTCGAGTACACATTGACAATTACTTAATAGCCTAACATGACATTTGCAATTTTCTCTTCAAGCAGGAAGGGCTGTGGTTGTACTTCTGGTGCTCTTTTGCATCTCATTTATTGCCCAACAATCCCAACTGTGAGATTAGAAGTTAAAAATAGCATCAGCATGTGAGGGCTTTCAAAAGTTACTATCATATACTGGAATCCCAAAGTCAAACTCAGCGACTAGACACTTCTATTCACTCACGTGCAAGTGTTTCCAGAGTCAGAACTGATACCTTCCAATTGGCAGAACTTCCTTGGACCAATGAGGTTACCTTTAAATTGAGGGCAGCTTGAAGAAACCTGACAAAGAAGCAACTCCAAGAGAGTGTCAGCAGGGCATGTCACTGTAGCTGGGGAAGAGCTCCCTGGGTGGTTCAGAGAATCTGGATATCTGTACAGTGCCTCCTGCCCCTAGTCTGGATGGACTCACTCTGTGAGGAAGGGACCCTCTAACAAGGCCCAGGACAGTCAAGATAACCTAAAGAGTAAATTCAATATATTCAGTATGTGTTGTCCCATGGGCAGGTTTTTAAACAGAGCTCTTTGGCTGTTAGAGACTTGGGGTTAGGTGGGATGCATACAATGGTACCCATCAGTGGGTACAGATACGAGGACTAGAGGTCATACCCCCAGAACCGGCATAAAGCCTGGGGGAGTATGGCCACCTACTTGTAATTCCAGAGCTTGGGAAACAGAGTGGAGGCCTCTGGGCAATCTGGCTAGATATATTTTTTCTAGTTATTTTAGATAAATTGGCAACCATCTAGCAAATCTGTGAGCTCTGAATTAGAGACCCTACCTCAATGAAAGCGGAGATTGAGAAAGACACCCAGCACCCAGACATCTCAGGCATCTATATACATGCACACAGTCACCCCAGCACAAACACGTCTACATGCTCACACATAAAACACAAGTGTATACATGACAAGGGGAAAAAAGGAGTCTTGGTCTTTTCATCCATTTGCTTACACATAGGAAGGGGCTTCCCTTGTGCTTTATCTTTTTGTAGCCACTTCTTAGATTTACTAAGTGGCTCCTTTTTAAAGATTTTTTTTTTAAATCATGTGTATGAGTATTTGTCTGTGTGTTTAAGTGCCTGCGGAGACCAGAAGATTCCCCTAACATGTAAGATTCCCCTACAGCTAGATTTGCAGGCAGTTGTGAGCAGCCTGACTCAAATGCAGGGAACTGAACTCTGCTCCTCTGGAAGAGCAGCGTGCACTCTTGATCGCTGAGCCATCTCTCCACCTCCAGGGATTCCTTCTTCATGGTAGTCACAGATCCCAGGAAGTTATGCCACTAGACACACTGGTGCTTGGTGGGGAAACCTTCCATCCCTTCATAATGGGTTGGGAAGCTTCCTTCTCCCCAACTCATGCCACCTTATTTGAAAATAGGATCTTTGAAGATGTTAAGGTGAATCCAGTGTCTGGTGTCCGGATAAGGATAGGAGAGACAGGGCATGGAGGCATACACCTTTAGTCCCAGCACTTAGGAGGCAGAAGCAGATGGATCTCTTAGAATTCAGCACCGGCCTGGTCTACATGGCAGGTTCCAGGACAAACAGAGCTACATAGAGATACTCTGTTTCCAAGCAAACAAACAAAAAGAGTAGGAGAGGACACATAGGAATCTAGGAGAAGCCAAGTGACTGACAGGAAGAACAGAGACGACCACCTACCAGCCAAGGACATCACTCAAAAGTAATTCTGCTTTAAAGTAAGTGAGGAAATAGCTTATTCTGAGCAACTATGGGTAATCATTGCCTAGAAATTTGGTTTCGTTTCCCTTGATAACATGTTCCACTTTGGAAGAGGGGACCTATGCAGTCACAGAGCAAAAGAGAGTCACAAATCAAGATGTCTCCCAGTTACGCTGGTGGGAGTGCCAGGTAGGCAGGCTACAGGAAAGCAGGATAACTTCCTCCACAGTTTACACTGTTTCTGAGGTTTAGGGTTGGTGGAGGCTAGGGCCTGCTAAGATTAGTGCTATAGTCTAAAAATGTTATTAATCATAGCATGATACATTAGATACAAAAGTTATGGTGACTGGCTATTAAAGTGACGAAGCAAAGCTCAATTATTTCACTTCTACACAACTACTGTGTTCTAGGTCATCCAGATCAGGCAGCCTGCAGGGGTAATAACAAAATCAGCCTCCTCAGGGAACTTGAGGACACGGATGCAGGTAGCCCTGGTTGTGGAAAGAAAGTAAAGGAGGCACCTCCCAACACCTTCATTCTGACCTGCTAGACTCCAGCTCTGGGAAGGGACAGATGTCTGTGATTTCTTACAGGAACCCCAGCAGACTAGGAAAGTCTTGAAGAACTGAGCTCCAAACCTCTCTGCGGGCTGACTTGCTTAATTTTTCTATTTATTATAGATAAATTGGCAGTCATACAAATACGAATTTACAAATGTTTAAAAATAGATTATTGGCATCTAGAATTACATTGACACCAAGGTATATTTGGTGGGTTTTTGTTGTTTTGTTTGTGTTTGGGGGGTTTTGTGTTTGGGTTTTTTGTTTGTTTGTTTTTGGCTTGGAAACAAGGTCTTGTTTTGTAACAAGAACTAGTAATCTTCCTCTTCTGCTTCCTGAATGCTAGGACTACAAACGGGTGCCACCACACCTGGCTGGTGTTTTAGCTTCTTTCTGTAGTTATTGACTTTAAAGGCCTTTTTCTTAAAAATATTGCAGAGAGGGCCTGCAAGATGGCTCAGAGGGGTAAAGGAGCCTGGCGCCAAGCCTGGTGACCTGAGTTCAATCCCTGAGACTCTCTTATGGTGCAAGGAGAAAGCCAACTCTCACAGGCAGTTCTCTTACCTCTACACACATGCTGTGGCAGCCCCTGACACACACAAACACACACAGAGAAATAAATAGAGTAATAAATGTAATACAAATTGTATGGTCTTAAAGTGCCAATATGTTTTAATTAGGGGTGTGTGTGTGTGTGTGTGTGTGTGTGTGTGTTGAGAACTCCTACTGCCGTACATCAGTCAGACATCATGGCAAGTAGCTTCTCATCTTAATGGTCACCGCTAGCGGACTTCAGAGTATAAACTTTCACCCACTGCCTTTTTAATCCATGACCAGTCAGATCAGAATTCTGCCTGGCCAAGTCCCTACCCTGCAGTATTAGCTGACAGTACAGTTAGTTCCACGCAGCACTGACCCTCCTTTTCAGCATTTTGCCACTGTGATGGTTACTGTTGACTCTTAACTTGACACAATGTAGAGCCATGTGGGAAGGGAGTCTTAAGGAATTGTCTAGCTTAGCTTGGCCTGTGGGCATGTCAGGGAGAGATTTTTAAAAAGTTATACAATTGTTACCTTTAAAAAATGTTTATTAGATCTATTCATTCTATATTATGTGTGAGTGTTTTGCCTGCTTGGGTGTTTGAGCACAGATTCCCCCTCAAACTGGTGTGTTAGGGATGGATATGAAACACCTTTGTGGGTCTGGGAATCGAACCTAGGGCCCTTAACCACTGCTCTTAACCACTGAGCCTTCACTCCAGGCCCTATAAAAATATTTTTAAATAATTGCATTAACTCTTTGAGAACTTTATATATGCATACAGTATATTTTGATCACATTCACATCCCCACTTCTCTCCCTAACTCTTCTGAGACCCACACCTCTTCCCACCTCCCCAAATTCAAGTCCTCTTTTTTTTCTTCTTTTTTCTCATAGCTCATTGAGTCCAATTTGTGCTGCCCGTATACTTATGGGAATAGGGCCGTCCATTCATAGCAGACCTAACTCACCCTCCCTCCCCAGAAGCTATCAACTGTCCATAGTTCCTCAGCTAGGATTTGGGGTTCACATGTTTTGATGTTGATTAGAGTAGTCATCCTGTGAAGATCTTGTGCTGTGAACTACCACCACTGTGATTTGTGAGTAAAGTTGTACTGTCAAGTCCAGAAGACGGTATTTTCTCAGTCTGATTAATTTAGGTAGGAAGACTCACCCTGAACGTAGGTGGCGCCGGTCCCTAGACACAAGATCTGGGTTGGTCAGAGTGGAAGAGGCAGGCTGAGCACAGGCCTGCAGATCCCCTCATTCGCTTTTCCTAATCCTGGGTGTGATATGGCAACTCCTTCACGCTCCTGTCACCTGACTTCCTGTAACCTAGAGCTGTGAGCTGAATAAACCCTTCCTCCCTCAAGTTGCCTTTTGTCAGGGTATTTTGTCACAGTGACAGGTAGATAGCCTTTCACATAGTATGGTAGGTCAGAGGTTAGGTTACTCTGTGTGTGTGTGTGTGTGTGTGTGTGTACAGGGGAAATCTTAAATGTGGAGAAAAGAACTAATTGCACTCATTTTCCTTAAAAACAAGGTCTTCACCACTGAAATTTGTGCTTTCAGACTAAAATACTCTACATTTTTAAATGTGAATCGCTTACAAAGAAAATAAATAGCCTAGTCCCCCATATCTGACTTATTAACTTTTCTATTCCATTGTCACCATTAGTTTAATTTCACTATTTTAACAAACTCTTGTCTAGACAAATAACTTCAGGCCACTTAGGAAAGTACAGATCCTCTGACTCTTCAACAGAACACACCTGAAGTTTCTGAATCTCTTGTCTCAAAATCCTCACCTGCCCTTCCTGCCATTCCTAACTCAGCCCTCATCTCTGCCCTATATCACCTAAACCACCTCCCAATCTGAATAAATTCTAACCTTGCCCTTTCTCCCTAAGGACACTGCGATGTTTAAGTTGACTGTCTTCGTTGCTATGATGTTTTTTGATCTTCTTTGGTTGGTTTTTTGAGACAGGGTTTCTCTGTGTAGCCTTGCCTGTCCTGGACTCCCTTTGTAACCAGGCTGGCCTCGAACTCACAGAGATCCGCCTTGCCTCTGCCTCCCTGAGTGCTGGGATTACAGGCGTGCACCACCACAACCTACCTGGTGTTTTGGTTTTCATCTAAAATGTCCCACACAAGCTTATGCTTTGGACACTTGGTTTCCCAGATGGTAGCATTATTTCAGAAGGCTCTGAAGCCCTTCAGAGGTGTGGCCTAACTGGAAGGAGTGAAGTAAATGGGGGCAGATCCTTGAGGGGTCTATTACCCTGGCTGCTCCTGTCGCTCGCCATCCCTTATCCGCTGCCACGAGAACAGCTCTCCTCTGCCATGGGGTCTCACCACCACCATGCTCTGTGCAAGCTCATGGGACTAAGCAATCAAGAGCTGAAATTTTTGCTGCTATTGTTCCCCTGAAACCACAAGCCCTCATTGTCTTGTTGTTGTTTCATAGGTTGTTTCTGTCAGGTATTTTGGCAATAGCAATGCAGAAGGAACCAATACACACCAAAAGGCACTGCAGAATGAGGTTGGAGTAACGGACTGCTCAGTTATAGGTTGCGCCACCCCTAAACTTGACGATGATAAAGAATGCATTCCTTTCTAGGTGGGATTCCATGGGAACAAAGCAATGGGAGGTGTTAGGATTTACAGAGTTCAAACATGAGATGGTGGCACAGTGAGATGGACACGTGTGCATGTGTGTGCATGTGCATGTGTGTGCGTGTTGCTAGAGATTGCAACTGGGCCCTCATACAACCTAAGCAAGTCCCCTATCACCAGATTATATCCTTAGCCTCACACTGGGATATATTTAACACGTTCACTTGAACAGAAAGCAAGCCTGTCCTGGCTGACTGGCTTGACAGCAGACTGGCACTGCTAATTTACTCACAAGTTGGATGTTTTACTTACAGAGAAAGAGACAAATCTGCAATTCCAAAGTCTTTGACGAAAATGTGTGGAAAGCTCACTATACTGTAAAAGCACTTCTGCAAAAACTGTAAGCTAGAATGAGGGGCTGGGGGATGGCTCAGCAGTTAACAGTACTGGCTGCCCCTCCCGAGGACTTGGGCCTGCTTGCCAGCACTCGTCCTTAGCACTGGCTGCTCTTCCAGAAGACCTGAGTGTGATTTCCAGCACCACCCACATGGCAGCTCACAGCTCTTCTAGGCTCCCTGGGCACTAGGCACACATGCAGACAAAACAGCATAGACATTATTTTAAAAATGCTGAATGAGGGGCTGGAGAGATGGCTCAGCAGTTAAGAGCACTGCCTGTTCTTACTAGAGGTCCTGAGTTCAATTCCCAGCAAACACATGATGGCTCACAACCATATAGAGTGTGATCTGATGCCCTCTGCTGGTGTGCAGATGTATATGCAGATATATGTAAATTAAATAAATAAATCTTTTTTAAAATAATGAATATGAATCCCATAGAAATATTAAAATTTCCATTTTCTCAACTGAATTAAAGTTAAGGTACCTTGAGAAAAGTTATCACATAATTATTAATAATTTGTTAAGTTTTGTTGCTTGGTAAGTAGTTTTAAAGCCTCTTGGTATACATCCCAGAAACTGAGCGAGTAAATAAATGAAACAAAGAGGATATAGATGAAGGGCCTCATAATAGATCATAAATTTTTTTTTGATAGAAAAAAAATCACTGCAATTTTTAGCATTTATTTTGGGGTTTTTACAAGGATTGCAGGATTATTACTTTATTTATTAGTCTATCTATCTCTCTATCTCTCTATCTGGTTTCGGGTTTTTGGTTTGTTTTTTTTTTTTTTTTTTTTGAAACAGGGTTTCTCTGTGTAGTCCTAGCTGTCCTGAAACTCACTCTATAGACAAGGCTGGCCTCAAACTCAGAGATCTGCCTGCCTCTCAAGTGATGGGATTAAAGGCATGCACCACTACTGCTCAGCTGAGTGCTGTGATTTTGCTAGTAAAAATATTTTCTATAACTCATCTATTTACTTGGAAAGACTTTTCCCTCAGTATATAACTCTCTAAAAAATAAAATGAGCAAAATTGATACTGAATCTTGTCTCATATAAGAAGTAATATTTCTTTACTAACCCAGGAACTGAGAAAAGTATTACACTATTCATTTCACTAAAAGATGTATTTGTAATAAAATATGTCATAGAAGATTATATCAGACTAACCCTCTTATGGATCAAAATTATAAACTTTGGACAAAAATCTAAAAGCAATTATTTGAAGATGCTGGCAGCCAGCCAAAAGCAGGCAGGCAGAAATTGAAGAGATGGCTACTCTTCAAAGGATGTTAACATAATGAGTGAGATTTATGTTCAAACATTTTGCTTGAGGGCACTTCCTACTATGTACTGTGCAAGACAGCTGGCATTCAGTCAAAAAGCTACTGTCTTACTGGGTTAAGGACTTACAAGATGCAGCTAACATTCTCAAAGCAGCTGGAAGTACAAGAGGGGAGTTCTGAAAAGGCCTGCTGAGGTACAGAGCTCCCAAATCTGCACATATACTCTACCCAAATCCTTGCTGCACAGGAGAGATGATGCAAGGATTCCAAGAAAACAACAGTTGGATTGTTGAAACACATTACCAGGAGTTTGACTCCAGACAAGTCAATTATTTGCTGGAACAACACCCATTAAGAAAGATGACAAAATTTTGAAGCTCAGTAGCTTCTATATATATATATATATATTTAACAGACATAAAAAAAGAAATGAAATATACAATTTTGGTTTGTAGTCCAGGAGTAGAAGAAACTGACTCCACTCTATCCTAGGCTTCATTTAAATGGTCATTATGTTTTCAAGGACTTAAAAAAAAAAAAGACATGGTTGTGATGAATCAATAACATGTGGAAATCTCAGAAGAAAAATATGTGGACATTCTAGAACTAAGAATAAGGTTTGGAATTCTTTTTATTTACTGAGCGAGTTATTTTATTGTATAACTAAAAGGTCAGTGAATGTGAAACAGATTAAGAGAAGTTTCCAACATAAAGAAAAGTGATGAAAACTATCTTAAAAGGCAACAGGTAGCCAGAACCTTGGGAAAATATGGAGAATTCTGACATATATGCAACAGAAAGAAAGGAGAAAACGAGACAGAAAAAAGTTTGAAAATCAACCAAGACTGGCCACTCCCTCCCCTTTTTAAAAACAAGAATCTACAGCTTAAAAACAAATTTCAGCCAAGGCTGGAGAGATGGCTCAGTGGTTAAGAGCACTGGCTACTCTTCCCAAGGACCTGGGGTTGATTTGCAACATCCATACTCTGGCTCCCGAAAGACCTTAGCAAAACCCAAGCAGGATATGGCTAAAGAGAAACAACACCACGACATAGTCATTTAAATCCAAAGACAAAGACAAAATCTTAAAATCAGCCAGAAAAATGGTGACATAGTACAAACTAGACAGGTAGACAGGCTCAGAGACAGAGTCGTGCCGTGCCATTTTTAGAACTGAACTTGGGTAAGGACAGCGGGATCAGCTGTTGTGCCTGGCATCCGGAACACTTTCTGCAGGCTCGCGTTCTGTTCCTAGGCTGGTGGGAATGATTTGGGAGGCGATGGAGCCTTTAGGAGACTGGGCCTGGCCGGCAGAAGTGAGAGTCTCTGAGGGGATGGTGCTGCTGGTTTTTGCTCCCTGTGTCTCCCTATGAGGAGTCTCTGACTCGTGTAGGCCAGGCCGTTTCCTGCTACGACGGCTTGAAAGTTCTGAAGCCATAATCCAACATGATCATGTCCTCTCTTATGTTGTTCCCGTCAGGTGTTTGAGTCACAGTGGTGCAAAAGGTGAGCAATAAATCAACTTTCAATCCACTGTCTATAGGAAATAACATTTGAACATGATGGCGAAGTCACCCCAAATAAATAAAACCTTAGACATTATCCCACCTGCTTTAAAACCAATTTTGTTTAAGTTTTTCACTGGGAAGGAAAAATGGTACTAGAGAGAAAATCAGACCCAGACCCATAAGAAGGAATGAAGACCACGAGCAATAATAAATATAAAATACCAGAATTTTTTTTTTTTTGAGACAGGGTTTCTCTGTGTAGCCTTAGGTGTCCTGGATTCATTCAACAGAAAAGGATGAAACGAACAAAATAAAAATCTCAAAATGGTGGATTTAAATCCATCCACGTCATCATTACATTATATGTAAATGGACTAAAAACTCCAATAAAAGTAGAGAACCTATCAGACTAAATTTAAAAACTGTGAGCTAACTTGTAAACTATATGTAAGAGATATAAAAAATTAATATAAAGACATTAATAGCATGAAGAGTGGAAAAATATTTATCTGAGATAAACAGTAAGCCTAAGAAAGGTAGAGAGGTTATATTAATATTAGACAAGATGAACTTCAAGGCAGGAGTAAAACTAGAGAAAAAAATAGTTCATAATAATTATTAAGAAGGCCAAATCAGAACTGGCCAGGGCTTGGCACTGATCTTGTATTTTATTCTCCAGGATCTACAGGCTGGAAAGAGGGCACTAACTTTTGCAAATTGCTCTTTGACCTTCGCACACATACATGTAATTTTTTATTTAAAAAAAAGTAAAATTATTAGGAAGTCAGAAAAGCCAACCAAGCCAAAAAAAAACCAAAAACTAATCTATAGTAATAAATATTGTAATAACGTCCTCTCGGTAATAGATGAGAAAGCCGATGTCCAAATGGGTTACCTGAACAACAATGTCAACACTTATTCACTTATAGGACCAACTGGGAGATAAAAGCCACCCAACTGCCTTGTGGTGGCACATTAATCTCAGCACTGAGAGACAATGGCAGAGGCAGAGGCAGGTGGGTCTCTGAGTTCGAGGCCAGCCTGGTCTACAGAGTGAATTCCAGGGCAGTTAGGGCTACTCAGAGAAACCCTACCTTGAAAAAGAAAAAGAAAGCAAGCAAGGAAGGAAGGAAAGACGAAAGAAAAAGAATGGACAAAACAAAACCACTCTACTATAGAATATATGCTTTTTATAAAAATGCAAACAGAATGTTTGCCAAGTCATATAACACGTTGGGCTATAAATGTCATATTTTAGCATCTTTGTTGCTCAAGCAGACTTGTCCTGGTTTGCTCTCTGTTGCAGTGTTAAATACTATGACCCAAAGAAAGCTGGGTTTATCCAGCTTACATTTCTACATCTCAACATACCATTGAGAGAAGTCAGGGTAGGAGCTCAGACAGAAATCTGAAGGCAGGAACTCCAGACCCTGGAGGAACATGCTTACGGGCTTAGTCTCTACTGCTTGCTCATGAGCACCTGCCCAGTGGATGACATCACACACAGTGAGTGTATCAATCATTAGTCAAGAAATGCTCCAAAGATATGCTCACAGGCTACCCCGATGGAGCCAATTCTTCAACTGAGGGCCCCTCTTCCCAGGAGACTATATTTTATGATAAGCTGACAAAAATTAACCAGCCCAATACTTAAACTAGAAATAACAATTTCTGGAAAACCCTTAAATATTTGAAATATTCAAAGAAGTAGGTCAAAAAAGAAACTTCTAGGAGTAATTAGAAACTACTTTCAGCTGAGCCAAAAATGAAAGCACCAAATGCAGCTAAAGCAAAGCTCTGAGGGCAACTCATAGCACTAAAGACATTATATTTAAAAAGTATAATGTTTTAATATTTACTAAAGAGCTAGAAAAGGAAAAGCGAAACAATTAAGAAGCAGAAAGAAAGAAAGAAAAGGAGAAACCAAAACAGTGAAGTAGAAAAGAAATAATTAACAGCCAAATACGGCCCTTGAAAAAAATTTCTAGGTGTCGATACATAGCAGTTTAGTCAGAGCAAAAAAGAAACTATATATTAACACTATAAGAATGTCTAAACAGAAACTCCCTGTACTCGTACCAAATAAATGTATTTAATGTACAGATTATAACAAGACTTAGGTTATGTGTTGAGAGATGCTCCCTGTTCTCTTGGACTTCCATTGCAAGCTATTAGTCAAATAAATAGACACAACATATGGACTAGAGTAACGGAAGCTCCCAGCCTTCATGGACGTTTAGCGAAAAGTGAGATAAATGTATATAATGTACACAGAGTAGTAAGGGAGGGCTATTTAGGTTGGAGGGGGATGACCTCCGCGACACCGCGCCGACCCTTGCCGTCTGCCGGGCCGGCAGCAGCTGCCCGGCCACCTCCGGAGCACACCCTCAGGTGGCCGCCTCGCCCTCGCTCGCCCCGCCCCTGGTACTTCTGCGCAGGCGTGAGGCCAGCGTCCTGGGGCTCGAGGGGCGGGGCGTGGCCGGCGGCTGGGCGTGGCCGGCGGCTGGGCGTGGCCGGCGGCTGGGCGTGGCGGGCGCGGGCTGGTGGACTGGTGAGGTGGCGTCGGTTCGGGCGGTGCGCCGCGGTTTGGCGCGATGCGGAGGCCCCGGCCCGGACTCCCGCAGCTCTGAGCGCCCGAGCCGCCTGCAGAGACCATGGCGGAGGCCCGCGAGCCCACCCGCCCCTCGGAAGACGACGACGAGGAGCGGGAACCGCTGCTGCCCCGCGTCGCCTGGGCCCAGCCGCGGAGGGGCGCGCCCGGGACGGCGGTGAGGCTGCGGGCGGACGAGGGCGCGGCCGTCCCCCGCAAGCCCACCCCGGTCGAGCTGCCGCTGGCGTCCGGAGACGCGACGATCTCCGCGAGCTCCTCCACCGAGCTGGACCGGACCCGCGGCTTGTGCTCAGGTGCGACCCGCGCGCGCGCAGCCCGCGTCCAGCCCGCCCCTCCCTGCCTCAGTTTCCTCTCCCCTTTCCAAAGCTCTGTGGCAGGCGGACAGGGACTGCTGAAGTCTCACTCGCTCTTTAGGCTCCCCCAAAGAGTCGGTCCAAGCTGGGAACCAAACACTGAGGGGAAACTTCACCCAGGACCGTGACGTAAGTTGTTTGTCTAAGCTTGGACTTAAGTTCTGAATTAAGAACTCCGAAGGCTCCGGAAAGTTCGCCTCGGAGTCGTGAGTTTACGGGGTCGATTGCAGCCGAGAGATGTAAGGAAAGAAAGCCCATTTATTTGCCTCCAGGACAAGTTTCAAAACTTTCTATTAAATGTTGCCATTATGACGTTAGCCAGAGGGGGCAGAGGCGGGTGAAATCCTGCAGCCAGCTCTCTGCAGAAGGAAAACACCTTTTCATTATCATGTGGGCCGATTTAAGCTGGTCGCCTTTGAAAGAGAGGCTAACAGACAGTATTTAAACTAAAATTAAGGCTTGCTATTGCAAGTCTGGATAGCTGTGTGATGAGTTTTGGCCCGTGGAGAGGAGTTTGGCTAGTTCGACTGAAATGGAGTAGATTTGTACGAGATCCATCTGGAGTCTAGACAGGGTTTTTGTTTGGTTGGTTGGTTTGGTTTTTGTTTCCATTGGTTTGGGTTTTTTTTGTTGTTGTTGTTTTGGTTTTTGTTTTGTTTTATTTTGAGACAAGGTTTTTCTGTGTAGCCCTAGCTGTCCTGCAACCAACAATGGACCAGGCTGGTCTCAAACTTGTAGGGATCCGCCAGCCTCTGCCTCCCAAGTGCTGGGATTAAACAAAGCCTGGCCTCTAGACAGGCTTGTTTAAAAAGCAAAACAAAAAAGCAAACCCAAAAAAAATCCTACTTTTTGATGCTAGGATGCATCCAAAGAAGTGGTATATGCGCTGTTGAGGATTATCATTCCATGTAACAGGAAAAGTAGCTGTTATTAATATTGCTCATTTTCTCAGATATTAGCTGTTTTACTTGACCTGCTAATGTGCTAATGTGACTTGAAAGGATTTTGGACAGAGCAAGTCAGGAGTTCTAACTGAACTTTTATTCAAATACAAATACTCTAAATAAGAGCCCTAAAGGCAGTGGTCTCTGAAATGCACTGGGTCCATGTCTGCCATTACCATGACATTAGCTGAGGGTTTGCAAATACCACACGAATAGAGCAAAGGGGTATGAAGTTTTCCACGTTCACAAATGAACCTCTGTTCAACCAGCTGCAGTGGACACTTGACCACCTATGATGTAGAATCCAGTCTGTGAGGTAGCTGAAACCCACATGGCTGCTGCTTGCCTTTTCTTGCCGCAGAGTTGCCTTGTGTGTTGGAGAAGTAAAGCCTTTATGGTTTGACAGGGTTGGATTGGTTTGTTTTTTACTCCTGTTTGGTGTAAACACTAGTAAGGCTAGAAAAAAGTCAAAAGAGAATAAGAATGGTCATTAGAATGCAAATGGATAATCAGAATCCCTACCTTCTCAGTGGTGATATTTATATGCCAGTTTACAGTTTAAGATGGTTTTTGTCATCTCATTAGTTCTCACAGCAGCACAGTAAGTTAATTGTCACTAACCCTCTTCTTTGTGGTGAGAGCTGAAAATTAATAAAACCGTAATGACTGGGTAGCTCCTAGAAATTTAGGAGTGAGTAAGTTTGCACAAAGTCAAATAGCCAGGAAGTGGTAAAGCTAAAACGGAGACTACCTATTTTTTTTTTTAATCAGGTTCTGAACTTTGCCCATTTTTCTATAGAAGTCTGTGTTATAAAACAAATAATTGTACACGCTGGGCATAGTTCTCTGCACTTCACATGTAGTAGATCATAGCTAGCCGCATGAAATGAGTACTGCTTTGGATTCCCACATAAGAAAGCGAGTGTGGCTTTGTGATACATACCTGTAATCTCAGCATTTAGGTGGGTAAAGCAGGACTCATGAGTTCAAGGCTAGCCTGGGCTGTCTGCTGTAAAGACCATAGTGGCCAGGGTTGCATAGCAAGACTCTCTCGCTTAAAAAAAAAAAAAAAAAAAAAGTCAAAATAAGGGGTTTTAGAAAGAAGCAGGGTTAGAGAGATGACCCAGCAGTTAGCAGAGGACCCAGCATCCACACAGTGGTTCACAGCTTTTTGTAACTCCAGTTCCTGGGCATCCGATGCATTCTTCTGACCTCCACACTACCAGGCATGCACATGATACACATACATACATGCAGGCAAACACATTCTCACCATATAATAAGATGAATCTAAAAAGTAAATAGATGAGAGGGCCAGTGAGATCAGCTGGAACCCTTGAGGCATGTTTACTCACCAAACTAATTAGCACTTTTATTAGAAGGAATTCTAGTTAGTGAGTAAGGTATAGGAAAGATGAGTCAGATTAGTTCTAATCTTCAAGGGAGGATGAGTTCTTGTTGGTTTATTTAAATGAAACCATGCTGTTAGCATGCCTGCTTATAGCCATCTAACTGTAAAAGGTAAAATAGCTTTTTAGAGTCTGTGCTTTCCAGAGCATCCGTAATAGCCTTTGGTATGGTCAGATGGATACTTTATTACCTTTTTAGACAGATTTGTGGAGGCCAGTCCATGTGATACATCAGAGAGCCAAACAAAGTTCTGTGCATTCCCAGAATTTAGGTCATTTTATTAAGGTTGTACATGTGGACAGTGAGTGGAGCTGTGGGGAAGAAGCTTGGTTTTCTGTGGGGACAGTAAAGACAATGCAGAGGGGGAGCTGGATGGACATCTTTGAAAATCAGAGACCTCAGTAAGGTTGGAGCTTAACTAAAGGCCACTGGCGTGGCAAAGATAAAATTGAGAGTCTCCTTAGAACATATTTTTGAGGGCTGATGCGGTGACTAAGAGGTTAGGAAGGCTGGTCTTATAGTGGACCCAAGTTCAGTTCCTGTTACTCCGATAGGGCAGTTCACAGCACTAGGGTCTGGTGCCCTCTGTGGACTCCAGAGGCTCCTCCACTCACACATGCACATAACCCCCATCACGCACATACACACTTAATGAAAAATCTTTTTTAAAAGAAAGAAAAATTGAGAATTTTATGACATGGACAGAAATCAAAGTAACAGTTTATTCCTTAAAACCATGGATATAACTTCAATTAAAAATTTAAAAAGGTCAACTAGGGCCAGGAGTGTAGAGTCCCTCCAGCACCAAGTTCCGTCCCTTACGTTCCCCTTTCCAAAAGAAAATACAATTGACTCTATCTTCTAGCTACTGAAACTCAAACCAGATTATCCGAAGCACATTAGGCACAAAGCAGTGTAATGTCTGTGGGTGTTCTTCAAGTTAAACCCATTACCAGTGTGTATTTAAATCCCCAGAACTTGGGGAATTGTAGAATGCAATTGCCAGGGACACAGTTAGTGAAAATTTAGCTACTGAAAATGAATTGCTTTCATTTGAAAATAGTTGAAGTAGCCTTTTCTCTCATAATTAAAACCAGTTATTTTTATCTTTATTTTATTTTACATGTAAGTATCTTTGTAGATTGTGTTGGTAAATCCAGGGCATCTTCAAATAAGAGAATGGCTGTTTCCAGTGGGGAGGATAGTGTTTTATTAAGAGGCTGAGAACATTCTGTATTGTACAGAAATACCTCTTAATTGATCTTATTTTGGTTGAAGCCAGATTACTAAATATTTAGAGAGTGGTTTTGGGTTCCATGACAGAAAGGAGGAAAATATGTGTGCTAAGCTCCAAAGTGTAACCCACATGTCAGTTCAGTAACATTTAATAGTAATAGCATGCATGTAGTATCCAAAGGAACTGTTGAAGTGGGAGAGGCCGCAGTAGTCTCAGAGTTGAGTCATTCTAAGATAAATGAGGAGTATATGGCAGGATCCTAAGTAACTAATGCAGCATTATAAGGCCTCTTCTTTTGAGTTGGTATCAAACTAGAGCATCTCTATTCTGCAATGGGCTTCTTGATTCTGGAAGCCCTGTTTTATGGAGAAACTGGATAGCTGAAGCATGGGGATGTTTAAGAACATTTTCTGCTCTTCTGAAGAACTTGGGTTTGGTTGCCAGTACATACTTGTCAAACTCGCGGCCATCTGTAGCTTCTGTTCCAGGGACTCCAAGCCCTGTTTTGGCCTCTGCAGGCACAAGGTACTTGGTGTACATATATACATGCAAGCAATACATGTAAAATACAACATTTTTAAAATCTCAAGTAAAAATGGAGGCATTAAATAGGCAGGAAACTAGGGTATGGAAAGCCTGAACACTTTGATGTGGAAGGAAGTGGAGAGTGAGAGACTTGGGGCACCATGAAGTGTGAAGAGCTGTCACAGAAAGGGTTAAATTGACTTTGGATTTGCTCCACATGGCATCTGGGATAGAGAGTAAAACTGTAGGAGACTTCATTTCTGCAAAAAGAGGTTTGTGTTTGTTTTCATGCATACAAAAATCAGTAAGGAAAAGAAATGATATCTCTTTGAGATCATTTTGTGTACATTCCCTCCAAAGATCACTTGCTGGTGATGTATTTTGGAAGGTACCCAGCACTAGGAATAAGGTTGAAGTAAAAAACTTTTCAAGATCGTTCTTTTGTTAAGAACTCATATATTGGGGCTGGAGAGATGGCTCTGCTCTTACAAGAAGAACTGAGTTCAGTTCCTAGCACCCACTTGGCTGTTCACAACCATCTATAATTCCAGTTCCAAGTCAGGGGGATCCAGCACTGTCTTCTGCCCCCTCGGGTGCCAGGCATACATACACACAGTCATACACTTATGCACATAAATTATTTTTTAAGAAACCTGTAAATCTTTATTCAAACAAATATAAATGACCGCTCCATATTGATCCCTATCCAGTGTCACCAAGGTCAAAGTTCCTCCCTTTATTCTTAAGGATTTTCAAGGGACAAACAAGGATTGTTTGGAATGGGCATCTTGGTGGTGTAGAATGCTTTGCCATTCTTTTAAGTAGATAAAATATGTCCAAATAGTCCTTTTTGTAATATTTTTGTCAGTAAAGACTTAAAAAAATAGTAAATAACATTTTTATTTCAGCTTGAATTAAAGAAGGTTGATTTTTGGATTTTCATAATAATGTACATAGAGAATTGAAGTACCTTCCAAATTAAAATGGAAGTGGCTTTTTTGGCTTGTCTGTGCATTCTAAATGATTCATTATTAATCCATCAGCAGGTGATTATTGACTGCTTATTATGTTCTGAAAACTGTTAGTTCTAGGGACACAACTGTAAAAGAAATCCTTGTCTGCTCAGAGCTCACAAAACAATCAGGAGATATGCGCAAATAAAGTGGAGATTAGCAGTAGTTGGGTAAGGGAAAGTAGAGACCATAAGGACTTGACCTTTTGCTTAGAGTGAAATGAGAAGCCCTTAGGCTGGTTAATACAAAGGAATGATTGATTGTGAATTGGCGTGATATAATTCAGGAAGGAGTTGATAAGGCTGATTTCATTATAGGAGTAAAAGTTATAAGAGTTTGTGTTTTGGATACTTACGGCTCATTGGTTGGTCAGATGAGGAGATTTTTGAGAGTATTAGGTCATTGTTGAATCCAAGGTTTTTGGCCCAAGAAACTGGAAGATACAGAATTGGCAACACCTGGAATAGGCCATCGAGATTGAGAGAGATGTTAGCGATAAGGAATTGAGTTTTGAGGGTAGTAAGTCTTGAGCTGTCTTTTAGCAGCCAAGAAAAGATGTTGGGTGCAGTAGTGGGACTTCCGGGTGGAGCCTGGGAGTGGGGAGTGTTGAGAAAGGAGAACAGGGGAGCATGAACTAGACCTGGATGATACATTGTTAAGTCAGTAGATGGGAAGGAGCAAGCTCTGCTCAAGGAGCATGGGAGAAAGGCTGTAGACCATTAGGGGGCAGCTTGATAGACATGCACTTGTAATCCCTGTGCTGTGGAGAGGCAGATGCAGCAGACCCCTGGGCTCACTAGCTAGCCAGCTGAGGCTAATTGGCAGGCCCCAGTTCCCAATGAGAGACCCTGTCCATTCTCCCAAAAACAGCTGGGCTCCGAGAGGTGATTCTGCGAGGTAAGGATGCTTTGCTGCCAACCTGACCACCAGAGTCCGATCCCCAGGACCCATATGATGGAAGTAGAAGATTCCCAAGGTTGTCCTCTGGGTTCCATGCATGAGAACATGCAGATGTACCAGTGAGTGAGTGAATGAATGAATGAATGTTTAAGGGGAGGGAGCCAGAGAGATGGCTTGGCAGTTAGGAGCACTGACTGACCTTCCAGGAAACCTGAGTTGTGTAACTCTTGCTGCAGGTGGTCTGATGTGCTCTTCTAGCCTCCCAGGATACCAGGCACGGACATAGGTGCAGGCAAAATACCCATATACATATGAGAGAGAGAGAGAGAGAAAGAGAACATCTAAATATTTTTAAAAGGAGGGCAAGTACACCTGTCCTGAGAAACATCCAAGGTTGACCTTTGACGTCCATGTGTGTACACCCGAATGTACACACATGCACCCCTACAGGAACACACACACACACACACAGAAGAGTGAGGTCAGCTGTGAGGATCAAAGCTGACTGTTTGATGTTTGATTTCCTTTTTCTGTACCTTACTGTCCTGGAGCCACTCACACAAGTCCATAGGATGTGCAAGCACAGCGCTGGTCTAATGCAGTGATTGCTGTTATTTCAGAACTAAACTCGTTCTTGGAAGATCCAGAATTTGCTAATCTTGTATTAAGAGCTGAGCAAGCAATGGAAATTGGAGTTCTCCCGGAAAGAATCACTCAGGGGTCAAGTGGAAGTTACTTTGTGAAGGATTGTAAAAGGGTGAGAACCTCACACGTATTAAACAAATTTTGGATGTCACTGCTTTAAATGTGAAATGTCTGAGTTTCTGAAATGATTTTTCTATTACATCTGTTTGTTTGCTCTTTTCCAAAATAAAGGTCAGTGGTTTCTGTTGGTTTGCTAAGCACTCAATAATATAGAAATGGAGCTGATAATTTGCAGTTGTTGCTTGCTGTTCTGAAATTTTCTGTTTGGTTTCAAGCATTTATTTTATACCCATATTTATCTATGGATTTGTTAAATGCATATTCATAGCCCCCCTTTAAGCCCTGTTACCATATTAACCAAGTACAGTGGTACTTGGAACCTTCAAATCCTGTATAATGCCATATCCCAATGCTTGATTCATTTCTTTAGGTACAGTTTAATGCCCCAGGAATATTTTCCTGGCATTATGCCACATAAAAGAGGCTTGGCAAAGCTTGAAGGCTTTGGAGTGCAGCAACTTGAAGTGAACTCTGATTCCGGAGTGGAAAAGAGACATCAATAGAACTTTATCCCACTGAGTCCAGAGTTATTCAGAAATGGTTCTGTCTTTTCTAAAAGATTTCTGTATGGTATATAACTCACTGCCCTTTCTTCATGAGGGAGAAAGTTTATCATTTCAGTCCCACTTCCAATAATTCATGTGTGTGTCTGTGTTTGTTTCGAGACAGGGTTTCTCTGTGTAGTCCTGGCTCTCCTGGACTCACTTTGTAGACCTGGCTGGTCTTGAACGCACAGAGATCTCCTGCCTCTGCCTCCCTGAGCGCTGGGATTAAAGGTGTGTGTCATCATGCAAGGCTTGAAGGTATATTTTTAAAATGATTTTTAAAGCATAATCCTATTTGTTAACAAGAACAACAAAAATACATGGGTGTGTATGCCGTAGTCAGACCCACATTTCTTTTGTAGGGGATTAGGAATTTTGGGGACAGGATCTTGTATGCCCTGGACTGGTGAGCACCTGCTTTGCCTTCTTTATGAGTGCTGGGCTTACAGGTGTGTATTGCCTTGTTTTATGTGGTTCTGGGGATAGAACTCAAGGCTTCATGCATGCTAGGCAAGCCCTCTACCAGCTGGGTTATACCCAAACCATTTTAAGAAACAATTATACCATTTCTTTAAAAAAAAAAAAAATATATATATATATATATATATATATATATATATATATACATATATACATATAAAATTTGCTATTTGTAGACACTGTCTTTGTTTCAGGTTTGCTGTTTTTGTTGATGATTTTTAGTTTTGAGACAGTCTCCTCTTTGCTCATGATGGCTCATTGTTAGCAGCAGGCCTCCTGTCTCAGCCTCTCAGGTGCTAGGGATCATAGGTATAGAGCCACAAGCCTGATTTTCAGGTTTGAGTTCTTAATTTGTGGTGTTTTTTTAAGTTAATTTTTAGAATTTATTGCATTACAAAGAAATTATGTTTAAAATTTTATTATTTTTGTCTGAGATAATTGAATTTAATAAATATATTTTGTTAGATTAGTGCTAAAAATTATAAACTTTTAGACATAAACATTTTTCTTTATTTATTTATTATTTTAATTTTACATATTATTTTAATTTTGTTACATATCTCAGGCCATTCCAGATCCTCCTGCCTTAGCTAACCCACTAAGTGCTGAGATTCTGGGTATGTGCCAATACCTGTGGCCAAAATTTTTTCTTGATGGGAGAGTTAAGATAGGTTCATGCAAAACGTAATGGGGAAAATCTTAGGTGAGAGCTGCTGACAACATAGATGTTCAGTTTGTTAGTGTTTGAAAGAGTTACTTGAGTACCTGCTGTTTGTCAGGCACTGTTCTGAGTACTGGAGATGAACTGTAATGAACTCCTCGTGTTTTTAGAATGTTTAGCACAGCAGGGAAAGGAGATAGTGACTGAGTGTATACTTGGGTATTTGGTAGATTATAAGTAACACAGTTCTGTTTGCTTACATGAAGCAGTCTGAGGCAGGAGAAACTCTTAAGCTTGTGAGTCTGAAACCAGCCTGGACAACCTAGCCATAAAGGGGTGTTGGGGGACTGAAGAAAGGGGGTCATAACCCAGTGTTACTTTGTAACTGCAGCAATACAAAACACATGCAGTTAACCTAGTTAAATGGCGTGAAGCCTCTAAGGTTTGTCAGATCAAAGTTTGAAAAACACCGATACAGGGGATTATTGCTTTTAAATCGCAGTTCATTCTTACAGTGCTTTGGAATCAGTCATCTTAGTACTTTGGGATAAAGCCTAAATCTTATTTTTTGCCATGCATTTTGTAGATTGTTATTCACCTGTTCCTAAAAGTCTAATAGGATTTCTGCTTTTTTCCCCCATAGAATATTATTGGTGTGTTTAAACCCAAATCAGAAGAGCCTTATAGCCAGCTGAACCCAAAGTGGACCAAGTATGTTCATAAGGTTTGCTGTCCCTGCTGCTTTGGCCGAGGCTGCCTGCTTCCTAACCAGGGGTACCTTTCTGAAGCTGGTGCCTACCTGGTGGATGCCAAGCTTCAACTGGGCATTGTACCTAAAACGAAGGTAAAGGAGAGTTTGCTTTCCGGCTGTACCTGTTCTTAGAGCTCACTTATTTGTGGACACGAGTGAAAATTCTCAGTGATAGAGCCTAAACTGAAATGGCTTTTGTGTTAATTCAGGAGTCTGGAGCAGCTGGTTGCATGCACGCTGGTATAGACCCATAAAGTAGCCAAGGGACTTGTCCCTTATTCCTTTGAAGACACAGGATGCTAACAAAAAGGGGAAAGGGCTAGTATCTAGAAAGCGGAAGAGAGGGGTAGATCTTGAGATCTCTTTTGATCCTGCTGAAGATAACATGCTAATATGGCCACAATACTGTCCTTGTATTCTTTGGGGCCTTTATGTAATTTTATTTGATGCCTTCTTTAAAATGTTTGTTCCTAGTTCTATATTTCAAGGCTCATATTTTTTCCACTGGAAACTTTAGACTGCTTTTTATACCTTTTTTGAAAGAAATGTATGTCATTTAAAATTCTCTGACCTTTATATTTTAGGTTCTCTAGGAGTCTTGTTACAGGATTAGACCTTGCTCATTTACAGCATTAGAGTGAATTTGATGGTATGTGTGAACAGAATTACCTTGATATGAACTTTATTCATTTTTCTAGGTGGTTTGGTTTGTCAGTGAGACGTTTAACTATAGTGCTATTGACCGTGCAAAATCAAGAGGCAAAAAGTATGCCTTAGAGAAAGTGCCAAAAGTAGGTAGAAAGTTCCATCGGATAGGACTTCCTCCTAAGGTAAGTTACTGTAAGCTTTGCTTTCAGGGCAGTTGGACATGCCCTTTCTAGGGTCCTGGGACGAGGAATGTAGCTAGATATTGGGCATCCTGCTGTAGGCTGTGGAGATAATAAAAAAAAGAAAACACTTCCTCCTCTTGAGTTCATGATAACAAGGAGTTTCAATGCAGTTTGAGAAAGCTGCTTAGAAGGAGCTCTGAGCGGATAAAAAAAAAAAAAAAAAAAAAGGATGCCTGGACTAGAGTTCCAGTTCAGTGATAGAGTGCTTGCCTGGTGTGTATCTGCAAGGTTCTATGTCCAGTCGTTTTCTGGAGAGGAGCTTACTGAATTAGGAGTCAAGAAGATGTGATTTGAAAGGCTTTGTAAAGTTACTGTGAAAAGCACAGGTCTAGACTTAGAGCTAGGTTCCAGTCTCAGCCTTTCTGAAAACAGTCCCAGTTTTTATAAAATGAGATGAAAACCACGACTACTTTTTAAGTTGCTAGGATAACTGAAGATATCATCTCAAGTAGTTGGCAGATAGCAGAGACTTAGTGGAAGTTCTGTGTGCATTCACTACGAGTCAGATTTATTATTTACCATTTTTAAGTAAACCCAAGGGCCTTTGGCACCTCGCTAAGCAAGGATGCAGAGAACTAATGGAAAGGCCATCTTAAAGCAACTTCTATATTTTACTTGTAATTTTATTGTTGTTGTACAAGTGTCTAAAGAATTTGAGTAAAAACTCACAATTTATTTTTTTATTTAATTATATTCCAGGCAGTCAGATTTGAACATTTTTACTATTTTCTTGGATGTGCTAAAATAACTGTGACTAAAAGAAAACCTTTAGGATGCTAAAATGTCTCACTCACTTATAAAATGTTAAGCTGTGAAGCAAGCTTCTTCATGGCGATTTGTTGGCTTGCATTTGTGAAGCAGAATAGGTCACGTGTTACCATACATCATCTGCTAATGAAATTTGTATCCCGGCAGCAACTTTTTTAACTCGCAGTTTTAATAATAAAAGTGCATTTTCAAATGAGCATATCTTCAAGGAAAAGAATTAAAATCCATTAGAAAGGCTACACTAAAAAAAAACTACAATCAGTTGATTAAATCTTTAAAATTTATGACATGATTGTTGATCTGCCTAAAGAATCCATTTTTTAAATTTTTTTTATTCTATTACTTGATTGTAGGTATTACTTTTTAAATTGATTTTACTTATGTTTCTAATACCTTTTCTTCTCTTCTCTATCCCCATCCTCTCCAACACCCCAGTACCAGGTAGGAGAGAAAGGAGGTTAGTGGAGAGAGGAGTTGTGGTTTTCCTCAGCTACTTCCTGGTTAATGTTGTCAAGTTCCATGGGGCAAGTCCAATCCTCATTTTAGGATATCTCCTACTTCTCTTTACACTACATCAACAGCAACCAGGAGCAGCAGAGGCAGGCACCAGCAGCCTTCTTTTTCCTTGGAGCCTCCCCTCCCCCAACACTCTCTGAGCTCTGGCATTTATTCCCTCTTCAGGGTCCTCTGATTTATACTGACTACAGCTGACAAAGAGCCCCTCTCAGAGCCTGCAGGAGGCAAATAGTTTGCTGCTATGGACAATCTGAATCAGTCCCATATTCCACACCTGGGGTTAAAACAAAAACATGTTTACATATCATAAACCAAAACTTTTACAACCTTGATGTTATGAAAAGAATACAGAAATGCTGCTTCCATTGGAAAATTTTGTTGCCATGAAATAACCAAGACATTGTTCAGTTTGGCCTCTCAATTAAAATCACTTTGATGCCTATTTTTAGGAAGTAACATTCTTAAGAATATCACCTTCCGGACATATGTGTATTTTTTTTTTTTTAATTTCCTAAAAGAGCTTTCTAAAAGTCTTGGGTTGAACCTCTTTTAGTTGCTCTGTATTCTTGTGATTATTTAAACTAATATGTTAAGTGATCTTAATAAATGTGGCTTATCTGGAGTAGTGTTAAGTGCCATTTTTCTCACTGTGCTTATGTATGTAACATTTTGTGCTAGTACTGGTGAGAAATTTGAAGAGTAATGCCTTTGTGTTTGTATTTTCCTTCCTAACTATAGTTCTTGTAATTATAGGTTGGTTCCTTTCAGCTGTTTATGAAAGATTACAAGGAGGCTGAGTATTGGCTTAGGAAGTTTGAAGCTGAGCCTCTGCCTGAAAATATTAGAAAACAGTTTCAGACACAGTTTGAAAGATTAGTGGTTTTGGATTACATCATCAGAAACACAGGTATTGACTTCTCTCATTTGTTCAATTTCTTAAGTTGTAAATCAGGTTCTCATTACTGAAATCAAAGCCATAAATGTTGGTTCAAGAGAATCCAGTCCTCTTCCATCTTGGAAAACAGGAAGCACTGACCCTCTTGGGCAGGTAGTCCTGTGCTGAGGTCCTGTTTCATATTGGGCCACAGAGAACATTTCCTGTCCCCTCAGTTGCCTAAAAGCAGGACAAAGCCAGAGACTAGAAATGCTATCTGCATATATGAAAAAATTCTTATTTTGATATTGTGTAACTATTACTTTCATTTTTGAAACATTAAGCTTTTTGTTTGTGCTGTACTGTGAGGGAACAGTGATGTAGAGCGGTCAAAGCTTTGATTCCCAGACTCATGAGAACTTACTCAATGTATATCTTCTCAAATACCACCCTCTTCAGAAATTACTAGTTGGGGCCAGGGCTGTGCTTCACAGGGCCTCCTGGTGATTCTTAGATATTCTACTTGGAAACTACTGCTTTCAAGTTTGTTTTCATCACTTAATATTAGCTTCTGAAAAGCATCATATAATTTTCTCAATTTGACTTTTTTAATTAAATGATCATAAGTCAATATTAACTGGTGCAGACTGCTCAGTTGTTGACACTGGGTGAGGCTGCTTTGAATGTGCCACCAGCCAGGGTGAATGTGCCTTCTTGTTAAGTGAGAAGACGTTGTCTTTGATTTTAACTAACCTCCTTCTAGCCATTGCTCTTACCTTACAGGATGGTTCTGAAGGCCAAATCAGTTAATACAGGTGAAGCACTTAGGAGAGTAATCTAGCATAGAGAAAAGTTCAGTAAGAGTCAACTTAACGCTGACCATGTTTTTAAACCTGTGTTAAATCATAACTTTTCTGTTGTCTTAGAGTTTTTATTGCTGGGGTGAAACACCATGACCAAAAAGCATGTAGAGGTGGAAAAGGTTTATTTGTCTTATACTTCCTTCATATTGCTGTTTTGTCATCTAATGAGGTCAAGACAGGAACTCAAACGGCAGGAACTTGGAGGCAGGAGCTGATGCAGAGGCCATGGCGGAGTCCTGGCTTGTTCAGCCTGCGCTCTTATAGAACCCAGGACCACAGCCCAGTGATGAACCACCCACAGTGGACTGGCCCTCCCCAACAACCACTAGGTTATAAAATGCTGTACAGCCGGATCTTATGGAGGCATTTTTTTTTTTCTCAATTGAGGTTCCCTTCTTTCAAATAACTCTACTTTGTGTGTCAAGTTGACATAAGACTAGTCACATATATATGGTGAGTCAGTGCTATAGAGAACCAATGAAAATCTCAAAAACTGGGAGATGAGATTTTGCCTCTTAGTGTGAAGCCACAGTATTTGTGAATATCGACTAACAGATTTTTATTCCTTTTGAAAGACAGGGGCAATGATAATTGGTTAGTCAAATATGAAAAGGAGAAATATGCAAAGAAAATTGAAAATGAGGTAAGGAAAATTTAATGAATAAAATTATGTATTCAGTTCATAAACAGATTTCTTCAAGTTCTTTACCTTGTTTCTGCTGGTGAGGGGATTATTTCTGTTGTTGGTTGGTTGGTTTTGTTTTTAACCGAGGTAAAAACGAAAGCCCAGGCTGGCCTCAGACTTGCTCTGTAGCTATAGTTGACCCTGAACTCTACTTCCCATGTGCTACAGTACATGTGTACGCTGCCCGCCCAACTACATTTTTGGTTTCTAATCCCTTTTGTCTGTTTTCATCTTCTATCACTTTGTTCACATTGCATTTCATATGTGTGTTTGGAGTTGGATGCTTGTGTGTAAATATATGTGAAGGCTAAGGGTCAATTTTCAGTGTGATTCCTCAGAAGCCATCTGCCTTGTTTTTGAGAGCTTGCCAAGTAAGCTAGGCTGGCTGGCATCTGTCTGTCTCTGCCTCCTTGGCAGTAGCATTACAGAGGTGCACTGCCATACCTGGCTTTTTACATAGGTCCTGGGTATAAAAACTTAGGGTCTCAAGCTTGTGCTGCAAGTGTTTTACCAACAGCCATATCCCTAGGTCTGTACTATACTTCTAGAACAATGCACCTCTTCCCCTTTCCTTTCCTATCTTTTTCTTATGTATATTGGAGACCAAGTAAAAGCTTTTGACATTTTTAGAAATACAATACAATTTTTATGCAATAAAGGCTTCTGATATCTAGGGACATGTTTGTATTTGCTAATTAAATTTCTTCTGAGTGTTTTGATTTAGTGTTAGGTAATAATAACATTACATAATAAAATTAAATACTGTTTTACTTGTGAATCATATTCCCTGAACTTTTAAAAAAAAGTACTTCTACTTATAATAAACTGGCTTAAACTTACATAACAGACTGTATGGATGGTTCACATTAGCAGAATTACAGATTTCAGATTAATTGCTATCAATTTTGGTACTATCAACTTTGGGTACCTGTTTCTGTTGCTGTGAAGAGACACCATGACCAAAACAACTTCTAGAGAAAAAGGAGTTATTGGGAGCTTGCAGAGGATTAGAGTCCATGGCTGTCATGGCAAGGAGCACAGCAGCAGGCGCAAGGTCGGAGCAGTAGCCGAGAGCTCACATCTTGGTCCACAGGCACAAGGCTGAGAGCACCACCTGCGAATGGCATGGACTTTTGAAATGTCAAAGCCAACCCCAGTGGCACAGCTCCTCCAACAAGGCCTCATCTAATATTTTCCAAATAGTTCCACCAACTGGGTACCAAGTATTCAAACATATGAGCCTACTGGGCCATTCTTATTCACAAATTCAAATTTATATAGTTAGATAAGATACCCTTTTAGGATCGTTTCTTTTTATTTTTTTTTTCTTAAGTTTAGAACAATATATGCTTTGTAGAATATTTAAAATAATTTCTTCCGTATTTAATCTTTGTGTTCCCAAGTTACTGCTTAAGCTGTTGCCTCACTTTGAGATGTTTGTATTTTTAAGTAGTTATCCAGGAAATTTGAAAATTGGTATGCATAGTACTTAGCCATATCAAAAAACAAACTTTAGTCACTAAGTAACTTAAAAGTATGCTCAACAAAAGAAACCGATAAGTGCTGGAGAGATGGCTCAATGGTTAAGATCACCAGCTGCTTTTTCAAATAACCTGGGTTCAACTCCCAGCACCCACATGGTGCCTCACAGCCCTCTCTGTAACTCCAGTTCTAGGAAATATGTCACCCTCTTCCAGCCCTTACATGTGCTATGCGAACATGGAGGCAAAACACCCATATACATGAAATCAGATAATTTTTTTTTTAAGAAAAGTAACAGTAGGCAAATAGCACACATTTAAGCAATGGATTATCTAGACTCTTTGTCTAAAGTTAGTATTTTCAAACTTTCTTCTCTAGAGATGAAAAATGTTAAATAATTTATTAACTAAATATATATTCCAATTTTTAAAATAACATCTATGAAATGTTTATTGTTTATAAAGATTGTCTCTTATATGACTTTGTGGGTTTTTTTCTGGAAATCTAATTTTAATTTTATAGATTTCCAAGAGAGCATGCACGTAAGCCTCAATAATTATTGTAATTGATCCGTTTGCAATATTTTTATAGACTTTTATCAGTAGATCATTTTTCTCCCTTTTAGGAATCAAACTGGATTGATGGTAAAGAAATGCTTATTAAAATAGCTGCAATTGATAATGGGCTAGCGTTTCCCTTTAAACATCCTGATGAATGGAGAGCATGTAAGTATTTAGAGTTCTCTCAGATGGGCAGGGTACAAAATTGACAGAGCTTGAAGTAGGAAAGGAAACTGGATAAAGTGTGATCACTCACTAGAGCTCAGGTCTGTCCCCTGAGGCTTTGCAGGTACAAGTGACTTGGGTCTTGCTATGTGTTGTTTGTATACTTTTGGATGACCTTGTTTGGTTTTAGTCTTGGAAGTAGGTTTGGTAACGAGTTTCTAAGGTATTAACATAGGAATGATAGATCAGAATGTCTTGGTAGAGATGAATGCTGATATTTTGGGCTTTATTCCTTTAGCAGGATTCAGACCTCCCATGCCTCTTCATGATGCTTTAGTTACTCTTCCTGTCTCTCCTGCTTCAGATGATTGTTTATGATGCATTTGGAGCCAGTTTGGGGACTTTTTTGTTTGCTTGCTTTGTTTTTTAAAAGAGGATTTCTTTTTTGTAGCCCCAGCTGTCCCAGAACTTGCTCTGTGGACCAGGCTGGCCTCAAAGTCAGAGATCCACCTTCCTCTGCCTCCTGAGTGCTGGGATTAAAGGTGTGGGTAACCACTGCCCAGCTATGGGACATTTTTGTTGTATTTAAAATTTTCTATGTCTTGAAGTATTTCTTCTCCTTTTCCTCTTCCTCCCTCCCTCCCTGCCCCTCTCTCTTTCTGAGACAAGGTTTCTCTGTGTAACCCTGGCTAGCCTAGAACTCTGTAGACCAGGCTAGCCTCAAACTCAAAGAGATCCTCCACCTTCCTCTGTCTCCTAAGTGCTGGAATTAAAGGTGTGTACCACCATTGCCCAGCTCATGTCTTGAATTTGTAATTTATGATTTTAATATTTGATGTAGATTCTCCTATAATTAAAATTTTCTTTGTTACATAATCATAATCTATTTTAGAAGGTAAATGAAGTGATATTTAGGGTTTGCCTTAAAATGCTGGTAGAGGTGGAGATCAGAGAGGGTCTACAAAGCATAATATGTCATTTATGTGCAGTCTTTATATATATGATAGATTATTTGGAATATGAGAGCTTGTATTTTCAGACTTTGAAATATTTTTAACAAATTTTAAAAATCTCAGCATTTGTGATTGTACCTCTTTAGCTTATTGATGTGCTTGTTTTCTATTTAAGCTTGCCAAATTTTTTTCTTGTTAAACACTGGCATGTTTATATTTTCACTCTTTTATCTTGCTTGCTTAGATTATATTATTATTGATATAACATATCAATAATATATAATATTGATATATTATTGATCAGATTTTCAGTTTGCTTGTTTTTTCCTCTATGTTTTTCACCATTATTTTCTCTTTATGTAGCTCTGTATTTTTTCTGTGTGTGTTGGCTAGGTTTTTTTGTTTATTTGTTTTGTTTTTTAAGATTTATTATTTACACAGTATTCTGCCTGCATGCCAGAAGAGGGTATCAAATCTCACTGTAGATGGTCATCAGCCACCATGTGGTTGCTGGGAATTGAACTCAGGACCTTTGGAAAAACAGCCAGTGCTCTTAACCTCTGAGCCATCTCTCCAGCCCCGTGTTGGCTAGTTTTATATCACTGTGGCAAAAACTTGGAAAAAGTCAGTAAGAGGTTTCTTTTGGCTCACAGTTCCAGAGACGTCAGTGAATGGTTACTTGGCACTCTTGCTTTGGGTCTTAGGCAGCATAGCACATGGCAGGTTGCATGTTAAAGAAAATGGTTCTGGGGAGTGAAACACAGGAAGGCAGCAGGGTCTTCATGTTCCCAGAGATGTGCTCTAGTAGCCTAGTTTCCTTCCATGTATGACCCATCTTCTGAAAGTTCCACCAGCTCCAGTTGCACCGTAGGTCTGCTCCTTTAACGCGTGGTCCTTTGGGAAGCGAGGTTTAGGATCCAAGCTGAAGAACTCTTAAGTATTTGTTAAGCTACGTGTTTTCATTTGGCCAAACATAAGGCTGGCTGTGTAGTCTTGATTTTTAAAATGTGCCCATTCTTGGCATTTTCTTTTTGTTCATTTGTTTGATTGATTGCTTGTTTTTTTGAGACAGAATTTCTCTGTGTAGCCCCGACTGCTCTAGAACTCATTCTATAGATCAGGCTAGCCTCACTCAGAGATCCACCAGCCTCTGCCTCCAGAGTGCTGGGATTAAAGGAGTGTGCTTACATGCCAGCCATTCTTGGCACTTTGAAAGCATCTGTTAGTACTGTTTTCCAGTGTACTGTGCTATCATGTTTGAATATGAGCTATGTGGATATTTTTCATGTTGTTAGTAACTTCTTTTTGATTGTAAATATGATCAATATAAAGGACTATTTGAAAGAATAGATTTGGGGACAAAGTTTCCTCTTTGTTCATTAAAACTTGTTAGTTTTTAGTACTAGAATGCCCTCAACTTGTCTTTAACTTAATCTGTTAACTTTTGAGAGCCATAACTGACTTTTTAAATGAATTTCTTCTGACTTTTAGCTTTGTGTTTCACATGCAAAAACGCCAGTGTCAATACTCCCGGGTTCATTTGTGTGAAATGTAATATACTTTATTGTCTCGGTGGTCTTTGCGTGTATTTTTTTCTACATTGCTACATTGCTTTTCATTTTGTTAGCGTTTTGTTAGTTGTTAGTGTTACTCTATACTTCTGCTTCTTTGAGACAGGGTTTCTCTGTGTAGTCTTGGCTGTCTTAAACTTACTTTGTAGATGAGGCTGGCTTCTAACTCACCAACTGATTTCTTTTAACCCAGACTGAGTCTTTTAATATGTATCTTAAAGTGTCAGTAGATTGGGGCTTATCTTTTTTTTTTTTTTTATTTACCATAAATTCTTATTTGTTTTCTTTTCCTGTGTTTTGTGGAACTGATTTGAAATGTCTTGTGGTTGCATTTTATTTTTCTCACTAATCATTTGAAACTTATATGCAGATTGCTTTTTTAAAGTGGTAGTTTTGTCAACTTCCTATAAAACATCTGGTAAATTTTGCTAAACATGTGGTGATCAAGGGTTTGGAGCTTACAAAACAGTTGGTATTAAGAGTGTAGGGATGCTTTAGCTGTCGTCCACATAGTGAAAGCCGTGGCTTTATTTACTGTCATCCAGGGAAATCATGGAGAACAAACACCATTGCCTAATACAGTGCCAGGAGCATAAATACTCAATAAAAGTTTGATATGTGCCCAGTGAATGAAGGGGAAAAGGACTAATGGAGTCTTGGGGAACAGTAAAATTAAAAGAGAGGAGAGAAAGCCAGCAGACAGGGCAGAGAGAACTTTGAGAGCTGGTATCCACCAAGCCACAGTGGAAGAGCTTCCTAAAGGGTGAGACATGGCACAGCCCTGAGGTTAAGTAGCTGCACTTGGGCTGTGAGAAGTACTCGGGCAGGCGCAGGGTGTGGGAGCTGGTGAATAGTGAGAGTAAAAGTGGAAGGACAGGGATTAGAAACCAAAATAGCAAAGAATAAGAGTGTTTTAAATGAAATTGTTAAGAGAATGGAGAGCAAAAACATGTTAGAGGAATGTGGGCCGTACATGTAAAACCCAAGTGTAAGTCTCACACTGTGCAAAGAGATGGATCAAATAAGGGCAGTTGACTTTGCTCATTGCTGTGACCAGATGCCTGCTGGAAGCCTGTTAGGGAAGGAGTTGTTTATTCTGTCTCATGGTCAAGGAGATACAGTCCATCCGTAATAGGGATGGAGAGCGGAACATGAAGAGCATGAGGCAGGTCTACTATGTCTACACAGTGGTGCTCCCGTAATCTAGCGTTCTAGAGCAGAAGCAAGCAGGTCTCCGAGGTCAAGACCAGCCCGTCTATCTAACGTTCTAGGCTGGGTAGGACTATAGGAAGAAACTGTTGTCGGGGGAGGGGAGCAGAAGCATGAAGCAGATGCTTCATATTTTAAACATTTAACTGAGACTATACTAATTTCCTAGCTCCACTCCTGTAGTCCTACATTTGCTGTTCAAGCCCTATGTTTAGAAGGTTCCACAGCTTCCCAAATATCACCACATACCAGGTGTTCAAACTCATGACTTTGTGAAGGTCATTTCATATTCAAACTATAACGAGTAGAGTTATCTGGTTGGTAATCCTGGAATCTACCTATGTCTCATCCCTTTCTAGAAGATTTCACTGGTTTACTAATCTTCCTAGTCTGTTGCTAAGCTGCTTCCTGTTTTAGGCTCATGAATGATTTTTTTTTAATCCTTTAAAGCCATTTATTCACTTCCTAATTATTTAAAGTTGTAGAGCTTACTCTACAGATTCTGCAATTACTGATCATGTGTAACTGTGGAAGATAGGAGCTCTAATCCTTGAGACTGAATCTGTATATGTGAAAGATTACAAGTTCCCACCAATTTCTTAACCCCAAATGTATGTGTTCTGATTTTTTTTTTTTTGAGACAGAGTTGTTTGAATTAGATTCATTATCACATCCCGCCTCTCTACTGTGTAAAACTAAGAAACAGAACAACTTAGACAAGACCTTCCCATTTATTGGCATCCTGACTAGCCATCTGAGCCTGGAGTCTGAATAGCTTGTATTGTAAAGGATGATTTGTTCTGAGAAATTTTCTTTTTCTTTTTCTTTTTTTCTTTATTTGGGAGAAGCTGAGAGTTATAGGAAAGAACTGGATAAATGTGAGTCTAGATAAGCCATTACTCACTGATCATTAACATCTGTTTTCCCACTAGATCCATTTCACTGGGCTTGGCTTCCTCAAGCAAAAGTTCCTTTTTCTGAAGAGACCCGAAACTTGATTCTACCCTATATTTCTGACATGAACTTTGTACAAGATTTGTGTGAAGATCTTTATGAACTTTTTAAGGTAAATGGATGTTTAATTTAGATGGTATACATTTATTGTTTTCCATGTTAGATTTTACCTTTCATTTTTATTTCTCTGGTGCTAAGGATTGAACTGAGGGCCTTCAGCTTGCTGTGCAAGGATTTGACCACTGAGCTACATTGTTTTGAATGGCTGTTTTGCAAGTCAGGCTGCTGTAAGAAGGGGCCACAAGCTGGCCCACTCATGCAATGCCCATGTCTTCCTCACAATTTGGGGGCTTAGAAGTGTGAGATTAGGGTGGGGGCACGGTCAGTTTCAGGGTAGCTTTCTTCCAGCTTGCATTCGTTAACATTCGTTCTCATTCATGACATCCTCACATGCTGTAAGAGAGCAGGGTAGCTCTGGGGCCACTGTTCCTAAGGGAATAGTTCTGTTTTGGGGAGGTCCACCTTCCTGACTTGGTTACCACTCAGAGGCCTTATGTCCAAATGCTGTAAGATCTGAGATGAGAGTTCATCACACTAAGGACACATGAGCCTTTTTTCCATAATAAACACCATGATTTCTTATTTATATATAACTTTAAATTTATCCATGTAGCACTATTTTTATCATTTAACTATTGGTGAAATTAATGTTGAGAAAAGTCAAGTTCATTGCCCAAATTTGGAATGTGAGCATAGATCTGTCTAACGTCAGTATTTTAAAAAATATTCTTTATCCTTTCAACGTATGGGTGTTTGGTCTGCATGTAAATCTGTGGGGTATGTGTGTGTTGCTCATGCAGACCAGAAGATCCCCTGGGATCCCCTGGGACTGGGGTTAATAGATGATTGTGAACAACCGTGTTGGTGTAGGAAGCACAGCCAGTGCTCTTAACTGCCAAGTCACCTCTCCAGCCTAGGGTGATTTTCATTTAGTACCAATAGCTTGCTCTTGGCTGCCGATGGACAGATGTATGCATGGTTCTTGGGGAGGATAGACTAAGCAAACATTTGTCCATATGCTAATTTTTTAAATATTTACTTTTGATTGTCAAAGAAAATGTATTCTTTAAAAATAGGCTACATTAAGCCTCATTTGTAGATACTACTTATGCTTATAGCACAGCCTGGAAGGGCAGAGAGGAATTAGCAGTTTTGTTTTTATAATACATACATTTGTAAAGTTACATTTACTGAGTATTAATTCAAGACTTTTTTCAAGTTGTATGTTTTTGCAAAATTACTCTTTGAATTATAATGTATGTTTTGTGACCTGAAAGGATTTAATTCTTATTAAAAAGTCCAAACCCATTGGCTCATATTAAATCTTTTCTGGAACAAGTTGAAGGTATAAGCAAATAAAACTCTTGTTATTCTGGGTCCTTCCCAAAATGTATCAGATTAAAATAGTTTTTTCTGGTTATGTTTTCAGTTGGAAAGTTTTCTTAATGGTCTTTCTTGCTGCCTAGAAGGGTTTGTTTGTATTAAAATTTGATACTTGTTTTAAAGTTGTTGATGTTGGGAGCTGTATTAACCTCCTCCCCCTTTCTGTAACAGATTGACAAAGGATTTGACAGAGCAACCTTTGAAAGTCAGATGTCTGTGATGAGAGGCCAGGTAGGTCACTGTTTGATACTATTTGTGAAGAATGTCTCCTTGAGACAGTTACCAGCACTGTGACTCCTAATACTACCTGTAATGTGTGATGCGGAACCTAGACACCTCAGGTGATGATATGTGAAGTTGATTTAAGTACTCTTTTGCCTCTCTTGCCCTATAAATTATCCCTTTTTCCCTTTAATGTTGTTTGTTTAGCCAGTTGTTTACTCAGCGTAATTGCTTGCCTCTGCCCCTTTAACTATTCTGCGTGGAATCCGGGTTGCACATTGCATGAAGGCAAACATTCTCCCACTAAACTATATCCTCAGTCCCATTTGTCCCCATTCTGATGATGATTTTCTGTGTGTTCCTACCTTTTACTTTGTCTGATACACTTGCACAAACATTTCCATACTAAATTCTTTTGCCAGTAGGTAATTTTCCATCTGGAACACACTTGGCTTTTCTAGAGCAGTTATATCAGCAAGGTTGAGTGCTGACTGAAAAAACGACATTTCAGTGCAGTCTCTTTACTCCTTCCCCTTTAGCACCTGGACCTGAGATAAAGGCCCTGGGTCTGGTTGCATGAGCCTGAAGGTCATGCTCACTCACAAGCAATATTATTTGCTTCACTATGTTCCAGAAGGAAGATTTGATATGAAAACTGGTTTTTAGTGACTCCAAACTAATGTCCTCATCCTAAAAGCATATATTTAATATAATATAGCTATCTTATACTGTATTGTGTCAAAGATAAGTCTAGTTTTTGCACTGACTGTTGTATTATACACAGTGGGATAATGGTGAATATAATGAAATTAGATACTCATTAATTCATCAAGTATTTACAGATGTAACTAGTAAGGTAGAGATAGAGTGCAAAACTCCCTAAGGGCTACAGTATGAATTCCACATGGAAGGGATTATGGAAGTTATTGAAGAGGCACTCTTATCCGGGGCTGCTTTAGTGTGCGCTGTGAAACTGTGTGTGAGTTCAGTGAGGGACAGGTAGGACCTGGTCTCAGCAACAGGATTCCTAATGATACAGAGGTTGTGAAGAGGTCAAGCAGGACACTCTTGCCAGCCTGCTTCCCAGATGATCCCAGGCAGGGATCCCAGCTAGGAGGCTGCCATGTCAGGAGCAAGGAGTGGGGCTTAGTGGTTATACTTATGTAGCAGAGTGTTGCCGTCTCCTAACGGACTTGAACTGCATATTCAGGTAGAAAGAGTTAAGGCCTGCTTTGACTTTTTGCTCGAAACAAATTAACTTGGCATATGAGTATGGATGTCTTCTAGATTTTTGTCCCTGAGGGTGTACAACAATCTGCTTTTATCCTTTGGAGATCCATCCCAAGTTCTCAAGCAGACACCTGAAACCAAGCACTGTAGATAATTAACCTATGACAGTATTTGATTAGCAATGAAAATTAAAAATGAAATAATTATAACAATATACTGAAACTTATAAGTTGCTTATTTTTTTTCCTTCAAAATTTTCCAACTGATGTTTGCTGTGATGAGTACCTAAAACCAATAGATAAGAAGGAACTCTTGTGTTTATCTTAGGAATGTCATTTTAAATTTAAAAAGTGTTATAAACGATTTTGTAAGCTTCATTTATGGATTGAAGTTCACACATGAAAAATTAAAAAAACAAAACCAAAAAACACACTACCTGCCTGAGAAAGGTGATGAGCTCTGAAGTTAGGTAGGACAAGCCATTGGTTTGTGCTGTTCTGAGTTCATTATTCATAGCCTCGCATTCACAAAGGAGTTATGTATTACACAAATAGGTGCAGTAGAGCTGGGCATGATAATGCACATTCACAGTCCCAGTACTCTGGAGGCTGAGGCAGACGGACACTCAGTTCAAGATCAGCCTGGACTGCGTAGCAGGATCTTGTCTCCAAAAGAGAAAAAGTGCATGACAGGTCAAGCTCTGAAGAGAGAAAAGGACAAATGGTGTATCTCGATGATGTAATTTGATTTGATAGTCTGATTCCGTTTCCCTTTTTGCATATGCATGGTTAGCATGTATGTATGTATGTTGGTGTTGTGCACACATGGATGTGTGCAGGCATGTCGGACCCTGAGATAGACGGCAGGCATCTTTCTTGGTTGCTTTTCTGTTTACATATTGAGACAGGGTTTCTCCTTGAACCCAGAGACTGCTGTTTTGCCTAGTGTGGCTGACCAGCTTGCTTTGAGGATCTCCTCTTTCTACTTTTTTTTACACATACAGGTGGGCAACAAGCCTACCCTGCTTTATGTGGATTCTGGGAATCCAGATTCTCTCCAGTCCTCATGCTTGCATGGCAAGTGCTTTAGCCAGTGAGCCATCTCCCAGACTCAGGTATGGTGCCAGGGGAGAGGTCTAGTTTTTTTCCCTCTTGCCTGTGGCACTGATTTATTAAAATAATAACAACAACAACTCTTGGGCTAGTCGGATGGCTCAGTGAGTAGAGATGCTTTCTTCCGAGCTTGATGACCTGAGTTCAAGTTCTAGTTTCTGTGTGATGGGAGAGAACCAACTCCCTCAAATTGTCTTCTGGTTTCCACATGTGTGCCGTAGCACATATGTCCACCCATACACACAAGCATACATGCGCACACACAGAAAATAAATGAATGTTTTTTAAGCAGTTCTCTTGGGCTTATCCATATAATAAAAATTTGCATACCATTTGAGCAGAGAAAAGAGCAGGTGGTGTGTCAGGTGAGATTGGGTGGAAAGTAGGGAGGGCGATGTTCCCCAGGAGCTGTGCATGCCGTTCTGCTTTGCAGTCATTTGCTCGCATCATTTGTTTCTGGGTTGAGTTCTTCTAGGGTGCACATGGTTTTTCCTTCTGTTCGGTTCCTCTCCCCAGATGGGGGCAGGGGTGCTATGTGAAGGCTTCTCTAGTAATAATGAAGGACTGTCATGTGTCTTCTGAATTCCCAAGGAAGACGAGTAGACAAAATAGATGAGGATTGAATTCTTTCTGCTGCTGTATAATGATCTGAAAATTAGTATCATGTAATTTTCATTTTCTTGTACCCTTCTGTCTTTCAGGTGCTCTGTAAACAATCATGTATTGTTTAGAGTCCAGCAATATTATGTTACTTAAAATGGTATATTTGGATTAACATGCTTGGAATAGATTTTTGTTATTGTGTTATTTTTCAAGATAGGCTTTCTCTGTAGCCTTGGCTGTCCTGGAACTTACTCTAGACCAGGCTGGCCTCGAACTCGACACAGATGCCCATGCCTCCTGAGTGCTGGGATTAAAGGCCGGGGTTAAGGTAGCAGTGCACACCAATTGGCTTTGAAATAGAATGTTTTTAAAACCCAAGTTAATTAGAAGAAACTAGTCAGAACTCTCCATCCTGTAGTCATGGTGGTCCACATTTTTAGGGTCAGGGTACAGACAGTGCTTAGAAACAGAGATTTGTAAATTGTTGTTACATAATAGCCTAGAAACATTTATGGGCATTGTAAAATATAACTACAACTGCCAGTAATGATTTATTTCCCTGATGAAATAGCAACATGGTTGGATCTAGAAACACATCTGATTTATACTATTCAAAATACTATGAAGTTTGCTCACCTATGTGTCTTTCTGTTGAAAGTTACTGTTTATCACTTCTTTCATAAGAACCAGAGAAATGCATAGCATGTATATCAGATGTTTTCAGATACCTGAAGGGGAGGTAATGAAATGCCTAAAGTACAGAATAAAGAACATTTTTCTACTATTCAGGAAAAAAGAAAATAGACTGTAATGCTGGACAAGGTGGTACATATCTTTAATCCCAAGCACAGTAAACAAAATCAGTAAAAGTAATATATATTATATACATACAACTGTTATATACACATATACATATAATGATATACTATATATTTATATGTTACTTTTACTCGTTTTGTTTTCCCTATTTGAAAGTAGGGTTTTAAAAACTTTAAATGGATGACTTCCTGACTTCTCTCATCTACTCTGGGCCTGCTTCATGTTTTCCCCTTCTAATGCACAGCTTACCTGTTACTACTGACCCTTGGCCCCTGCTAAAATGAAGGCAGAAATTTTGTCTTTATTTTAGTCATCATGTCCCAGCACACAGAAGAAAGGCCTTGGAAGTGGTAGAACGGTCTTAACTTTATTTGACGAATAAGTGAGTAGTAAGACAAACATTGGAAACAGTGTTTAAGTTCCCTATTAATGGAATGTATACAACCTTTTGATTGCTTTACTCTCTGACTTCACTGTTGCTGGACATTGGCACAGTCTGGAGTAGTTTAAAATTCCAGTTGGTAAAAACCATCTAATTCTAATCTTGTGTATCTATGTGTATTTAAGTGTATATGCATATGGTATATATTTGTAGTATTTACCCCAAATTGATGAGAGTCTCTGTGTTTCCACAGATCTTAAACCTCACTCAGGCACTGAGAGATGGGAAGAGTCCCGTGCAGCTGGTGCAGATGCCGTGTGTGATCGTGGAATGCAGTGGCGGCCATGGCCGGGTTGTCAACCTCAGCTGCTCCTTCACCCAAAAAGTCCACTGCAGGAAGCCGTTCTTTTCCTCCTGGTAGCAGATGTAAGGGGAACAGCTGTGTGGTTGTTACCGTGTCCATAAAATATTACAATGATGTAAATCTGCTGCTGAGAGCACCAGTTGCCAAAACCTCAAAATAATTTAAGACTTTAAATATATAGAAAATAATGCTATATTTTGAATGTAATCAAAAGTTTACGATTTTTTGTCCAAATATTAAATTTCTATTTCAGGGAATAGGTGATATATCTCCTATATTGTATTTTTATAGAAAAAATGTATTTTATGTTGTTATTACCTTAAAAAGTAATTTCATGGTTTACACATGCTAGCATGACTATAATTCTATAGCATTCCAACTAGAAGACAAAGATTGACTTTGAATACAGTAGTAACATTTTTTATACTGTTTAAACATGAGAAGAATCTTCTTGCATTCATTCCAAAAAAAGAAAAAAAAAACCTTCAAGGGTGACCAAGAGAGAAACTGCTCTTGTAGAATCTGGTTGTAGTTAGTAGATAGAGCAGACAGGGAGGATAAAGCAACTTTACCTTCATTTTAAAAGCTGCTGTTTTAAAACTGGAATCAGGTGCCCAATGGTAGTCATTACCAGGAACCTGAAAGTTAAATTTTGCCTAAGTGACAGATGACGATATTAATTTTTCTACTTTGGTGTATTTGCTGATGGATTATTCTGTTTTAGTGAGGGAGAAGCCCCCCCCCCCTCTTTGAGGCAGGATTTTCCTGTGTAGCCTTGACTGTCCTGGAACTCACTCTGTAGACCAGGCTGGCCTTGCACTCACAGAGATCTACCTGCCTGTGCCTCCGAAGTGCTAGAATTAAAGGCATGTGTCACCACTGCTCAGCTTTTTTTTTTTAAGGAAATAATTGAGATTTGAATAGAATAGTATTTAATTAAGGTAGCTATCCAGTATTTTTAAATTACCACATTGCCCTAAAATTTACCATTTGTTTCTCATATGGGATCAAATAATTGAAAAGTAGTACTTCCAAATACTAATTCTAATCAATTTAGTACTGCAGTTAGTGTTAGACAGCACTGCAGAGTAAACCATCCCCTGAAGTGTATCCTGAATTTCAGTTTGGGGTCCTGAGTTATAGAGCCTTGGAAACAGAAGACCCACTTTGAATCGGAAGGGAAATGTCACTGAAACCATCCAACACTGATTTTAAACTTTTGTTTTTTGTGCATCTTGAGCATCTGTGTATTCTTTGGAATTTGTAGCAGTGTTTAGTCACCAGCTGATGGAAATGGAAATAAGCCCCAAGAGAAAAATGTAACTCTAGAGAAGAAAGCATTGATGTCTTGCTTCAGGCTCAAAACCAGTAACCAGTATTGCCCATGCTCGGGCACACTGGACAGTTGGTGGTTGGCCTTGCTGTTTGGGTTTAAGTTTGCTGTCTTAGGATTTTTTAATGAGCTTTTTTTTTTTTTTTTTTTTTTAATGAAAAGTATATAGGTGGTTAAATTAGGGTGTGGGCAGACACAGCCTGTTTCTCATACCTTTACCTTTGTCTTGGTGGATGTAACGAACAAGCACACTGCTACCCTGAGGAGTCAGTTGGAAATCCGTGTCCTCCTACCTCTTCTGACCTTTCATTAGCTCGGCCTGAGATAATGGAAACCTGACTGGAATATCAAATTAAACCTCCACTGTTGCTAAATACTAGTCATTGAAATGTGCCTTTCAAAGATGTCTTCTTCAGGAACAGGCATAATTGCCTCTGCTGTGGATATGGCTTTCACAAACAATTTTTTTTTCAGTATTTTGAGAATTTCTATATTAATTTTTATAACAAAGAACCTAGTATATTGCTACGTTTTATACTCTAAAATTAAAATAGTTGAAGACTATTTTTAAATGTCTGACCATGTTAGAATAGTTGAGGTATTTAAAGATTACAAATGACAGTACTTAGGCTGTGTTTGTAAGCATTCATGAACCTAATTCTTATTTAAATATTGTGGGACTTTTTAATGAGCATATTTATATTGTCAAATATGATAAGCAAAAGGAATAAAAATCATTGTCTTGAGGTCACTGTGCTCCTGTGTCTTAAATGTTTAGAATGTTTCTAGTTACATTTATAAACAAGAAGTCACTAATGGTGATAGGGCTTGTTTTTGACTTACTGTTCAAGGGGATATAGTCCATCACTACTGTGGGGTTGGCATGGAGCAAGAAAGTGAGGCACCCAAGTGAGGCAAGAAAGGAAGCATTGCTCTAAGTAACAGAGAGTCCAAAACACGAAGCTAACAAGTGGTCTTGGCCCACCCACGCTCACCCTGTATACAGGAGCTTGGAAAACAGAACAATGGGAAACTTTACATCAGTTAAATGTGACTACAGCTTGTAACATGGTCTCAAAAGTACAATGTAATAATCTGCTAACATACCCAGAATGAGAACATCGCAGAGATGGACCAGTGAAGCAGAGCAAACAGGAATCTGGCCTTTAGGAGTGTTACCATGCTGCCCAGGTCGGTCTTGCTCACCCTTGTGCGCTCAGTGAGCCCTTCAGCCTCCCCGGTAGCTGGGTCCACAGGTGTGCATACCACCATATGTAGTTCAACCTAACGTTTCAAAACATGCCTGAGGAATATCCAAAGCAAAGAACATCACGTTAAAATCGGATCTAAAGGAAGCGAGTAAGCCACAGAGGCAAGCAAGCTCTCAATACACGAAAGCTGACAGAACTCAAAACAAAAGCCAAAAGATAAAAATAGTGTCAGAAATAAACTAGAACATGAACAGCAATAAAAACCTGTTTTGAAGTAAAATAGAACATGAACAAATAGACAACACAAAAGATCAGAGCAAAAAGCAGAGTGTTGAAATACCTAGATTATTAGCTGTGCATCTCCAGTCTGTTAGTCTTGTCAGGTGTCAGTGAGATAACCGTGGCCCCGCATGTTCCTTTGTAGAGGCTGAAAGAATCCGCTTTCTTTTCCTTTAGGCCAGTCATGTCTTAGCAGCAGTCTGTTACTGTCCATTACTGTTGTTGTGGCATTTGGACTTGAACCCAGGGCCTCATACATACTGTGCAAGTTCTTTTCCATGAGCTGTGTCTGCAGTACCCTTTTTGTTTTATTTCATTGACGGGATCTCTCTAAATTGTCCATGTTGTCATTGTCCAGGTGCGCCTCAAATGTATTATCTTTTTTGTTTTAGTCTGAGTAGCTGGGAGTGCAAGAGTGTGCCTTACAGACGGCACAGGATATTCACTTGCAAATACCCCGTGATTGCATGGGGCCTGCCTAGATATGGGTGTTCTTGTGTGTGTTCGTGTGTGTGTGCAGGTGCGCCTGTATGCACGCGGAGGCCAGAAGCTGGCACCAGATGTCTTCCTCAGTTGCTCCGTGCCTTTGTTTTTGAGGCAGAACCTCTCACTGAAACTGGAGCCAGCCAATTGGCCAAAACTAGTTGACTGGCTAACTCCCGGTGTTCTCCTGTCTCTGCCTTTGTGTGCTAGGATTGTAAGCATATACCACCATGGCCAGCGTTTCACATGCAGGCACCTTACTGAGCCACTGTCTCAGCCCCACGCCATTTTGTAGTGCTGATTGAACCCAGGTCCTTACACGTGCTAACGCACCCTTGCCACCGAGCTACAACCTTAGTTCCTTTCCTATTTAAAATTTTATTTCTCTTCCATTTTTACGGATGTGTGCTATGTGAGTCGATGTGCCCCACTTGTGTTGGAGATCCTGGGGTAGAGAGTTCGGCATTGGATCCTTTGGAACTGGAGTTACATGTTGAACTACCATGTTAGTACTGGCTATCAAATCCATGTCCTTTGGAAAAGTAACGATCAGAGAAGAAATACGACGATTTGCAAATGATTTAGTTACGCATTTAGAAAAGTCAAAAATCTACACAGACATCTCATCTATTAGGATTGAAAACTAATTTTTTAAATTAATTTTAAAAGGTTTATATAGTAGCAAAATTAGAAAAATAAAAATTTAAAAACCACTATTTGTCAATAGTATCAAAACATATGAAATCTTAGGAATAAGTCCAACTGAAGAGACAGTGGGTTTCCACACCAGACTATGAAAGAGCACTGAAAATAATGACTTAGGGGTTGGGTACAGCCCAGTGCTAGAGCTCTGCCCTCTATTCTCAAGTCTCTTCACATTCAATTCTCAGTATCACACAAAATAAGATATTCTCACATGAACAGAGGGCTTAACAACTACTTCTCAGATACATCATTTGAACACAAACTACTGTGAATCTTTGGTTAACATCGAAAAGGTAGTTCTGAAGCTCGTATGAAAATGTTATGGGTAAAATAACCGGAAAAGAATGGTGGTTGGGAGGTTCTTTACTGGGTCTCAAGCTTCAAAAGCTGTTGCTAGGCAGTGTGGTACCCATAGAAAGAGAATTCTGATTTCTCAGTAGAGAATTCAGGAAGACATCCTACCCGTGTGGCAAACTGATTTTAAAGATCCCAAGGTAATTCAGCAGAGAAAGAGCCTTTTTCAACAAAGGATACATGCAATAAACCAGATAACAAACCATTTGTGTGCGTGCGTATGACATATCAACACCCAGGTGCCCTTTACCTCATATCCAGACCTACAAGAGTATGTAAATGTATTATATGGCTAATATTCCCTTATAAGTGAATATCATAAGTATATGTCATGCATGTCATTCTGGTTCTGGGTTACCTCACTCAGGATGATCTTTTCTAGTTCCATCCACTTGTCTGCAAATTTCATGATTTCCTTGTTTTTAATAGCTGAGTACTAATTCCATTTTGTAAATGTGCCACAATTTCTGTATCCATTCTTCAGTGTAGGGACATGTAGGTTGTTTTCAGATTCTGGCTATTACAAATAAAGCTGCTATGAACATAGTTGAGCAAATGTCCTTGTATGGTGGAGCATCTTTTGTATATATCCTCAGGAGTAGTATAGCTGGGTCTTGAGGTAGTGCTATGCTACTCCCAATTTTCTGAGGAAGTGCCAGATTGATTTCAGAAGTGGTTGTACAAGTTTATACTCCCACCAGCAATGGAGGAGGGTTCCCTTTTAACTAAATCCTAGCCAGTATGTGCTGTCACTTGAGTTTTTGATCTTAGCCATTCTGATAGGTGTAAGATGGAATCTCAGAGTTGTTTTGATTTGCATTTCCCTAGTGACTAAGGACAGTGAGCATTTGTTTCTCCACCATTTGATATTCCTCTATTGAGAATTCTCTGTTTAGCTCTGTACCCCTATATAATATAGGCTAACCGTACTAAAATCCACAGACCTAAAGAGGCTAAAGAACAAGGACCCTAGGGTGGATGCTTAAATCTCATTCAGAAGGGCAAATAGAATAGACACCAGAAGCAGTTGAAGAGGGAACAGGAAGGGAGCCTAACATAGAGGTCCTCTGATCCCCAGCAGGGGATCAAAGCAGATACTGAGACTCACAGCCAAACTTTGGCCAGATCACAGAGACTTTTATGGAAGGAGTTGGGTGGGGGGATAGAAGGACTCAAGAGGGCACAAGAGCTTCACAGGGAGACCAACAACGCCAGCAAATCTGGGCCCAGGGCCCCTGAAAATAGTGATGCACCAACCAAGAAGAGATTGGTGAAGAGATTCATGAAGAGGACCTACACCCCCTGCTCAGATGTAGCCCATAGGCAGTTCCATCTCCACATGGGTCTTCTAGTAAGGGGAGCAGGGCTGTCTCTGACATGGTCTCTGATGCCTGCTTTTTGATCACTTCCCCTGGGTGGAGCAGGCCACGGAGGATGCAGGCAGTCCTGATGAGACTTGATAGGCTGGGGTCAGATGTAGTAGAAGAGGTCTCCCCCTTTCTGAGGACTAGGGGATGGTTTTAGGGGGGAAGAGGGAGGGAGGATGGGACAGAGAGGAGATGAGGGAGGGGGGCTACATAAAGTGAATAAGTTATAAAAACAAATTACAAAAAAGTATGTAAATGCCAGGCACAGAGGAACATTACTGTAATCTCAGCACTTACGAGCCAGAGGCAGGGGATCACAAATTTAGTGGCTAGCTTGTGGTGTGTGGGACTCCCTCGCCACCAACAAAAGAGAACTGAGAATTCCAGAAGCAAATAGGGGATCTTACTGACCATCTTAGGGTTTCTATTGCAGTGATAAAACACCATTAACCAAACACAACTCAGGGAGGAAAAGGCTTATTTCATCTTACAAGTGCATACCGTAGTCCATCTCTAAAAGATGTCGGGACAGGAATGCATCTATCTGTGTTCAAGATTTGGGTTATTGCCTAAAAGGACCATGTGCACAAATAGATTCCTTGGCGTATGATGACAAAAGATAGCAAGGCTATTGTAAACTTGTTCTCTTATCAGACAACGGAGAGTTAACCTGGGATTTTGAAGAAAAGGCTGCTGTGGTCGCTGGGAAGAGGTGTGTCCAGGAGTCACGCCTTCAGGAACGATGGGACATTTCAAAAGGTGTTGGTTCAGGTTCCTCAGAGGCTGGGTCTGGCCTGTGAAAAACTAGTCCGGCAGTTGCAGTGGCTACAGCTCCTGTGAGTCTTCTTGCTGGTCTTTTAGATCTGAACACTGAGAGCACATGATTTCAACAAGCAGCAGCTAATCCCTGTAGGCAAAGAGGTACTTCTTTTCCCTTTGACAACTACAGAAGTCCCACCTTAAGGCTTCAGAAGCTCCAGGCAGTAGCAGCAAAGAGCTGGCAAGTGTTCTCCTGCCTCAGGAGTGAGGGTTATGTAAACATCCAGGGAACGAGGCCTAGGAAACTGGTCTAACCAGATGTAGGTGCCTGATGCCACCAGGGCAACACTGCCTATTACCTTCCTGTGGTTTATGGAACATTGTCTACTCCTTGGAGTCATGGGGAAGTACACTGAACCACATGCTGGCTCGGGCCAGCCTGGCAACTGCATAGCTTGGTTACTAAACAGTTTAGCGTCCGGCCACCCTTGCTCCCGCCCAAGAAGATGGGAGCGCATCACTGGCCCAGATCTCTAGCTAAAATTCCATTATCTTCACGGGACAGGTTCTGCTTCACTTGTCTGTGCAGCAGGTATTATAACCTCCTTGTCAAATCTCAAAAGCCTGCAGTACAGGCTGAGTTGTCTGCATTGATGCAGAAATTTGGTGAAAGCCCTGGAGGACTGCCAAGGAGAAGGCCTCTTGACTCTGAGCAGAGAAGCTAAAAAGACTACAGGGGAAACTGTGCTCAGTGGGTCCAGGGAGTTTGGGCCTGCACTGTAGATACGAGTATGTGGGTCGTAACAAAGGTATATAACAGGATGCGAACAAACTACTTACCTATTCCAGATGTTACCTGGTGTAGCGCTATGTTTTCCAGGCTAGACAGGACACCATCTCTTCTTGTAGATCCCTTCTTCCCTGCTCTGTGCCTGGTTGGCTGAACATTATGGCAGTATTGAAAGCTCTGGTACTTCTCAGTTTCCATTGCTTTCTGCCAATAGCAGGCACAGCAGAAAAAAAAAAAAAAGTGAGGGCTAAATAGAGGGTTGGGCTCTTTACTCTCCAGCCTCAGTAGGCCACTTCGGAGAGCATGCACATTTTAACAGTACTCATTCAGGTGCCTGTATGTCCCCATTATAAATTCGCTTTTTACCCATGGCTTCTGCCCTGAGGACTTGACGTGATTTCCTGAGCCCTGTTGAAGGACTCATGTAGGATTGCCCTTGCCATAAATTTTTCTCTTTGGTTTTGTTATAGGAAGCCCACAAGAGAAGATCATTCAGACACAATTTTATAGTCAATTGAAAAGTCTTTATTCCAGCTAGATGGGACTTTACTCAGATATTCAGGACCCAAGTATAGCACTGAGAGTTTAGATAAGGGGTTTTTAAAAGGCAAAAACCTCTTCCTGTTAGCTCATTTAGCAGTTGTGAGGGCGGGTGTGTGTGTGTGCAAACAACCAGTTTAATAGAAGCCAAGATAAGTTAACTGGGGCGGCTTGACCTCAGATTCTAGAATAGAGTTGGGCCAATTTTCCCAGGGGCTTTCCATTAAGGAAATCAAATTCTAGTCAAGCCTCAAATGGCCTCAGCAAGAATGCAAGATGGAGGAATCTGTACTGTCTTCTCCTGTCACTGTTTTCAGAAACTATTGTCTCTCGTTGGCTCTGTGTGGTGGCTTATTTGTGTTTTAAGTTTAAATTACCATGTTTCAGAGATCTTATTAAATGCCTCCAACTTGTAAGCATCACTTGCCAAAGAACTGATGACTTCCTGGAGTGCAGGGGGCTGTTTACATGCGATAACAATCCATATGTTTTCATCTGCAGACAAGCATGGCTGCACCAATTGCACAGAATGTGTGAGTGACCACACCTAGGAAGTGTATCAAGGTGTGTGTCTGGGATTGGATAAAGGTGGGAGGTAATAGCATTGTGGGGTTTATATTTATATGTCCCTGTCTAATGTAATTTGGAGCCATACTCTGGGAATCCTGGGTATAGACCTGGCAGTATTCATGATCCTGCCCAGTATTTAATAAAGCTTGCTTCAAATTTGGCTGTTGGTATAATGTTCTTTTGAAATATATGCACCTTACCCTTGTTCATTCAAATGCTGATTTCTCTCCCCCCTGACCCCCCACTCTCTGGTTTCAATCTGGATATTGCATTGTGATGCTTATTCTAAGCATCCTGTCTCAACTGTGTTGTAAACAGGCCAAAATAAAACAACTAGCCACAGTGTTGTGCAAAGGGTGGAGCCAGAGGACAAGAAAGAGGGGAGGAGCCAGAAGGCAGGAAATGAATGGGAGGAGAAGGGGCTAGAGGAGAGCTTGGAGAGGGAGCTGGAGGAGAGATCTTGACACAGCATGGAGAGATGGACTGGACCTAATATATCACTAAAAGCAAGTATAATGTGGGAAATCTAAATGTTAGGAAACTATGAGGGCTTGGAGGTTTAGGAGGGAGTAACTATTGCCCAGCATTGTGTTCTAGGTTAACTAAATAAATTCCAGTCTCTTTGTGGTGATTTGGTTATACAGCTGTTTAGGACTAACAGCAGATTACCAGAAGATATACTAATAGTAAATATTAATAGATTCTTAAAACATCTGGCTGAAAAAAATGTGGTAGTGGTCTTATTCCTGTCTGGTGGGGTAAATATCTGTAGAACAGAAAGGGTACAGCACTCACTGTCACCAGTCCCAAGATCAATCAGGCTCCTTGGTGGTTTAGCTTACTACAAAATTTAGAAAACAGCCCTTTGATGAAACATCCCTCAATACCTCACTTGATTGTCTTCTGGTTCTAGCTGGGATCTTGCGTGTCACACAGGTGATGTCATCTGATTCTTACTTTTCTCAGAAGATCGATGTGCTATTTTCCCCATATGCACCCAGAAAAGCTCAGGGCAGTTAGAATAATTGCCTGAAATTTAATTTATATGTGAGAGAGCAGGATATAGATTGAAGTTCCTCTGACTCAGCCCCACTGTTTTCTGCTGCCTAACTTCACACTGGATTGGCTCTGAGGTTCCTAATCCTGGGGAACCTCTTCATAAAACACTGCTTCCCAAATCTCCTTGACTCCTTTGAAATGGAATCCATAGTTGTGGGTGGAATGGTAAATTTGAAACAACACATTTCTTTTTTCTCCTTTCTCTTCCTCCTTGTAAGCAAGGTCTCAGCCTGGGATGGCTTTGAATTCAATGTGTAGCAGAGGATGACCTTGAACTCTCGATTCTCCTGCCTCTTCCTCCCAACTGCTTGGATTATAGGCTTATACTGCCTAGCATTCGAGGTAAGCTTTCTACCAGCTGATCTGCCTCTAAACACCTAATTTCAAATATAAATAAATAAACAAATGAAAAGACAACTACTTTTAATAAAAGCTCAAGATTCACTATTATCCTCATTCTGGGGGTGTCTGGGCTCAGACACTTTGAAACAGAGTCTCGTTAGTTTCTGCTAATATCAACCATGAATTCCTCAGGGGCTGTCTGAGCTGAGAGGGCTTACTTAACTTAGAACAAAGCATTAACTGTGTGCATGTTATGCTAGTGATAAAAACCATGCTTTACTGATTCAATTTTACAATACCGAGTACGGTGTATCTCTATAATATACAATACAAAAGTATTATCTGTCCCTCCTGTCCCCTGTCATTTCCGTGACTCAAGATAGAGGACTCCAAGCTTGACCTACCTTTGTCTCCCTGTGGCCTTGGTCACTATAGTCTCATGTTGCCCTCCAATGTCCTCTCCTAAGGGTGCTGTCTTAGGTTCTTTTCTATTTGTGTAACAAAGCACAATGACCAAGACAACTTATAAAAGAAAGCATCTGAGGCTCACAGCTCCAGAGGGTAGTAGGATCCATGAGTGTCATGGCAGGGATCATGGCAGCAGGCAAGCAGGTATTGTGTGAGGCGGGACTACAGAGTTACACCTGATCCGCAAGCCTGAGAGAGACACTGGGAATGAGATGGTTTGTTTTTTTTGTTGTTGTTGTTGTTTTTTGTTTTTTTGAAACAGGGTACCTCTACCTGGAACTCACTGTCTCTTGAACTCACCATGAAGACCAGGCTGGCCTCAAACTCAGATCGATCCGCCCGCCTCTGCCTCCTGAGTGCTCTGAGTAAAGGTGCACACCACTATGCCCAGCTTTGGCACGGGGTTCTCAAACCACAAAGCCCATCCCCAGTCACACATCTCCAAGGCCACACCTCCTACTCCATCCTGAACAGTTCCACTGGCTGAGGACCAAGCATGCAAATATATGGGTCTGTGGGAGCCATTGTCAGATACCCTTCGAATCATTGGGTTTAGGGTCACTCTAATCTGCCACTGTATTGTTGGCTTGATGAACAACCTGATGTTTCTGAAAAGACTGACAGGAAGGTAATGTGAGTTCCAGGTGGACAGGAATCTTGAAGAGCACCTGCAGCCCACCATTTTCACAGCTCTCCTTTGTAGATTTCTTTATCTCAAAATTTCCATCTTACATGTATGTCTACAGCAAACAGTCACTCATACGTGAGTCCTGTGTCCTCCCACCCTTCTTGCCAGGAAGAAGGCAGGAAGAAGGGACTGGGCTACTCTTCCAGATTTGATGAAAGGTCTCTTGGAAACTTCCGTTTCTGCAGTTTTTTTATTATTATTATTATTTATTTTTATTTATTTTGCTCTGTGGGAGCCAGGGTCTCCTGCACACCAGGCAATCACTCTGCCGCTGAACCATATCCTCTCGTTCAGGGTTGTTCTAGCTTTCTACAGACCCACTCTATGGGACTTTTGCCTAGCACATCATACATGCTAATGTGAAGGCCAGATGTGATGGCACATGCCTGTAATCTCAGTGCTTTGGAAATGAAGCAAGAAGATGGCCACAAGGACAGCAGTGAAATCCAAGCAGGCCAGTGATACACAGGGAGGTCTTGTCTCTAAAAACAAAAACAACAAAAAACAAACGAACAAAACTGCTCAGTGAGTCTCAATAGCTCTCAAGGGGGTGTCAGTTCCAGAGTGTATAGTTCTGCAGCATTCCACTATTTTTCAGAGATCCAAGAAGTCTCCCATAGTTCCTGTGGGTCCCATGCCTTTCCAGCCTAGTCACCATGGTTGGGGATTGTCAGGGCTGGGGAAGGAAAGCAGAGAGAAGACATCTAGGCGATTCCTGACCAGCTCAGCAGGGCATCTGATACTGAAATAGTAAAGCAAAGGCTGTTGAGACCACATTCTATCAGGAACCTGGAAGATTTGGGGGAAGGTGACAGGCAGAGCTACCTGAGGCAGAGGATGCAGGGCAAGGTTTGGGTCTTGACAAGGATGCCACCGCAGTGGCTATACCTCCACCATGCTGACTGCAGTGCTGTTGGTTGAGTGACAAGACCAAACTTCTTCAGCAGGCTTTAGGAGACTACGAGGAGATAGCGGCAATGGTTAGACACCCTCTACAAAATGATTTGGCTTCATTCATATTCTTTGAAGCAGATTTGGGGATTAGAGTTCTCGAAGGACAATGGGATAGACTTCCTGGTGCTTGTAGAAGTTCACTGCTTTGTCCAGAGTCTCTGTGAGGAGAGTTTCTGAATTCACTGGGTCTTAGACTTAGGATCAAGCTCTGAGTGATGGGACATGTGGCCAGAGTCCATCCCAGTGCTCAAGTCTATTTTCAGTTTCCATCAGAATTCTCCCAAGACTTTCAGGATTTTCCAGTATGAACTAAAGACACTTTTATTATTAATAAAAGCACTCATAACTTACTGATGATTATTGTAACCCTCTCAGCAAATAGTCTACTAACCATAGCTAACACCTCATAACAACATTCCAGTCACTGAGGGGATATGTACTCAACAGTGTTCCCAGGAAATTAGGACCTTTAGGATGGTGTAGCCTTCCTAGTTGTGTTGAATCTGCTCTAATGTTTATGTGACAAAAATCCCCTAGTGCCACAGTTTCTAGAGTCCATGCCCATTGTGAACGGGTGAGCAACTGGGTACCTGAATGTAAGGCATGGTTTGTTTGTTTTTTTCATCACTCACTAAAGTCTTCCTTCAGAAAAGAGAAAATTGCACTACTTTTAAAGTCTGCTTTATTGTCATAATTATGCAATGCTCCTCATGTACTTTATTCATATCAACGTGTGTGTGTGTGTGTGTGTGTGTGTGTGCACTTGGCAATTTAACTGACAATCAGATGTGTGTACATATGAGCCTTGATTACTACTACCACCCTGCTTAGCAGACTGATTTCCCCCCCTCTGTTTCTTTCTTTCAAAATTATTGTAGCCATTTCTTTGCCTTTCCCTATAAAATCCAGAATTATACTTTGTGTATCTGGTAGAGGTTTTGCTAAAATTGCACTAAATCTGTCTGCACGGAACCTGGGAGGAGCTGGCATCTTTACTGTGTCTCATTTCCCACATAATGAACAGGCTGTACTTCCACATTTGGTTAGATATGTCTTGATTTTTTTCAGCCAACATTTTCTAGTTTTCCGCTCATGAGACCTGTGCACGTTCGACTTATACATGCTTCTTTTATTTGGGAATTCTAAGTAGTATTCTAAATTTAATGTTTAGATGGCCATTGATAGTGTACAGAAATATGACCGATTATTTTGTATATTACTCTCATATCCTTCAACTTTGCCAAACCCAAGTTAAACTAGAAGTTATAAAAACTGCACATTCTTTGGTATTTTCTACATAGACAGTTGTCACTAGCAAATGAGGACAGTCTTTTACTGATGTACGAATAACAATGGGAATTTAATAATCATGTATAACAGTAAATGTTAGATGAGTTCCAAATCACAGCATTTGGGAGGTAGAGGCAGAAGATCCGGAGTTCAAGGTCATACTCTGCATCTGGGAAGTTGGAGGCCAGCTTGGGGTTCGAGAGACCCTGTCAAAACAAAACAAAACAAAACAAAACAAAACAAAACAAGGGTCTAGACAATACTGTAGCTATGTAAAACCCAGTGGAGCTGCTGAGCGGTTAGCTAGTTCAGCAATCGTTTTAGCTCTTTGTTGCTCTTTTGGATCTATAATCGAATCAGATCTTTGTTCTCAAGATTCATCTCTTCTCCTGGCTATAGCTGAGCTCTTGGCAAAGGGCTAACAGCCTCATCCCAGGGTCTCTGCTCAGTCTCACTCTGGTCCAATGGCGTGGCTCCTCCAGGACACTTGCGGCGCTGTGGCTTCCGCGCGCCACGGCGACGCTCTTTCTCTGCCTCCTTGGTTGGGACTGAGGCTTTCGGGACCTTGGCGGAAAGATGGCGGCGCCCATGGACTGTCTTGAGTCAATAGAGGATGAAGGCTGCGCGGGGCGCAGGGCGTCCGGGGTGGAGGTGGCGCTTCCCTCGGACCCCGCGGCTCCCGCCCCGCTGTGCCCACATGGTGGGTCGGCCCAGCCTAGTAGGGTGGCGCCGATGGCGAGGCTTGGGCTTGGTGTTCTATGGGCTTTTAGGACCTGTCTCTAGAAGAGAAGGCTTTTCTCTGCCCCTCTTCCTCACCTTGTGTGATGCTTGAACGCCATCCGTTTTCAGAAAGTGCTTTTCGCTGTAGTTAAGAAACCCTTAGAGAAGTCCTGACTGTTACAGCTTTGGCTCTAGAGCTGTTAACGTCTCTACTTTCGGGTAGGGAGTAAGCAGAACGGAGAATGCACGGGACTGAAGGATACCTGTTAACAAGTTCTTACGAGAATTGAATTTGTTGATTTGCTGGGGTTTGTGTTTTTATTTGTTTTTAAGTTAAAATGAGCAAAAGAAAATCCTGGAGGTCTAATTAAAATTTCGTCTTGGAGAAAGACGTATTGTGCAACTGTACAGTCCAGATTTTTACTGAAAGACACCCCCGCTGGTAATAGCAAACTTTGCAGTTGCAATTCTCTGGATTTTTCCCTTTGGTTTATCCAAGTCTGTTCCTTTAAGCTTATTTGTATTATGGACCCAAGCTGGTGACTTTTATAACAGACAGCAAACATATTTCTTTCTGGAGAGAGCAGTTTTTAAAATCATTTATAATATTCTAATGCATCAGTGTTGCAAGTGAAGAAAGTAAAGTCTATCAAAGAGAATAGTGCATTGAATTATAAATTATGCAAAAGGCCCAAACAAGTTTTACTTAAGGCAGAGAAAGAAATGACCACCTATTTTTTTCTTCCGATTCTGGAACTAGGGCCCACTCTTCTCTTTGTAAAAGTGAGCCAAGGGAAGGAAGAAACTCGGAAGTTTTATGCCTGCTCAGCCTGTAGAGATAGAAAAGACTGTAATTTTTTTCAATGGGAAGATGAAAAGGTACAGTAACATTTTGGCTGGTTCTATTGAGAATGAAGCAATAAACATGCAATTTAAACATTATATAAATGTTATTTGTTTTAATACATTGGTATTTTTAAATGTTTTCTTTTTTCCAGACAGGGTTGCTCTCTGTAGCCTTGGCTGTCCTAGACTTACTTTGTAGACCAGGCTGCCCTCGAACTCCCAGAGATCCAGCTGCCTTTACTTCTCCAAGTGTTGGGATTACAGGTGCCCACCATGCCTGGGTGTTTTTTGTTTTTTGTTTTTTTTGTTGTTGTTGTTTGTTTTTCAAGATAGGGTTTCTCTGTATAGCCTTGGCTGTCCTAGAACTCGATCTGAAAACCAGGCTAGCCTCAAACAGATATGTCTGCCTCTGCCTCAAAGTGCTGGGGTTAAAGGCGTTCCTCACTGCCGCCCAGTTTTAAGATGTATTTTTAATTGTGTGTATGTACTAGTGCCTGTGGATGTCAGAAGAGGTCTTGAGACTGTGAGACTCTTGATGTGGGTGTTCCAAATAGAGTTGAGTTTTAGGGTGGTATATGATCTCAGCTGCTGAGCCATCTCTTCAGCCCTAAGATAAATATCTTAAGGGGGATGGAAATCCCATGCTTTGAATTTTTTTTTTTTTTTTTTTAATTTGGGGGATTGGAGTCAATACTGAACTCTGACCTTCGATATAGACTTGTTACTGTTCAAAAGAAAATTAGTTCCCTGTAAGTTGTGATGTGTTTGTATTGCGTAGTCAATTTATGTGTTTTAACTTCAATTTTATTGATTGATTGATTGATTGATTGATTGGTTCTTTTTGATTTATTTTGGTTAGTTTTCAGTTTCTTACTGTGTCTCTGGCTGTGTCACTATGCAGACCAGGTTGGCCTAGAACTCACAGAGATCTACCTGTCCCTGCCTCCCAATTGCTGGTATAAAAGGCATGCTCCATTATCCCTGGCAACTTCTACTTTTCTAACAAGAATATCACAAAAATAACAATCATTTATTTCTCAAGAGTTCTGGAGACTGGGAAGCTCCAGATTCGGGTGGTGTTAGTGGTGTGTTCTGCCCTCCTGATGATAAGTAAAGAAATGAATATTTGTTCTGTCTTTCAGTTGTCAGAAGCGAGACTTGCGGCCCGAGAGGCTCATAACCAAAGATGCCAGCCTCCTCTATCTCGAACACAATGCATAGAAAGGTACTTGTGTGATGTCTTCTTTTTCTTTATTATTTTGGCAGTAATTTGCTTTTTTCTTCTTCTGTGTTTTTAAGTTTACTTTCATTTATTTATCTTTAATACAAGGCTTTCCATTTTAATTATTTATAAGTATACAATTCACTGGCTTTGATTACTTCACAGTGTGTGCAACCATTACTGCTATTTCCTAAAAATTTTTATCTCATCAAACAAATTCTTTCACCATGTAGTAAGTCCTCATTCCACTTCCCCCCAAACCTTGGTGACCTCTTATCTACTCTTTGTTGCTATGAATTTGATTATTCTGGGTACATATGAGTGGAAAAATATATTATTTATTCTTGATACTGGTGATTTTTACATTGAGCATGTTTCCAAAGCACATGTATCAGTATTACAACATCCGACAAAGCTTTCTTTCTTTTTTGACTGCTGTTTCATTGTGTATATGAAACAGGTTGTAAACATCCGTCCATCTTTGATGGGCATTGGGTTTTCTTTAACTATTGTGAATAATGCTACACTGACACCTCTTTAAACATGCGTTTTCATTTCTAGACTCAAGGGCTTTGCATGGTCATGTGATGACTGGTTTAGTTTAGTTTTGTTTTTGAGGAGCTGCCAAACTTTTATATAGTGGATGAAAACATTATAATATCCCTGTCAGCAATAGATAGAGGTTCTCTATGTTCTTTTAAACGTTTATTTTTTTATCATTTATTTTTTTATCTTGGTTTTTTGAGACAAGGTTTCTCTGTGTAACCTTGGCTGTCCAACACTCGCTGTGTAGACCAGGCTGGCCTCTAACTTGTAGTGATCTGCCTGCCTCTGCCTCTGCCTCCCCAAGTGCTGGGACTGCAGACATGCGCCACCATGCCTGGCTATTTTTTGTTTTGTTTTGAGACAGGGTTTCTCTATGTAGCCTTGGCTGTCCTAGAACTCACTGTAGACCAGTTTGGCCTCGAACTCAGAGATCCCCCTGTCTCTGCTGGGATTAAAGGCATGTACTACCACTGCCCGGCTGACATTTACTTTTGTGTGGGGCTAGAGATCTTGTGTATTCGAGGCAAGTGATATATCTCTGAGCTACATCTTAGCCATATAATTATGATTTTTAACGTGTGTGTGTGTGTGTTCTGTGAGCGTGCGTGTGCATCACGGCATGCAGGTTGAAGTCACAGGACATCTTCAGACAGTGCTTCTCACCGTGTTTGACATGGAGACTGGCTTGCTCACTGCTGCGAGGACCAGGCTGGTCTGTCTGAGGGCTTCCAGGGATTCTCCTTTCCACACTTCTTATTTTCCCACGGGCACAGCGAGTACATGTGAGCGTGGCACCTGTGCAGCCGGTAGGCGACGTCACCGGGCGTGACGGCAAATGCTGCTCCTTTTTACTTTATTTTATTCTTTAATAACGCCATCCTAGTGGTCGGAAAGTGGTGCGTTGTGCTTTTGATTTTTATTTCCCTGATTAGTACTGATTTTGGTCATTATTTCATGTATGTAATGGCATTTGTGGTTTCTTTGGAGAAATTATCTATTCAAGTACTTTTGTGCGCTCTTTCTCTCTCTGTGTGTGAGTGTTTGTGTGTGTGTGTGTGTGTGTGTGTGTGTGTGTGTGAGAGAGAGAGAGAGAGAGAGAGAAAGATTTATTGAGGGAGAGAAGAGCAGAGTGGGCTCATTCCTTGGCCTCTAGTATGTTGCTCTATTCCTGATTTGTCCTGGCATTGATGTGTGTCCACTTGCTCTTCTTAATGAACTTGAGTGCCTCTTGCCCTTGAGTCCTTGAGGAGCCCCATAGCTGTATTGAAAAATCATGTTTAGCCCTGGGCTTAAAAACAGAATAGAGAGATTGATTTATTTTTACTTTGTGAGTGTTTTGTCTTCATGTGTGTCTGTGTACCATATTTATGCCTGGTGCCTGTGATGGCCAGAAAAGGGCATTGGATTCCCTGGAACTAGAATTAGAGATGATGGTAAGCCACCATGTTCATGATGGGTACTGGACTGAGATCCACTGGAAAAGTTGTATCTGCTCTTAATATATAAGCCATCTTTCCAGCCCCCCCCCCCCTTTATTTTAAGATAGGATTTCACTATATAGCTCTGGCTCTATTTGATCTCACAATCCTTGTGCTTCTGTCTTTCAAGTGCAGGATTATAGGTGAAATCTTTTTAAAGTTGTAAACATCTTAAAAAACCAGCATTATTAAAATGTTATTGGCTGCACTGGAATTCATAGACCTAGTTCCATAGGAAACCTGTGGCAAGAGTTCTTTCCTGCCCTGACTCTTAGGCATGGTGCTCCATGTGCTTGATGAAGCTGTCCAGGAAGCCCCATATGATTGACAGCTTGCTGATGACAGACAGGTTTTCATTTATGGTGCTTCCTTTTGCTAGCTGGGCTTTAGCATTCAGCACTGTGAGGCCTTTTTCTGGCCAAGTGAAAAGGAGGCCTGGGGCTGTTTAAAATATCTTGCCTGAGGCTGAGTGTGGTTGGGAACACTTTTAATGTCAGCACTGGGAGTCCAGGTCGGTGGTACTCTGTGAGTTTTAGGCCATCCTGGTCTATATAGAAAGTTCCAGGCCAGCCAGGGCTAAGTAGAGCAGGATCCTGCCTCAAAGAAAACAAACCCAAACTAAAATAAACGAATAAATAAATAAAATATCTTGCCTGAAGCTTCTTTAAAGCTTATGATAGAGGATGCTTTTCTAAATGTAGCTTGATTGCCGCTTCACTTCATTACTTAACCAGAGAGGGCCATTTCCTGCAGAGGAATTCAGTCAACAGTGAGAAATGTTGTGAAGGGCATGAGTATGCATGAGCACGCCTGTGAGGCTGGCTCTGTACAGTCCTGCCAAGGTGGCCAGCTTAGGTGGGAAATGGAGGCTTGGAGCAGTCAAGTCACTTAAAGTTCATCCTGTCAGAATGACTGAACTGTGACTCATGCTTTCTGCCTCTATGATTCAAAGTATCATTTTAGATATGAAAGCAGATAGTAATTAGTGATCTATAATGATTTACCGTATGTATGCAGGCGATAAAGCTATATTAAGTATGATCAGCATAACTGTAGGAAACAGTATTGATGGTTTGGGAAATGGAAATACATGCTCTGTGCTTTCTGCCCTGCAATCCCTCTGTTTGCAGTCATGTACAATTTGGTGCTGACTTTTTTTTTTTTTTCTGCTAAGAGGGCACAGTGAATCTACTGAACTGGACCACCCATGGGAAGAAAGAAAGGTGGGGATCAAACTACCAAGGCTATCTATGAGGATAGGGGAAGAGAGAAGAACAAAATGGTGGAAAAGCAAGAGGATTTTATGACAGTCAGCAGAGAGGGGGTCTTTGGACTGATTGACCAGGACTGGACAGGCCTTTAAAGGCTCAAGGTAGCTGACCTTTGGGGGCAGATTAAGAGGGTGGTTTGAGGGAGGCTCCTAGTTAAACAGAAACCCACATTTAGCCCTGTTTACCAAAGTTCTGTTTAGGACATTGTCACCAGCACAACCATTTTGGGGGGCCATGTTGGAACTGACACTAAAGTTTACTTGTTTTATGGAGTTGTAGTCATAGTATGTACTTAGTTTTGCACTCTGCCTCTTTCTTCATTCTTCCCTGATGAGTGTGCTTTATGTCACATAAGGATATTGGTGATATGATTAGACACTAAGAATATCTAGGTCATTCTTTTCTCTGTGTATTAAACCTCTAATCTGGAAGTGGAGTTCTGTTCTCATCCCCATACTGCCAGTGTGGGGGAGTTATTTTTTATACATGCCTCATATATTCAAGGCAAGCACCCACCACTTAAATATGTTTCCAGACTTGATAAAGAATATTTATTTATTTAGGTTTTTCAAGACAGGGTTTCTCTGTGTAATAGCCCTGGCTGTCCTGGAACTTGCTTTGTAGCCAGGCTGTACTTCAACTCACAGAGATTCACCTACCTCTTCCTCCCAAGTGCTGGGATTAAAGAGTATGCCAGCACACCTGATAAAGAATTCTTTTAAATCAATTTTTAGGTGTATTTTCTTTTATGTGTGTATTTTTCCTGAAAATCTGTATAGTCATCGTGTCCCTAATGCCCAGCGGGGGTCAGAAGAAGGTATTAGATCCCTTGGAACTGGAATTATGGATGGTTGTGAGCTGTCATTTGAATAATGGGAGCTGAACCCTGGTTCTCTAACAGCAATAAGTGTCCTTAACCTTGAGCCATCTCTCTAGCCCCTGTTAAATAGTTTTTAAATGCATAATTAATAAATAAAACTGGCTAACATATGGAGTATTGAATTTCCAAAAAGCTATTTTGGGGGTAGGGGTGGAAGAGTAACTTCATCTGTCTCATGCTGATTTCATGAGAGTATGTTTTGATAAAATTACAGTCAACATCAATAAACCATGTATGACCCATAACTTTGGGTTTTATTGCCAGAAGCATCTATCCTTTCTATCATTTGTTCATACAGGTTTTTGTTGAGAGTTCGAAGAGAGCATAAATCCTAGCATTGGGGCTGATGTGTATGAGTGTGCTTAAAAAAACATAGATACTTTGAAAACACTGCTAGGTAGAGTCTTTCAAATGCGCTCAGTAGACGCCTGTCATACGTTCAATGCACATCCCATCTGTCTTTCTAAATGAGGATTGATTATCTTACCCCGTGTCCGCTTTCTTGATTATCTTCTTTAGGTGTGTAGATTTCATTATGTTTATCACATCTTAGAGGTCTATATAAGTGAGTATATACCGCGTTTGTCTTTCTCCTTCTGGGATATTTCACTCAGGATGAGCAGTCCTGTTAGGCCACAGAGGAGAGCTTTGCAGCCAGTCCTGAAGATACCTGATAAAACAGGATCAGATGAATGGGGAGGAGGTCCCCCCTATTAGTGGACTTGGCAAGGAGCACGGTGGAGATGAGGGAGGGAGGGAGGGACTGGGAGGGAATGAGGGATCGGGACACGGCTGGGATACAGAGTTAATAAAATGTAACTGATAAGAAAAAAATAAAATTCAAAAAAAAATTAAAAAAAACATAGATACAAGATAAACAGACATAGATACAATATAAAGAATGTGTTGAGCTTATAGCTGAATTCATTGATAAGACTTTGGTGCTCAGGAAATGGAGAACATTGCTGCTGACTTGTGCTTTAGCTGATCCGTACACTGTTAAGGTGTGTAATCTAACAGGCTTTGGAAGATGCATAGAGGTTGATGTGATTTCACTGCATTGCTTTCTAGTCGATATTCCTACATTTTGTTATGTGCTGTGTGGAGTAAAAGTTTTCGGTAGGTCATTCTTCTAAAGTTTACCTTAAGATAAAGCCTGTTAAGGTCTTGGCATTCTTAAAGTCAAAGCTCAGTGGATTACTGTTCCCCTAATTGCCTTTATGTTGAGACTAGAAATTCATTCTTGTATGTGAATGAACCTAATGACTATATCTTCTTGAGATTGTAGTTGTTTTCTAATTTGGGTAATTTAATTATGTCAACTCATCTATACATTATCTTGTTAAAGAACTATATTGCAAGTACAAACTGTTTTTAAACTCGATACCTAGTACAGAAAGCAAACATGGGCTCATTGTAAGTAGGATGAGCCTTCTACTGTTTTGTTTTTGTTTTTGTTTTAAGAGAAGGTCTAAGTATGTAGCCCAGGCTAACCTTGAACTTGTAGTCTCAGCCTCTGAAGAGCTGGGCTTATAGCATGAACCGTGATTCCCAGCTGGCTCGTATTGTTCTGAAGTTGTTAGAAAAGAATGGCAGTAAGATTAATAGATCTTTGTTACTCAGTTTTTGTTATGAGTCTGGGAATGTTGCACAGATTTCTAGTTTATGGAACAGGATTGATAAGCAGTTTTCCTAACACGGTCTTTGAGTCATGTTGTATTTCATAGATGCTCAGCTGACAGATTTATATTTTGTGCTTCCGATTTGCTTTTCCTTTTAGTTTTTAGCTGCCTGGTATGCTTTAAAATGTGTTAATATTCTATTATATGGTGTACTTCCATCCTTATTGTGACCTATGAAGGCTGAGGGGAAGATAAATTTGAATGTGGAGATCAGTGTTAATTTATGTGCATCCAGATAATTTTGTTTGGTTGATATTTCATTTGGTTATGTTTTTTTTTCCCCAAGAACTCATTTAAACTTAGATTTTCAGGGTCTGCTGTTAGACAAATGCCATAAACATAATTTGTGTACTCCAGGAAAGGCAAATGGAACATCAAATGGAGATCAATAAAAATGACATTTCAAAATGCTAGCCTGCAATTTGTGAATCACGCTGAGCCATGCGGCAGAATGAAATTTCCTCTCCCTCAGGGCATGTGCAGTAAATAGGAGGCAGAAGCTGAGTAATCCTGAGCACTTCAGTCTCCCGGTCCGTCTTCCCTCAAACTTGAAAAGCGTGTCAGAATGCTAAATTTAAAGCCGTATAGGTGAGTGGTGGTGTGGTCATGCGATACAGAATGAACGTGAGATCTCAGGTCATCTTCCATCGAGAAGGTTGTAAGGAGCTGGCGATGGAGGCCTCTAAGGAGCAGTGTGGAAGGCCTTGAAGGAAGGAAGTAATCAGGCTTCAGGCAGTAGTGGTTTTTTGCTATTAGTTACTCTCAGGTGGCTGAGTTGCCCTGCCTGCTCACTATTGCTTTCTGTATTCATTGCTTTTCTATTGTTGGGATAAAACACCATAGCCAAGGTGACTATATAAAAGAAAGCATTTAATTGGGCTTATGTTCCAGAGAGTTAGAGTCTATAATAGCGGACCAAAGAAATGGTGGCAGGACCAAAAGTTGACTTATTGAACCACAAGGAAATAGAGAGTACTAACTCTTAACTGACATGAGTCTTTTGAAACCATAAAATGAGCCCCCAGTGACACACTTCCTGCAGCAAGGCCACACCAAATTTTCCCCAACAGCTACCAAGTGGTACTAGGCATTCAAATACCTACAGAGGGCATCCCATTCAAAGCACCACACTTACTTCCTAGAGACTTGATGGCGTCTGCCTTTAGCTAGCTGTTCCTTTGTGATAAGTAGTTGAATTGACCACTTAAGTATCAGAATTGAGTGGATGTTTTACTCTTCACCTTCCTGTACAAAAGCAACCTAAAGGAGAAAGGCTTATTTTGGCTCACAGCTTGAGGTTATAGTGTATCTTGGCAAGGATGTTCTGGAGGCAAGGACTTGAGGCAGCTGGTCACCTACGACTAGTCAGGAAACCGAGTGCTGAATGCTGGTGCTCTCTTAACCTCCTTTTATGCCATGCAGAGCACAAGCCCAGGGGAAGATGTTGCCCTGTGTTAGAGCAGCTTTTCCATCTCAGTTAACTTAATTAAGGTATTCTCAGCTCTGCCTGGAAGCCGTTTCTTTATTGCAGATGCTGTCAAGTTAAGATTGCTGCTAACCGTCTCAGGTATCTTTCTTGTTTTCTTAGGTCTTATAAAGCCTGTTGTTTCTTGTGGCTGGCAAGTGTGTTCATGTGCCTTCATACTGAGCCATGGCTTGATGGCAGACAACGCTTCATGGCGATTCCAGTAATGACTTAAATATAAGATGGCATTAGGAACTGGGACCACGCTTTCATATGAGCATACAGTAGAGTCCCACCTCTGCCAACAGCAGTTATCCATATAACTTCAATATCCTATATGCTAAAATAAAATGTGAAAATCTTCTCGGAAGTGATGAAATAACGGTCTGGATTTTGCTTTGATCCGGAGTGATATACTTTCTTTGATAGAGTGATTGGAGAAACAAGCCCCCAGCCCCATGATAATGAGGTCAAGATACTCCAACTCTTGGAAGCAGGCACTTCCTGCAGGTCCTTTTTCATCTGGGATAGTCCTGCCCCAAATTCCTCATCCTCTTGGGGCTCAAGATTCCCTCCTGATACATGGTGTCAGTCAGGTAGTAGACTGTAATTATCTGACTCTAGGATGCACTAAAAACTTACTGGTAAGCAGGTACCACCTGCTAGGGAAGACTGGTTTTGTGAGTCCTGGGGATCAAACTGAAGTTGCCCAGGCTTTTGTGGCAAGTGCTTTACTGGTTAAGTCACCTTGCTAGTCCCCCTTTGTAACTTTCTGTGTCATGCCTAAGCCTCTCTCTGACCTTTATCCATGTAAAATGAGGAATGACACCTGTTTCTTCTTTATGCTTTATCATTTTCACTTTAGTTGAAGGTTTTTTTAGATTAACTTTGATGCTTTTGAATATGTCATAGAGTTCTTTTACTTGACTTTTATAGTTTTGGGGTATATCTGTAGGCCTATATGGTATTCCACAGCGAACCTCTGTGCCTCTACTGGCTCCCACCTTCTCTTCCTTTCTGTCTCTTTTTGCATTGTGTATTATAGCTGTAGTCCCCACCTTTGTTCTGATTCTGTGAAATGGCTTCAGTGCCCATAATAGCTCTTTGGCAGGACTTGCTTTATATATCTATTTGGCTGAAAGTCAAAGCATTTTTCATTTTGAAGCAAAAGTCTTTTATTTAAAAGTTTTATATAAGAATCTGTGTGTGGCTACTCTGTGATCACATTTCATTTTACCCGTCTAGAGGAGGCAAATCCTGGAGACTAGAGCTACATTAGTGGTGGCTGGGAATGAGGAAATGAGGAGCAACAGCCAATGGGGTGAGGTTGTTTGTTTGTTTGTTTGTTTTGTGTGTGTGTGTTAATGATCTGGAATTAGCCTGTGGCAATGTAGCATGACTTTGTGAATACCCTATGCGCCAATGACTTATACACAGCATATGTACAATGATTTGTACGGCATACGAATTACATCTCAATTTAACAGATGTGTCTGAGGCAGTAGAAGCAGATTGTCCTGAGGCTTCAAAAAGAACTGCCTCCTCCCCCAGCCCTGGTCAGAAGTAGCTACTACAATCAACTCTTTTGGATCACTTCTTTTAGATTTAACCTTCTTTCTTAGTTAAGGTTTTACTGCTGTGAATAGACAGCAATAAAGTTGACCAAGGCAGCTCTTATAAAGGCATGCATCTAATTGGGACTGGTTTACAGTTCAGAGGTTTAGTCCATTTTCTTCATGTCAGAAGCATGGCAGCCTTCAGGCAGACATGGTGCTTGGAGAAGGAGCTGAGAGTTCTACATTTTGATTGAAAGGCAGCAGAAAAGGACTGCATGATACCCTGGACATAGCTGAACATCAAGGTCTCCTTGACATACTTCCTTCAACAAAGCACACTCCTGAAAGTGCCACTCTATATGGCCAGGCATTCAGACCCACGAATCTATGGGGACCATACCTATTCAAACACCACACCGTCCTACTTTTACTTCTTTTGTGTACCGTAATACAGATATTGGTTAGTTGTTTCCCTTTTATGGTATTAAGATCGATATTGGTTAGCCTGTATAGCATCTCCCAGCAGCCTTTCATCTGGTGATCTTAGCAATACTTGATGACCATCGCCTAGTGGTTAAGAAGGGTGACCGAAACTCATCATCGCTCACTGCATGCGTGAGCTGTAGAGAACACTGGATTGATCCACTGTGGGCTGACTCATTGCAGCTCGAGTGGAAAAATCAAGATATGCTTTTCATTCTTCCCCGCCTGTTCTTTTTCCTTTGTTTATTTCTTTATTTGGCTGCCCCAGAGACCAGCTCACAGCCTTGTAGTCTGTAACTGTACAATTGACTTCCTACATTAGCTTTTGCTTTGCAACTCTGCTTAAGCTTGCTTAAGCTTAGCAGCCTTTCTGAGATGTTCTTAAGACCTTATAACTATGTTGGCTGTGATTAAAGGGATTTTAATGGTCTCTGCCCCATGTATCCCCATTATTTTGTCTAATTAGGTAGGCGAGAAACTAGCAGATGCTGAGTAGAAAGGTAAGAAGAGCTTGCTTCAAGCTTGGGGTGAAGACATTGAGTCTTTGCTCAGGAAGATGTTAGCCGTGAGGTTTCCTTGGACAAGCTTTATATGGCTGTGGAAGCTGATTCCTTCTTTGTGTGTTTGTAAGGGATCTGCCTGTCTATAACGGGCAGCTATGTTCAGCTGCGCGCACAGGTGCTGGGGATTTGAACTGGGTCCTGTGCTTGCAGAGCACATGTTCTTATCTGTTGAGCCATCTTTTCAGCCCTCAGGGCTGTTTTCCCTCTCAGAGTACTGACCCCAGGATTTGTATCTATGATGGCTTCCTGCTCTGGTCTCTTCCGGGGCCTGTGTGGATGCTTCCGTCATAATCCATCACCCCTTCCAGGCAATGTTCGGCCAGCTGCCCGCTCCTTCTCCTCCCTCCTTCACTGTTTGGGGTGACCAGTTGTACAGGAGCTGAAAACTTATTTTGCATGTTTTGTCAGGCTTCTGAGTGTCAGACAGTAAGTCCGGACTCAAGGAGTCCATCTCTGGATGTGGTGTGGAAACATTTGCACTTAGCACTCAATGGGGAGGGGTAGCTGTGGGGATTTGGCATCAGTGCTGCTGAAGGCACCGCTGTCTTCCCACTGGCCATCTGTGTCTTGGGGCCCTTCATTGCTGACCTTACTGTGTCCTTACTATGCCTTACTATGAAATTCCCTCATCTCTCTTTTCTCTGTAGTCATGAATAAGGCTGTCAGAGGAGCACTCATCATGGGGCTAGATTCCTCTTTACTGCTTCCACTGTGCGGCTCCTAACGTTAGCCGGACCGAACCTGCTGACTTGTCAGACTGCAGGAACGCTGTAGTGCCTGTTTCGTGCTTGTGTTTACACACCTCTGCTTCTGTCTGTCCTCCATGGGCTCTTTTCTTTTCCCTTTGTTTCTTACTCTGATTTTGTAACTATCGTCACACATATAAAAACTATCAGGTTAGGATAATGGTTCCTTAACCTCCCTAATGCTGTGACCCTTAAATACTGTTCCTCATGTGGTTATGACCCCCAGCCATAAAATTATTTTTGCTGCTACTTCATAGCTGTAAGTTTGCATTATGAATCATAATGCAAATAACTGTGTTTTCTGATGTTCTTAGGTGAACCCTGTGAAAGAGTCATTTGATCCCCCAAAGTGGTCATGAGCCACAAGTTGAGAATCACTGCTTTAAGACATAATGAGTATATTTTCTTTCTCTAATAATCTTTGTTTGTTTGTTATCCCTAGACAGGGTTTCTCTGTATAGCGTTGGCTATTTTGCTCTCGATTTGTAGACCAGGTTGGCCTCAAACTCACAGAGATCCAGCTGCCTCTGCCTCCCCGAGTGCAGAGATTATAGGTATGTGCCACTGTGCCTGGCTCTCCAATAATCTTTAATAAAATGTAAAAAGAAAAATTGAGCTGTAGTAACTCTGAAATCAGATCTGAAAGCAAACAAATAGGGTATCCAGTATCGTCCTGCTTTTAAGACTGTTCTACTGTGTAGCCCAGGCTGGCCTGGACATGATTTCAGTTTGTGGGTGCTAGGGTCACAGACACATGTGCTGCCATGCCTGGCCCAAAATAGTCTTTTTAAAGGCTTTTGGTACTGCCCTGCTTGCTTGGGGAGGGCTTGCTTACAGCCTGTGTCAGTACTGCTAAGAGCAGAGAGCTCTGTAGGAACATCTTTCGTCTTAGGAGGTAATTTTTCTTGCTAAAAATGTCATGAGAACTTGAAGACTGATCTTGATTTCTCACTTTAAAATGACTGCCAACCGAGCCAGCCTGTTTAACATGTCAAAGTTAGAGCACATGGATTTGTCAATAAATTTAAATGTGCTAGTAGTTGCTATTACTACTAAATTGTTTGAGTAATATATTATATTCACATTTTAAATGGATATTGATCTTCATTCAGTGACTAAATTGGAGCATCTCAATTCTTATGAAATTGCTGACTCTTTTCCACTTTGTAGGTATACAGCCAGACATAAATTCTCACCAGCATTCCATAGATCCTTTTTCTCATTTTCACTTCTTTATGCAGTACTCTTTGGGAAGTAAAAATACTTTGTGGATACTAAAAATAGCAAAAGTACATTCTCTTTAAAAAAAAAAAAAAGTTAAAACACACTCCCATGTCTTTCATTGTATCTTGAAGGTACCTAAGTTTCATTCAGTTGCCCTTGACTCAAAGAAAGTTCTGTCAAAGTTGCCAACAATTGCTGTTACCTGTGGATTGGAGGGAGCACGGTGAGCATCAGCTGTCAGCTGGCATTTCCATCACCCAGCTCAGAAGGCCCAGTCAGCTCCTCTACCCCCTGGAGAACAAGAAGACGCACGCCCAGTACCTGTTTGCTGACAGGAGCTGCCAGTTTCTGGCAGGCCTCCTTGCTGCCCTGGGATTCAGAAGAGTACTGTGTGTTGGAACACCGAGGTACAGTCCACTTTAAAAAGTTCTCTCGGCACCAGTTATGGGTACAGACATTGTTATGAAGCTGTTATGTACTGTATGCAGAATGAGGCACAAAGCTCTAGACATAAGAAGAAGCGGAAGTCAGGGCCCCTCAAAGAGTTTGCAGCCCTGTCCCATGTGAGGGAAGCCTTGGTGTATGGTGGATGCTTTCTGATTGGAGAATAATTTGTGTGTGTGTGTGTGTGTGTGTTAGATTTCTCTGTTAAGTTCTGTCCTTTGAAAAACTATCTGCAAAACTAAAGTGTGCCAGATCCTCTGCACTGTTTCATTGAAATATCTGAGATGGGAGAAGAGCAGCAACATGTTTTGTTTGTTGATTGTCTGTGGCATTTGTAGTTTCTTATTAAATTTGCTTTTGTTACTCGCTTCAGGCTCCATGAGCAGATCAGGCTGACAGCACCAGGTGAGAAGTCCAACATGAAAAGCCTTTTATTGGATATTGATTTTCGGTAGGTTTATAATATCATGCTTTCTCTTCATTATCTCATTTCTTTCTGTGTTTTTCTCTTCTTAACGGTTCGTAACCTGTCATAGTCTGTACCTAACATTCAGAAGTAGTTGTAGGTTATGAACACCTTGTTGGACGTGTGAAGTCGCCACACAGCCTTCAGGAGTTCACAGAAGCTGGCAGTTGATTTCTCTTTGCTACTGTGCATCGCAGATTCTCCTTTGTGAATACACCTTCTTTATGTGGCTTAGAGTTGATTAGCCAATCGGTGGTGGCGCACACCTTTAATCCCAGCCGTTGGGAGGCAGAGACAGGCGGATCTCTATGAGTTCAAGGCCAGTCTGATCTACAGAGCAAGTTCCAGTCTCAGGGAGAAAAAAAAAAAGGAATTAAAGATGATTTTTATTAAATGTAGTCTTTCTCAGGTACTAATGCTTCCAGGTAAACTGAACTGCCCCAATTGTGGTCTGAGTTTTGGGATTTTGTTTCATCTTCAGATCTTGGTCATATGATATCATGTTTTAAAAATACCTTTTTTGGGGAGATGGAGAGATGGCTCAGAGGTTAAGAGCACTGGCTGTTCTTCCAAAGGTCCTATGTTCAATTCTCAGCACCCACATGGTGGCCCGTAACCATCTATAATGAGATCTGGTGCCCTCTTCTGGTCTGCAGGCACACATGCAGGCAGATATAATAAATAAATAAATCTTTTAAAAAATATACCATCTTTTCAGATGATGTGCACACTGCGTCCCAGGTGCAACTGGAAGTGGAGGAAGTGCTGATTTGGACTGGGTGGGCCTTAGGCTGAGGGTTAAAGCAGGTCTGTTTGTGGGGGACAGCTCAGGGTGAGAACGACACGGCTCATGTTGGGCTGCATCCTCAGAGCTAACTTGTAGCGCGCATGGCACGAGCATCCAGCCCCCGCCTGAGGCAGAGCTGAAATGTCCCTTAGTGTCTATAATACTTTGAGGGTTACCTGATGGAAACTTTTAGATATCGTTGATTACATTAAAGGGATCAGTCAGGCTTTGCATCTTTTTTCCATCTGATAGTGTCTGTTTGATCAGTGCTACAGTATTTGGTAGAACATGAGACGTTAGATATGCTTTCTCTACCTGCAAATAAGGCGGGTTTAGAAAAATTTTTCATAACTGTTTTACCTACATGTTATATGGATATCACATGTGTGCCTGTTGCCCGAGAAGTTCAGAAGAGGGCATTGGGTCCCCGGGAACTGTACTTAGGGATGGTTGTGAGCCACCGTGTGGGCGCGGGGAACTGACCCTGGGTCTCCTGTAAGTGCAACAGATATTCTTAAACACTGACAGTCTGTGCAGCCCAAAGCAGACTTTTAAAGAGTAAAATGTCACATGCAGCAGCTCAGCTTTGGGGCCGGGAAGGTGGTGCAGGGGTAAAGCCCGGGGCATGGGAGAGGGACGCAAGCACAGAGACCTGCACGCAGGTTGAAGGTGAGCGCGGCAGAATCGGCCGTCAACCCCGACGCTGGGAGGTGGAAGGGGAGCATCCCTGGAGGCAGGAAGAGACCTCATCTCAAAAAATAAAGTGGGGAAATGATTGAGGAAAACTGCCAGTGTTAACCTCTGCCTTCCTTACACACCCACATACCTGTCACCTCTAAAAGTACAAATTTTACAGTGTCTGTTTCTTTATACAACAGCATTTCTTTTCTTTCTGTGACTAATATCTATTGTATAGATACATCCATTTCTTTTTTAAAATTCTGTATTCCTTTGTTTTCTAATGTATTACTGTCAGTATAAACCCGTTGTTTTATATGTAAAGTTTACCTTTGGGGTTTTTGTCATGTAAACAGTCCCTGGTATATCTTGAGTCCTTCCCTTGTGCAGGTCCTGTGTAACTCATTCATCATGATAGCCCTGTACCATACAACAGGTGCTGCAGTAATCCTTGCTTTCCGCGCGAAAAAACTGAGGTACAAAGAAGTGAGGTAACTTAGCCAAAATCAGTTTGTAAGTGACCAAGCCAGAATCCAGAGCTAGGCAGCTTGACTCCAAGTGGAAACAACTGTGCTTCTGGATCTGTAGATGAGCTTTCCTTAGGCCCACACCCTCCCGCTTTGCCAGCCTTCCCTGTCTCTCTGTCCCTCCTGCTGTCTGAAGGGTTTCATGTGAACCAGGAACTTCTGCCAAGCCTTCAGAAGAAGGCACTCCTATTGGTTACAAGCACCTCTTCGGTGTCCCGGCCATGCGTTCGTAAGAAGGCATTTCTTGTTTTATATTACTAGAATCCAGGACACTGCCAGCTTTGCCCCAGTCCCTGGCTGGGCCTGCCACCATGGGGTTAGGCCTCCGTCTCCGTATATTGCTTTGCCTGTTATCATCAGATGCTCTTTTACCTTGCTTCGCTCTGCTGTGGACTTCGGTGGCAGCGGAGTTAAGCTATCTTGCCCCTGCTCGCCCAACGATACAAAGAGATAGTCTTTCCTGAGAGCCTCACCCGCAAAACTCCAGAGAGTGCTCTGATTGGCTTGATAAAGTCCCGTGCCAGTCCCCAGTCTAGAATCCACCACTGTGGGCAACCCCCGACCAGACAGATGGAATACACCCTGTACAGCGTTACAGTGCGACTGGGAAGGGGAGGTAGACGGGCCAGAGAGGAAGAGCGAAGTCTGTATGAATCATTGAGGACAAAGGCAGTGGGTGCCTTCCTGGGTTAGTTAGTTTTCCCTCAACAGGAGTGGGGCCGCCCGGCGCTCAGTAGCAGGGAGGCCCTGGGCTACCTTGTTGTGTAGTGACTCCGAGTCATCCTAGAGAAGCCTGGTGAAGGCGGCTGTGGGATGCTCCAGGTAGAGGAGCTGGAAAATTCACGCTGTATCTCCTGGAGAGCTGCGCAGACAGCAAGGGTTCTAGACTTGTTCTGTAAAGGAAAGGGGTTGTAGCGTGTGCTACCCCTAATCCAGATTTTTGGCTTTTCCGTTTTTAAACATTCTTTTAAACATTAAAAATAATAGGTTCACAATAGTACTTTTTCCCCATTTCCTAGATTTCAGGGTTTTTATATTTCACACATACAAAACAGTGCTCTCAGGTATGTTCATAAGATTGTGGCACCACATCACTGTCTAATTCCAGAACATTTTTATCGCCTTTGAAAAGGAACATTTTCCCAGTGAGCATTTGCTCCCTGCCTTTGGCCCCCACTTCTGTCTTCTTCATGGGTTTGCCTGTTCTGGTATTTCTGTACATGGGGTCATGGAATAGGCAGCCTTTCAAGGTCCATCCATGTGGGAGCATGTACTGGTGCACTTCTGCATGCATGAGTGGCTTGTGCCATGCTCTATTTATACTGTATTTCCTCCAGTGGCCCATGTGTTAAAGGCTTGCTTCCCAGCGTCCCCAGTTGTGGGGGACTTTTTAGTTGGGACCTACTGGGAGGCCCTCGGTGGGAGGGGATGCACTTGGCAGGTAATGCCCAGAGGTTGGTCACATTTGGTACCTCCCCCAAGTGCAAGGCACTCTGGTTTCTTTTTGCCCAATGAAAGGCCAGTCTATGGCTGCCCAAGTACCTCAGCAGCAACTCTCTGTTCGTGGGCTATAGATAGTAGGGCTGAGCGATGTGAAGTTAACATTTGCTAAGATGGTTTCTGTATGCTCTAATTTTAGCATGAAAGATGTGAGACTCTATTTGGCAAACTATTATCCAAATAAAGTTAGAGCAAAAAAATGAATTTCTTAGGTTCATTTATGAAGTAATTTTATTCAGCTCTTGATTACATTTCCTGTGGAAGAGCGTGCTTCACACTTGGTGACTGACTCTCATTTAAAAAGAATGAATGGCCAAATTAAGCGAATGTCCTTTTGAGCGGTTTTCAAGTGCATGCTTTTCTGATTGGTTTTGTTTGCCTTGTTCAGTGGAGAGAATAATTCTTTGTGGCCAATTTCATTTTAAGAGGGCAATGTTGGTTGATTTTTTTTATATAATTTAAGATATGAATAATTATGTTCTCTTGTTTATGTTTGATGGAAACTTGAACTAAAATCTTGGCCTTTCCCCTCTCTGGCTCTGTGCACTGCTGCCCAGTATGCTTTGCACAGGTGTGGTGTCCTGGAGTTTATGCATATCAGATTCTCTTTTTAATCTTTGCGACTTTGCCTTTGTGAAGCGATAAAGAGAGAGAGAGAGAGATTAAATTAAAAGAAGATTGTATTTTCCTTTTTTAAAAGACAGAACACCCTCAGATGATAGTAGACCAATAGCTGTCTGTACCAGTATTAATTAAAAACAAAAAAGTAAGGCACAGGGCCGGAGAGATGGCTCAGTGGTTAAGAACACTGACTGCTCTTCCAGGGGTCCTGAGTTCAATTCCCAGCAACCACATGGTGGCTCACAACCATCTGTAATGGGATCTGATTTTCTCTTCTGGTGTGTATAAACACAGAGAACTCATAATAAATAAATAAATAATTTTTTTTTTAAATGAGTAGAGCACAGTAGTATATATGTATAATCCTTTCACTTAGGATCCTGAAGCAGAGGACCACTGTTCCAGGCTAGCCTGGGCTAGACAGCAAGTTCCATGGCAGCTTGAGCTACAGAATGTCACCCTGTCTCAGAAAATGAAAACAAACAACAAACAAGACCCTTGTGTGGGTGGGGAACCTTGAAATTTAAATCTCTTGGAGGAGATGTTTGTTTGCTGATACTGATTGTCTTGCCCCACAGTTTAGAGTGACTGTTGAGCTCAGTATGTGGCTTGACTGTTCTAAGGTACCCAAGCCTTTATTTACTTCTTCAGTGCAAATTAATATTTTACAAAACCATCGGATATGCTGATTGTGTCTTAAAAAGCATTAAGGAATGGTGAGCAGCTGTTTTCCCCTCTCCACGGAGCAAGAAGAAATGTGTTTAGATTATGATATGGGGAATAAAAACATAATTTCTAGTATTGGTGGCATTAAGGCATAAGTCCTTACGGCTAATATGTAGTAAAGTAAATGCACACTTTAATGTGTTCTATGTAGCTGCCATTGTCTGTGAAGTCCCAGGAAACTTAGTTTTCCTGTCTTGCGGATGAAGAAAGGTTGACTGATTTACTTCCTAAGGTTAATCACAATACAAAGAGTCCCCAGAGTTTGAACCAGACCTTCTGACTACGGAGCCTGTGCTCTTACCACAGTGTAGTGAGAAGAGGCCAGGGGCCGCCCAGTGTCAGAAGCTGACCCTGGATGGCCAGTGTAGGACAGCGAGGGGCTGCGCTGCAGTGTCATGCCTTGGCCTTTCTAAGAGGTTGTAGAAGTAAGGCTGTCGTCCTGACTTTTTCTTTGTTTCTTTTTATTTTTTTGAAGTATCAAAAGTTTCTGTGTGGAAAACAAAGGAATTTAACAATGAAGACAGCAAGGTGCAAGCACACAGATGAAAAAACAGCTCAGCTGGGAAACAGAGGATTCAGTCTTCTACATAGTCAAATAAATATAAACTTATGCCATTATGTGATATGAGTGTTTCATAGCAAATTAGTAAAAAAAAAAAAAAAACAAAAAAAAAAAAGGGAAGAAATTGTAAAATGTTAATTTCCAAAGCTGGCACTCTGATTCATTTTTTTATGGCGTTTTAAAGTAGTAGTTAGAATAGAATAGTTCAGTCAGTAGATAAATATTCCTCTCTCTTGGCACAAATTTAGCAAACACTAAATGCACATGCTTTCAGTATTATATTGAGAAATATATTTTATTAAACTAATTTGCACTAGACAAGGAAAACTTTTGTATTAAGTGTGTGTATGTGTGTTTTAATCACAGGAGAAATAAGAGCAGAAATGTTGACCTAGTATTTCCTTAAAATTACTAACCCTGAGGGGCTAGAGAGACGGCGCAGGAGAATACTTCTCTTGCAGGGGATTGTCCCAGCATCCAAATCAGGCACCTCACAAACATCTATAATCCTAGCTCCAGAGGCCAGACAGCCTTCAGGCATCTTTGGTGCACAAACCCACACATACATACACACACACACACACACACACACACACACAAACCCACACATACATACACACACACACACACACAAACCCACACATACACACACACACACACACACGCACGCACACGGACACGCGTAATCAAAAATAAAAATAAGATCATAAACGATTAACCAGGAGAGACATTTAATTGTAAACACTCTGCAAACTTAAATTGCATAATATGTCTGTAGCCCAATTTATGTTTGATTGATGTTCTGGTCTGTAAGAACATGTGTCTTATGTTTGCTAGTTTAAGAGTTGACCACAGGACCTTAGGAATGTTAATAAGGCAAGTGTTCTATCATTGAACTATATTCTCAGCCCTTACTTTTTATTTGAGACACGATTTCACCAAGTTGGCCTTGAACTCACTCTGTAACCCAGGCTGGCCTTGAATTTGGCAATCTTCCTTGTACAACCTCTCAAATGACTGGGCTTATGGTCTGGTACCACCAGCCCACTTGGAATCTGTATTTTTAATATATGATTACTCGTTAGGTTTGCCACTGACCTACCTGGGGAAATAAGTTCAATATGTACTGTTACAGATTCAGTTAAGTTATTGTAAGGTATCTTTTATTTAAAAAAAAAAATACAAAGGATGATGAAATTTGTTTAATCAAAATGTGACTTTGGAGTTTAAAAATATACTTTAGTGTTTGTTTATTTACTGTATGTATGTGCCTGGGCTTGTTAATAATGAATTATTTTATAGATATTCACAGTTTTACCTGGAAGAAGGCTTTTGCCACTATAACATGTTCAACCATCATTTCTTTGATGGAAAGGTAAGACTTATGACCACCATCTCTTTTTTCTGTTATTGTTGATTAACAAATTCAAGAGTACCTTTTGTTTTGGTTTTAGTTTTTTCAAGACAGTGTTTCTCTGTGTAGCTTTGGCTGTCTTGGGCTTGCTTTGTAGACCAGGCTGGCCTCAAACTCACAGATATCCACCTGCCTCTGCCTCTCTAGTATTTTTTTCCTTTTATCCCCCTTGCTTTGTTTAATGGTAGTAGGGATTGAACTGAGGGTCTTGTGTGTGCTAGCCAAGTACTCTACCACTGAGACACATCCCTCTCCTCCACTGGTTATTTACTGAGTAACTAGAAGGGAATCCTTATTTCCTTATTGTTGTTGTTTTATTCAGACAGGGTCTCACTATATAGTCTGCCTGGCCAGGGACTCAGTATGTACAGTAGGTTAGCTTGGCCTTGGGCTTAGGGGGATCTTCCTGTCTCTGCCTTCCAATGGGCTAGAATTGTACTTGAGTGCTCCACACTGGGCAGGCCCATTGGACTCCATGTGACCTAACTTCTGTTAACATTTCCGGCTCCACCTTTCTTTATTCTCCACCTTGCTGTTTGTGTTTAAGATTCACAGCATGCTTACCTTCAGCTAGTTCGGTGACCTCGTCACAGGTCACAGGTCCTTTGCCCCTCTGGTCCCCTGGCTTCTTTGCTTTGATAACTTTCAGAGCTCTGGTTCAAATCACTTCCTCCAGCCTCTCCTGAACTCCTAACAAGGTCATATTCTCCTTTGTTGTCTATCATACTGTAATTAAATGCATATTTCAGGACAGGGGCTATATGTGAAATCTGTACCTTACTCTTCCTTTTCTTTGAACCTGAAGTTTTTTTTTTTTTTGTTTGTTTGTTTTTTTTTTAAAGTAAGAGCTGGGTGTGGTGGCTCATACCTTCAGTCCTAGCACACAGGAGGCAGGTAGGTCTCAATGAGTTTGAAACCAGTCTGACCTACATAGCAAGTTCTAGGCAGGCAAAATTATAAACCAAAATAAATAAATAAGTTTAAACAAACTCTTTAACCAAGAGGATAGTTGTTTGGGAAAAAATAAAAAGGCAAATTTTAAGGTGATGTTGGCAATGTCACATCACATCTGAGGAGAAACAGTTCATACCACCGACATGTGTGTTCATAACTGAAACTTTGTTAGTCCTTGAGTCAAATCTGGAATCAGCTAAATAGCCACAGCTGACAGGGAGGTTTATCAGCGGTATTTGGAAACTATCAAGAATGGTGTGAAGTCTACCAGAGATGTATGCATGCCTGTCAATCAATCGTTTTCAAACTGTGACCCATGCTTAACTTTGTAATGTCCTTTGAAATATTCACTATTAGTGGAGTGAAAACCAAACAAGACAAAAACAGAGCTTTCAGGAAATAAATACAAATACTTAATTATTTGGTTAGGATTGAGAAATGAGTCTTTTGATGTAGTAGACACAATTTTACACCTATTGGAATCAGTTTGCCATTGAGATGGATGTATCTCAGCCATAAGAGCCACCAAAACCAAAGATTAGGATGAACAGCGGTTTGAGTTTGGTGTATACCACTGTTTCCCAAGGGCATCATTTGGAATCACTGCATTTGAGGACTGGTTGAGTCCATGTGGAGGAGGATGAGAGCTGAAGTCACCTGATAGTGGATGAGTTAGCATTTCACAGCCAGGGTACTGGCCAGAACGAGGCAGGGGGTGACAGTGCAGCCATGCCCAGATGGAAGCCAAGGCTGACTTGTTCGTGGACTCTTCTCAAGAACAGAGGGCGGGTTGAAGAGTGAGGTCCAGAGTGCTGTGTTGGTGTGGCTGGTGGTGTACGGAGGTGGAATGATGGTCATGGCCTTTTGAAACACGGCAGGGAAAGTGTGAGGTGAGGGTAATGAGTAAAGAAGTGGGTTTGTATTCCTGATGTTGCCTTAGTGGGCTAAGTGAAGTCTAACCTTCTACTTACCTTTAAGTCTTGTGGTGTTTTGAATACTGAAGGTGTTGATTAGCAAACTACTTCCAAGTCAGTAGGCTGGTAATCCCCTGATAGCTGTACCTCCTGTTAACTGATAAATACCCTAACCATTGTTAGTTTGGCAGCTACTGGAAACACTGGCAGCCTGGTGGGGAAATGTGTTGCTGGCACAGTTTGCAGGACCAGATGGGTTTTGCCATTTGTAGACTTCCTTTATTTACTGGCTGTGCATGCACAAATATGTCTGGTGCTCGCCCAATACTCTGAAGTGTGTGCAAGCCTGCCTGCTGACATGCAGCAGTTATTAAGCCAGAGTTATGAAGTCTACCAGAGGCAGGCCTGTGGCAGTGGGCAAAGCAGACAGCAAAACCCGAAGCCCGTTCCTCCTTGTGTTCTCAGGGCTCAGCACTCCTCTGCCTCTGTTTGTTGGATTGAATGTGTAGGTTGTTTTCACGGGTGATGGCTTTCTCTTTTTTGGGTTACTAAATTTAGTTTTTTAATTTAACTATTTGAAATGTGTAGTTGTCTGATAGTGATGGTATTTGAATTTGCAATTTAAAAACCTGCTTATCGAGGAACCCAAAGATAAAATCTGACTTGAGTCACTAAGAGAGACTTTGGATGTCACTGAGGGATGCTGCAGCAGCAGGGTGACTTGGTGGCATTTGAGTCCTGAGTGAGACCAAGCTTAACGCCTCCTCCCAGTAGGATAAAGGGCTTCTCTCTGGTTCTGATTCAATGACGCTTCATTTGTTACAGGCTGCCCTTGAAGTATGCAAGGCATTCTTACAGGAAGAGGAAGGTGAAGGAGTGATTATGGTGACAGACCCTCCTTTTGGTGGCTTGGTTGAACCTCTTGCCATTACATTCAAGAAGTTAATTGCTATGTGGAAAGAAGGTCAAAGCAAAGGTGCCCTTTTCCGTTTTAATTACTGCAAAATGAGCATGTGTTTACGTGTTTGCTTCCTGTCAGTACTAGCCTAACCCATGGAAGATGCAGCTCTTGGGCTCCTCTTAAAAGCATGTTTGACTTGACGTGATCATGGGACACTTCCTCTTATCCTAGTCATGTTTTTAAAACAGCTTCTCAGTAACACGGTTGTAAGATTATATTATGAAACACAACAGTAAGCTGCTGCCATTTGTTCAAAAAATAATAAGTGAGTGGCTGCTGTGTTCAGATGCTAAGAATTTAGATGGTAAGAATAGCTTAGTGAGCTTGTGGCCCTTAGAGTCTTGCCCCTAGAGTCTTTCTATTGTTTTGATAAAGTCCATGACCAAAACCACCTTGGGCAGGAAAGGTTTATTTGGCTTACATGTCCTGAATCACATCACAATGAGGGAAGCCAGGGCAGGAACCTGAAGGTAGGAGCTGAAGCAGAGACCGTGGAGGAAAGCTGCTTATTGATTTGCAACCCATGGCTTCCTCAGCCTACATTCCTGTACAACCCAGGACCGCCGGCCCAGGAGTAGCCCACATGGGCTGAGCCCTTCCACGTCAGTCAGTAATCCAGAAAATGACCCACTGGCCAGTCTTATGGAGACATTTGCTCAATTTTGAGACTTCTAAGTGTTTCGTACAAGTATCCGTTAGTCAGTACATTCACTTTTAGGTGCAGCTTCTGGCCTGTGAGCTGAGAAATGACATGAGTGTCCAGGGTGGCCAGGCTTCCCTACTAACTGAGCTAACGTAGGTAGTGTGCTTCAAGGGTCAAAATTTAGAGGAATTCTGAAACATGGCTCATTGTTAAATATTGCTTATTTACTTATTTGCTGGTCTTAAGGTCACTAATCAGAACAAATAAAGTCAATGTTTTGTTTTAGATATGTAATATTTCCATTAGCCTTTGGAAAAGGACAATGCACTGTCGTAAGCATTCTCTTTCCATATAACAAATACATGTATTGAACAACTGAAATTTCTACTGAACATTCTAGTTTGTTTTTAGAATCACTTATTTTAATTTTCTTATTCATCCTTTTTTTTTTTTTTTTTTTTTTTCCTGTGTGATCCATTAGATGACAGTCACAAAGAACTGCCCATTTTCTGGATTTTCCCCTATTTTTTTGAGCAACGGATTTGTCAGTTTTTCCCAAGCTTCCGCATGCTGGATTACCAGGTATAGTGACACCCTTCTTCTGGCATGGTTGGAGAATGGCTTTGTTGCTGGAATATTCTGCTAAGACTAGCTGTTGATTTTAGTAACCTGTTTTGAACTGTATCAACAATTATATTGTACTATGTATAGTCTAGTCCCTGGCTCCTATTTCTGCAACTTCTAGGATACTTGCTAAAAGTACAGAGTCTAAAAATGCGCACTCAAAAACAAAAAACAAACAAAAAACCACCCATGTCAAACAAAATTAGAGAGTAAAGTTCGAAGAGAAAAGACTTCCTCAAGTGTTCCAGGTGATTGCAGGGTGCAGCAAAGTTTTTAGGTCAGCCAATCTATTCTTTCATCAGCACCAGCCCCAGGACCAGCAATGTGAGCATTGCTTTGTTCCGTTCACAGGCTATAGGAAAGTAAACCGCCTTTTCTGGTTGGTGGAAAGTCATATACCCTTTTCTCTGTGCCACTCAAGAATGCTAAAAGTTTTAAAGGAGCATGCTGCCAGCTGTGGTGTCTAAAGAGACAGAGGTGGCTGTGTGTGGGTGTGCTGGCCCCCTGGCATGAGCATCCTTCCTGGCACTGCAGTTGATGAAACATGGCCCAAAGCCCAGGAACTTCCACTCTGCCCCTCAACTTATTTCTTTCCTTGGGTTCTAAAGTTAACCCTGTTGTCACCATTACTCTGTGTGGCCACCAAGTCAGTACTGTTTCTTCAGTGTGAGAAAACATTTTCCTTCTGTGTTTTCTGAATAACTGACTGAAGATTTTCAGCCCTTAAACTGTAAACATCTTTACTAGCTGTTGCAAGACAGCACTTGTGCTGTCTGTCTGCTCTCAAAGGCATACACCATCATAAAGAATATGTTGAAGTGATGATAGTTCCCCAGCGTAATGAGAGAAGCACCTGCAATTCCACCACAGAGAGCAAACAATTTTTATTTTTCACTTTGTTTGCAGTGTTGAGAATCAAACATTTCTAGCCAGTTCAAAAGTCTTTTTAAATTCTTCTCTGTTTTCTGTAAGTACATACTTTTAGGGTAGCTACATAATCTTTATTTAATAATTTCAATTACTTCCTTAACTGGCTGTGCTGTCGTTTCCTTCTCTTATGTTTCTTCTGTCTTTAAAGTACTCTAAACAAAACTGCTCTAAGCATTTCTAATGCATAGACTTTTCCCACAGCCTCCATAGTATAGATTCTGAAAACTGGGATTCTTTTCTCAGGTGTGATGGGTGTTTTGCGAGTGTTGAACCATATTAACACTGTCCTTTCCAAAAGTGGATCGTGTAAGCCATGTTAACCTTGACTGCTAGGTAAAATATAGCCCCGTCGTGATTCCCTCCGCAGCTGTTTTCCCTCCTTTTCAAGCTTGCAGGGTTTTGTCTTGTCTGAAGGAGGGCTGCTTCTCCAGTTGGCACTTGCGCTGCAGATGCAGATGACTTTGTCGAGGCGTGAGCTAACTAAACTGGCTCCAGTCTTCAGTGGCACCTGCTGCCTTTGGAGGAAGTGGTGCCCTGGTGTGATGGTCGGCACGCAGTAGGGGATTCTGCATTTCAAATGAGTTAAATAAAAAAGAGCACAAGCTCTAGCAGTAAGAAGTTCTGGGTTTTAGTCTCGGCTCAGCTGCTTCACCTCTCTGAAGCTCTTATCTTTAAATGAATATGATGACGGTAATCATAATGATAATAGCATTGGTAACAGATATGTCTCATGGGGTAATATATGATATGATATGATATGCAATCCATGGGCGCCATTATGTTGTGGTAGACTTAAATGGTATGGCTTAATAAATATTTATTATTAGGCTATAAATATTATGACAGTATTATCTAACCTGCTATCAATCAAAATAAAGACACAGACACCTGTTGTATGTTATAAAATAGCCTTTACCTGGGGCACTGCAGATGTTAACCCTCTAAACTAACCTTACCTCCCAGCCCCAGTCTCAACCTACCTCCCATCCATGGTCCCAAAATACTTATAAATGTTCTCCATCTCCTCCATCCATGCTGATGCAGCCCTGTGCTCCTTTACCACACTAACCAATGGCTTCAGTCCGTTTTCTTCTCCTCCAATCCTCTCCTCTTTCTCTTCTTCTCCTTGTGGTCTCACAACCCCAGCCCATGATCCCCAAACTCCCCTACTCTCCCCCTCCCTTTCTTCGGCCAAATCCCAAGCTTCAGCATTTTTTTTTTTTTTTAGTCCACCAATCAGCATTAAATTATGTGGAGCAAGGAATATACAACAAAGGCAGTCATATGTGAGAATGTGCTCCTCTGAGCAGGGACAAGATCTTGGGGACCAGTAATTAACATTAAAATACATAGCACCAGGACAGCCCTCAACAATTCCCCTTTTCTGTCTAAATAAAAAGGCCATTTAAAAAATATGCAGTAAGAACAATCATGAAATAATTATAAAACAATAGGTAAGACTTATATGCATAATGTCTAGTTTAAATTTGGCAATCTATATATGAGGATCTAAGGTTTTATACCTAAGTTATTTTTGTTATATTTTGTATGTATCAACCTAAAAACATTTATCTAGACCTAAAACATCTTTTTAATTCCTAAGCAACTAACTAATGGTAAAACTATGAGTAGCTAGTCTTTGGCCCCATAAGACACTTTAGAAGGAATAAAATTCATTACTTGAGTAAGTAGGAAGTGTATGCTAGCAACTTCCAAAAAATAAAAATTGACAGAGAAACTTTGCTGCCTGAATAGCCACCCAAAACACTCTATAACGTTGGAGCATCATTTTCAGCCTTTTGGCCCAGTACCTTTGATAGACATATGTGAAGCAGGAACTATTTAGGACTTGCTTACCCTGCCTTGGCAGAGCTAGGCAGTTGACTTTTAAGTTGCATTTAAGCTTGCCCATTTTAGGCAGAATCCTGTCTGTCGCAGAAGTGAGGGCATTTTTGTTGCCCAGATTGCTGTTTTGCCATATTTGAAGCCATCTCCATATGGGGGTTCCTTCTTTTCTTGTGTGTGCACCTGAGACCTTAAGATTGGCTAGCGCAGGTCTCCTGGAAGACAGTTGCATCTGCATGTAGAGAAGTGGCAAGAATTTGAAATGTGCTGGGACAAAAGAAGACAGCTCTTTTACTGGGCAGGCGAGAGCTATTAATGTATAGTCAGCACTTAATGTCACTTTCTTAGCCTGCCTGTGTCATTAAAAAAGGGCTTGGGGACAGTTGACAGCCTAAGCTTACTGGAAATAATTGTACAGTTCACTGTATCATTTAAGAAATGTTCAGGTGAGATCATGTGTGTTAGGGAGCAAAGCAAAAGCAACTGCTGAGAAGAATGAGAATAAGATCTGTGAGACAAAACATAGTATGTCTGAGGTCTCAGGTTTAATCCCCAACATTATGGACAAATCAAAATAAAACAAAACTGCATGTCTCCTGTCCTCCATTATAGATCTTTTTGCATAGCTCAAACCCCTGCCTTGAACATCATCAAAGCCACAATAAGACTCCAAGCCACAGTCTAATAAAAAAGTTAAAAATACCGTAGTCGCTGAATCTTTTTTTAGGGGTAGGGAGGATACTGTTTAGGATAGAGGAAGGCTCACAGGCTGTAAATCTTCATGAGACATAAGCCATGTGGACTTCAGTGATAACATGCTTGATAAGCAGGCAATAAAATAGTGATCAGAAACTGAGACATCCAACTGTGGCTTTATTAAGGGCAGATTAGGAAGGAGTGAAATTCCAATTTTGAGTTAGAAGTCTGAGTCCTAGCACTGCCTTTAAAGTGATGTGACCTGGGGTGACCGCCTCTTTCTAGGTCTCTGTTTGCCTCCCCTGTAAAGTAAGTGCTTGGAAGAACAGAGGAATGCCAGGGGCTTCCCTCACAGCGCTGAGCCTGAGAATCAGTCAGTGGCAACTTCCTCGAAGACTTGCTCAGAGAATGCCAGGCTCATGCGGCAAACCAACAGGATTGGTTGGTGATGCCTGCCCACGGGACAAGGGCCTGGGAGCAGGGATGAGGAGCAGCAGTGTTCATGTGCCTACCATACCCCAGTGAGATGGTCTCACATGTCACCCTCCTGCGGTGCTCTCTAGTGTCTTCTTGACATGGACCACATCTTGTGTGTTGAAAGTAGAGCTGTTTGCTCTGTCAAAGCCATCCTTTTTTTATAGTCAGCCTGTGTAGGAAACCTCTTTTAAGCTTTTTTTTTTTTTTTTTCCCGTAGAAAAGAAGATATTTTGATAGAAATTTAGGGAAATTATTGAATATTAGAAGATGACAACCAAATTCTTGAAACCTGGTGTTTCAAGAATAAAGGTTTAGTGAGTGTTGAGTAAAAAGGGGGTGTGGTCTACATGGGAATTTTAAATTTGGGTTCGAGGGACGTGAGGCTGACTGTGGCGGTAGTGGGGGCTGCTTGGTGAAGCTGAGGCGTGGTCTTGAGACCTCACTTAGTGAGACGACACAGAACACAGTCCTCAGGGTAGTGTGCAAAAGCTCGTGTGGCCTGGCATTCTGTCTGGCACATAGTAGGCACAAAATTAGCGCTCTGATACCTCGGTGTTCCAAATGACTAGTTTCAGTCTCGTGCTGCAGAAGACATTTGCGTATGGCTCAAATTAAAAGTTGGGAATTGCAGAGATTTTGTGCTTTCCCTCATTTCTATACAGTACTTCATCACATTAATCAGTTCCGTGGGAGAAATTTTCTGTTTGAAAATGCCTCTCATCATCATTGTGAGTGAGATGTCAGGGATAATGACGGGAACATGGAGGATCAGCGCTAGCACTAGCGATAGGCAATTTGCAAAATTGTGTTTGCTTTACAGCACTTCCACGGGAGGTTTATTTGTGTGGATGAAGCTATGAAATATGGATGTATGTTAGAGGTACATTAATTTACTCTAGCAGCATGCGTTTTACATACCATATGTTTATAGTTAATTAGCACAACAAACCCGCATTTAAAAATAATAATAATCTCAATTAGGTTATGCAAAATCGAGCAATCAGCCACCTTCCTGACACATGCATTCTCCAGCTCCTTGGGAAACCATAAAGAAACTGCCCCCTCCATCTGCTGTGGTAGCGCACGGAGCCCCGTGCAGCACAAGTCCTCCCACACTTAGCGCTCCAGCATTTCCACGTTTCTACCAGATTCTCTTGGGAAGAACGGTTTTCTTACGACACGCCTCAGTTTTCATGCAGAATATCTTTTGTTGAATTTAATAAAGTGCCACGTATATCCAAGTCCACGAAGACGTGTGCTAGGGAAACATTATAAATTTAAATCCCTTTAAACTACTATTTTGGGTTTTTTTTTTTTTTTTTGAAAGTAATGTCTGTTTTTGTGCCTTGCCTCTAATAGGTAACATATATTCACAGGATTTTGAAGTTGGAAAGAGACGCAGAGGTAACCTGGGCCAGCCCCCCAGCGTGGTAATGCGCTCTGCTGAATCCATGGCAAGCCCTCATCCAGCGTCACTCAAACGCTATCGGGGCACAGAGTCTGACCGCCCTACAAGGCAGCTCAGTTTGTGTAGTAGCTCTAATCGTTGGAGAATTCTCTCATATTGAGATGAAATGTGCTCCCCATTATCGTCTAACCAGTGCTCCTGGTTCTATTCTCTGAGGCAATAAAGGATCAGTCTAATTTCCAGTCCATATGATCCTGCTTCAGTTATGAACTAGCTGTCAGTTATGAACTAGCTGTCAGTTCCTCCCAGGCTTTTCTGAACAAACAATTTGTTAAACTCTAAATCCTATTCATTGCTATTATTTTCAGTGGAAATGAGCTGGTTTCATCAGTGTCTCCCTTAAAATGTGAGGACTGAACGCAGGGCTGCAAATGGGCTCTAACTTAGTCGTCTCTCGTTGGGATACTGAGCGTGTGTTGAGGGTCCAGCCTGCACGGACCAGTCAAGACATGACCGGGGATGCCCCTGCTGGCAGCCACTCAGAAGCCCTTGGGACTTTTTACTTGGCCCTTGCCCTCCCTCATCTCATCTGCTGAGTGTTTCCTCACTGCTGAAGCTTGTTAGAGTGCCTTAGTGAGCACACTTACTTGTAAATCTGGTACCACTCACTGGGTTAAACCAGAGCTGCAGAGTCGAGCAGTCTGCCATCCAAAGCCTGACTCTTGGCAGTTTGGTTAAAGTGCGGGGATTAAGTGACTGTTGAGTATTCAGCCCTACATGGAACTTTTTTGTATCAACATCCTCAAGGCTCAGGAAACGTCATGGAGGAAATGAGTAAAAAGAGTCGAGTCAGGAAGGGGGAGGAGTGCAGTGAAAGGCTGTTTTCTGGACATGCCATAAGCAAGGCATTCCTGGCCTCACAGCAGTTACCTACAGGACCTGCCCACATCCTGCCAGGGATGGGAGGGTGGCTGGTGAGGGTCCGCCCCACTGAGGGGCTGCTGGCAACTGATGGCTGCTGCAGGAGGGGGAGTCATTCTCCTTCCAGGGTGTAGTTGCTGGCCGGTTGCCCCGGCACATGCAGGTAGCTCTAACTGGACTCAGAGGGTTTTCATATATAACACACACATATATGTAAATGTGTCTGTATGAATGTGTATACATATATGTACAGTATATGTATGCATATATATGTATACCTATATTGTTTTAAAGGACATGAAAGTGGGAGGAGGAAGCATTAGGGTGTGGCCTAAGGAAATGGAATTTGGGGAGGATATGATCAAGATACTGGTTATTTCCAGCTTCCTAACTGTATCCTGGTTTCTCATCCTAATAGCTCAAGACACCTTATGTGGACCTTGGGATCCACCCATCCTGAGTTCATAGCAGTCTCATAGTATTCTTAAGGATAATCCAAAGCAGTGGGTATAAACTTGGACTTGTGAGGAGGCCTTGCTAAAACATACCCCACTCCCACACTTTTTGATATAGGAGATGTAGGTTGGGTAAGAATTTGCATTTTTTTTAATTATTTTGTTTTTTCAAGAGAGGGTTTCTCTGTGTAGCCTTGGCTTTCCTGGACTTGTAGACCAGACTGGCCTTGAACTCACAGAGGTCACCTGCTTCCGCCTCCCAGAGTGCTGGGACTAAAGGCGTGCACTTCTACACCCTGCTAGAATTTGCATTTCTAACAGGGTCCATCCCGGTGTCACTGAAACACTTTGAGTATTATTAACCTAAAGAAAGACAGGTTTTCACAACAGATCAAAAGCCAAACTGAGGATTTTTATGGTTAATAGCTGAAGGAGGACAGGGAATGTAGAAGTATAAAACAATGCTCGTTGCCTTGCTTTCAAGATAATCACTGAAATAACAAATGCAGTGTTGAGGGAGGTCAGTGTTTGAAAGAGTCACTGTGGGAATCGGAGCCACCCGTGGACTCCTCTTCGTCGCCATCTTCCTGCCTCATGCCAGACTCTGCACTAATGTTGACCATCACAGCAACTCTCAAGGTCAAGGACCCCTGACCTCCTTTTAAAGGCGAAGGTCATCTAACAAGTTAGTGACCACCATGGTCTGATCCCTAAACCTCTGTTCCATCTGAGAGTGAGAGTATAGACAGTGTAGAGGGCAGACTAGGGTGCACTACCCCAAGGAAGTGGGGGCTAGCATACATCTTCAATCAGAGGTCTGTGTTTAGCAGCAGAAATCAAGCTCTGCTGGATGGTAGCTGTGGGGGTGGTGGAGGTGGAAGTGGAGACCTCATGAGGTTGGCCATGAGTAAACTTACTTTTAGAACTTTCTTATTCACTGCTTGAGTATTTCAGCCTGTATCTTGGTTTGTTTGTTTATTGGTTAGAGGAGCTTAGTGAATGCTGACTCCTTTTAGTGAATTTTCGTTTTACTTTCTAGGTAGATTATGATAATCACGCACTTTACAAACATGGAAAGACAGGTCGAAAACAGTCTCCTGTGCGGATTTTCACCAACGTCCCAGCCAACAAAATAATCCTTCCTCCAGAAGAAGGGTACAGGTGAGACCACTTTGAACTTACCAGGTCACCTGAAAAAGCAATTCTGTGTACCTAACAATAAAATGCTTTAAATATTGAATCATGTGGCTTTTGTATTACTCTCAGATCTGGTCCATCATTTCATATTGAATTGAATTCTGATTACCTCCAATTTTTGGAGCAAGTACCATGTTCACTTTTGTCTGTTCTGTGAGTCTCAATGAACACATGCGAGTCATTTCCCCATTTCTTTCTTTAGATTTTGCTCCCTTTGTCAGAGATATGTTTCTCTTGAGAATCAGCACTGCGCGCATTGTAATTCTTGCACATCCAAGGTATATTTCTCTCATGTAATCCATTTTTATGTAAGCAATTGTTATATGATAATTTGATTACTTTTAAATTGTTTTATTAACGCTTGAATTCCTATGTAGTATCACCTCTTATTCCTATATACAGTAGTACCTTCTAATTATAGATTGAGGAGGTTTTTTAAAGTCTTTGTTTTTTGTTTGGAAGGCATATGTGTGTATATGTGTGTTGTGTGCATATACACACATATACATATAGGTGGAGGTCAGAGGGCAACTTGCAGGAGATCATTCTCTCCTTCCACCCTGTGCGTTCCGTGAATCAAACTCAAGCCATCAGGCTTGGTGATGAATGCCTCACTACTGAGCCATCTCTCCAGCCCTGAAACAGGCTTTTTAAAGTACTTAATTTCTTTCATCATTGTAAATAGCTATTTCAATCATTTTCATATGGTACTTACCAAGAGTGTTTCAAATAAGGCAGTAAGTGCTGAATTTATGTCTGTTAAGGGTAAAATTATGATATTTCAAATCAGACTTTGGACCATTAGATACCATTGCTGTTCTGATGAAGTAATGATTAGTAGCAGGTACTGTGCACGTTCTATGTGCTAGGTTTGTTCCTAAGAGCTTTGCATGGGTTAACAAACACATTTAGTCCTCAAAATAGCCCCTGAGGTAGGAGTGCTTCCCCTCTGCTCTTTTGCAGGTGCAAAAGAGAGACCTGTCTCCTGTTGATGGCTGTCCCGCCTGTGTTTTTCTTTAGAGCCTTTGTTTTTGAAAGCATTTTAGATTTGCAGCACAGTGAAGCAGAACGTATTGAGATAATGCTCTCTCCCCTGCTCCCGTGCACAGCCTTCTCATCAGTATCCTGGACTGGAGTGCACCTTGTGTGACGGTTGCTGCACCCACTAATCGGTACCCTCCAGTCCATGTTTTACTCTGAGCTTCCCTTTTGGTGCTCTGTGTTCTTTGAATTGGTTGAATATATAAGGACCTGCTTCTGCCACTGTAGGGTCACGCAGGGACTTCACTATAGACCCTGAAATGTCTATGCACTACTTGGTCCCCCTTCCCTTTCCCAACCTCAGGCAACTGATCTTACTAGCTCTATAGTTTTACCTTCTCCAGAGAGTCATAATATTGGAGTTACACAGCACATGCAACTGCTTTTCAGACTGGCTTCTCCCACTTGAAAGGGCCATTTAAAGCCCCTGCCTGCCTTTCTGTGGCTCCACGACCCAGTCCTATTAATGACTTCCCATTGTCTGGATGTATCTCAGTTTGTAACCATTCACCCACTGAAGGACATCTTGCTTGCTTCCAACTTTGGGCAGTTACGAATAAGTTTCCTGCTTACTTTTGAGAAGATAGGATGACCTTCCAGCTACTTTGTTCAGTTTTAGTAAGTCTAGTCAGAAAGAACATATGGAATTCAGCTTAACTAAACATCACAAATTATTTTCCAAAGAAAAATTTATGTTCATGTAACTATTAGTTTAGAAATGGTTGTTAGTTTAGAAATACTATGTACAGGTTGTAGGAAGTTTAAAATTGAAACAAAACTTATTTAGAAATGTGCACATGGGTGGTAAAGATAAATAAGAACAGGGGAATGAAGGTCACAAAAGATCCTAACAGCTGTTGTCCAGTGGGAAGGGGTGCTGTGGTGAGAGGCCATGCCGTGAGGTCTCTAGGGGCTCAAGGGGACGCAGTTCTTAACCAGCAGTTGCTTTAATAGTTGTGAAGTGTACACATGTATTGAATGTACTTTTGTAGGTAGGTTTTATTTCACATTTAAAAAAATTACTCAAATGATAACCTGTAATCTATCTCTAAATTACATGAAGCTCTCAAATATGAATTTCATTAAGGACTCTGTCGTATAGATAACATAAATTATGGACTCATTAATTCTCTTGAAATTTTCATTTGCGTCCTTCTTTGTGAGGATTGGGTGGCTTGGAGCAGAGTGGATTTTCAAGATCATTTGGGTAAATCTAGTTTCATAGTTAAGGAAATTGAGGCCCATCAAGGAGGCATTTGAGTTAAGTGGAGAAATGCATAAATTAAAATCTAAGTATTTAATTGTGAAGCCCAGGAAAGGAAGAAATAGGGAATGAATAATTTACACATATTTTAATAAGACATTTTAATTTTTAATTGTGGAACTTGGCTTTTACAACAAATTGAACATTTTAAAATTTGTTTTTGTAGGACGGCAGGAAATGGAGCCATTGCTTTCTCTGCAATAAGTGTGTGAAGCCGTGTAAGTGTTTGGCCGGGTGTTTGAGACCCTGGGAAAACAGTTTTGAGTTCTGTTCATAGAAATAGGATTTTTGTTATATTCATAAAGGGAAAATAATGTAAAGACCAACATTGACTTTGATAGTTACCAACAGCCTTTCATAAGAGAGCTGGCTGCTAGCCTGTGTCAGTGTGGCATTCGGCTCCTTTACTTCAGTAGGGTTGTGTGCCTCTCAGCCAGCCTCCGCTGTGGCAGCTGCTGGCAGTTCATGCCACGCTGGGCAAGGGCTGATGTGTTGCAGTATAAGTAATGGAAGTCACCAGTTTCTGTGGGATTCAAATACTGCACCTTGATCTCTTTAGCCAAATTAAAATGAGCTAAGCAGAGCAGCACAGTGTTTGAGGTGAACTTTAGTCATATAACCTCCTTCAGAAGTTAAGACAATGGGAAATCGGGGTAAATCAGCCTCTTCTGAAACTTGGTATTTCTTTTACAGCCTGGATACACTGCAGCAGCTGCAATTGCTGTGCACTCTCAGATCATTCCTGTTCCGGTCCTAAAGATGGCTGCTTTATTTGTGGTGCATCGGATCACAAACGCAGCAATTGTCCGCACATCGGCACCTCTAGGAGAGCTAACAAGTTAGTTGAATTCTTTCACCTTCTAGAAAAAAGATTGCTGGTGTCAAGCTTTCTAGGAGCAATCTACAAAAGTACAAAGCTTTCAGAGGACTCGGCAGTGCTAAATTGTTACTCTCACCATTATGTATTATTTACGTGGATTGCGGGGGAAGGCTCTAAGGCAAGTGAAGAGTGTGCTTCAGAGAGCTCAGCTGTGACAGGTTAGACACAAGATGGCCAGAATCCAAGGGGGAAGTTGCTAACTTTGCATCTCCTATGGTTCAGACCAAATTGTAAATTTAGGGTGAGAGTTCAGAGCTCACTGAAGGAAACGGTACTCAGGTCGGGCTCTGTGGGCTGGCCAGATGTGGATACTTGGTGGCAGAAGGCATTTTGGATAGAAGGGGCATGCCATTTCATAGCAGAGAAGTGTGAATTCCAAACCATTATAACAGAAAAAAGTTACTGGTTGATGTGGGATTCAAACCCTGCACCGTGGTCTCTTCAGCTGAGTTAAAATGAGCCAATCAAACCAGCCACTCCAAATTTAATATTTTTTATGTTAGTACTAGTTCTATAAATTCTGTCTGCTCTTAAGAACATTTACACATGCTTTTTACTAAATATTTAAAATACTGTTTTTTTTTTCCATGATTGTTTTCACATCTTCTACCATCATTTGGGATTGATAACTCAGAATAAAATTATTCCAGGGATTATAGCATGTTTAGAAAAAAACTACCAACTGGGCTAATGCAAATGTGCCCTCCCCCACCCCTGGATATATTTTTATTTTAACTGTGTTTGGGTGATTTGCCTGTGTGTATTTCTGTGCATCACATGAGTGCCTGGTACCTGAGGAGGTCAGAAGAGGGCATCAGATCCCCTGGTACTGGAGTTACAGATAGTTGTGAGCTTCCGTGTGGGTGCTGGGAAGTGAACCTGGGTCTTCAGAAACAAAACTTTGGTATTACACACTACCTTCAGATTACCAAATAGCTAAGCTTCACATTAAGTGAAAATTGAGATTATAATAAAAAAAATTTCCCTATCATATTATTTGTGATGAAACAGATAATATGAGAAGTATTTGAAGCTTCAGTTACTATGATTATTTTATAGTTATCTTCTGTCTTATTTATTTGTTTGTTTACCCCAGTGGGATTTTTTTTTTCTTCAGGCCAGTCAGTTGGGTTATATTTCCTATTTAGACTGTCATTTTCATAAATTTACTTTGTAATTATTTCTACTGAGTAGTTAAAGGTAGAAGAATAATTTTTTTAAATTAATTAAGTGAATTATAATTTTCCTCTTAGAAGCCTTCAGTAATAAAACACAGTCCATCTACCTGTTGGTCTAGGATGGTTGCATCATTCATTTACAGTATAATTTTGAGTACAACCAGGAGTTAACATGCTCAGCCTTTAATTCTGTGAATTAATGCATATGAAAACTGAATCTTAATTTTGGTGTGAGTTTTGGTTTTGAGACAATTTTGTTGTATGGCAGACTGGCCTGGAAATTGAGTTCCCCCAGGTGCTGGGCTTACAAGGCCCTGCAACCATACTGCGGCGATGTTTATTAATGGATTATAGGCCCTATACTGCTGTTGAAAAAGCTAGTCTAGCCTGGCATAGTGATGTATGCCTTGAATCACAGCACTGGGGAAGCAGTGGCAGGCAGGATTCCAGGCCATCCAGGGCTACACAGTAAAACTCTGCCTGTAAAAATTTAAAACAAAACAAAACAACAAAATCCTAGTCTTTTTGTTGGAGTATTTAGTAGCATTGTATTTCCTTTGGGGAAGTAGTGAGAAATCATTATGTTTCAGTATTGGATTTTGTCAACTTTTGTTCAAAGAGCAAATCCTTTGTGGTGCAGTGTACCTGGTGATGCTTTGGTAGAATTGCGTTCTTCAGACAGAGAACCCTTCTAGACTCTGTTACTGCCCCCTCCCTCAAAACACACACACACACACACACACACACACACACACACACACACACACACGCACGCACAATGAAATTGACTACCTAAAGGAAACTTTTTTTTATTTTATGTGTATGAATGTTTTGCCTCTACATATGTATGTGCACCATGTGCCTGTGTGGTGTCTGCAGAGGCCAAAAGATGCCCTGGAACTAGAGTCGCAGATAGTTACAGCTGCCACATGGGTGCTAGGACTTGAACCTGGGTCCTCTGCAGGAGCATCAAGTCCTTTTAACCACTGAGCTGCTTCTCCAGCCCTTACAAAATGGCCTTTCCTTATAAATAGCAATGCTTCCAGTCTGCATTTGGGCATTCCATGGCTTGCAATGTCTTTCAGTGCTATGCATTTTACAGTTCTCTTCTCTATTTTGTTTTTCCGTGGTAATGGTCCTTCCGCTGCGACCTGGAATGCTGCTGGCTCCCTCTTGTGGTGAAAGCTCATTCTGTCAGTTACAGAAATCCTCAGGGTTAGAGGACAAATACTAGGTCAGTGTAATTTTAAGGCAAACTAAAATGATCAGTTTTACTCCACCAGCACACCCCAGTTCATGTACTTAGCTCCTGAAGGTTTTGTTTATTTACATTACTAGTGAATGCGTTCAATTCTTTTCTTCTGCTTATTCCCTAGTGAAATCTGGTTCATTTTTAATCCTGCTTATGAGTAGATGAACCAAAGAGAAATTTAAAAATTTGAATAGAGACACATGGCTTCATTGACTTTCCTATTACAGATTATACTTTACTTCATTAAATTTGCTAAGTCCTTACTTATCAGGAAATTATCCTACGTTAAGGAAATGTCTGCTTGAAAGAAAAGGTTTATGTAACATGCAAAGAAACAATATAAAGTGAGTTTTATTTTGGGCTGGTTTAGCCCTTAGCACAAAACGTGAATGATGTAAGTTGTCAGGCAGTGTTCTGCTGAGTGGCCCGGTAAAGCTGATGTGTATCAGTGACGCTGCAGGCCCGGCATCCCACTAATTGAGCAGTCACTATCAGGTGAGCGTGAACACGGAGTCTAGCGTCAGGCTGGCCTGGCCACTCTCTCCCGGATGATTCAAGGACCTGGAAAACAAAAATTAGGAGAAAGGGAGACACCTACCTAGCACAGTTTTTCAGCTCCTTGAGTTTTTTATTCCTAACTTCTGATGCAAACTATGCTGAGCAAACAAAATATGAGGCTCAAGTTTGACTGGCTGAGGGATCGTCTACTCTTCAGGAAGCCCTTTACCCGGGGTTAGATTAAGAAGGGCCTAGCTTGTTAGGACTTATGCAAATCATGGCTTCTGACTCTCAGCAGCTGATAATGCTGGGTAGTCCGGGCCATTTCCAGGTGTGCCCAGTGCTGCGAGCCAGCCCAGCCTTTGACAGGGGAAATGGCATGATTCTGCCAGTGTGGAGAAGTGAATAAACGGTCAGGGGTCTTGCCAGCACAGGCTGCCTGGTTCAGAGACCAGCAGAGCAGAGGATCTGTTCTGTCTGCTGTGGCATGTTGTAGAGGAGAAGTTCCAGCCTATTCATTTAGAAGCTTGTTTTCAAGAAGCTTGGGACACAAAAGCTGGGCATCCTTTGAGGTGCTTGCTGGCACTTTCACACCTGTGAGAGAAGGAAGATTAGCTTTGAGGCTTTAGGAAATGAGCCCTCTTTAATGTGGTCAGTTTTTCTTTTCCTGTTGTGCTGTTTCATTTTTCTGCCCCTGCTGACTGCCGCATGTATTAATCCCTTTCTTAAAAAAAAAAAAAAATGTAATTCAGGGATTTGGAAATGGAAGTGCTGAGCTGAGCAGTATAAATGTAGCAAAGAGACAAGCCCGTTGGTGTGCTGCTGACTTCTGTGGCGTGTCTGTCCTGAATAGCTTTTCTAAATCTGTAGTAACCATCTTTTAAAAAAGTGTCTTCAGGAACATTTTGCTTGATCAGGCCTCTGTCTGTTTCCTTGTTGTCACGGTTAGGACACTGGCGATTTATGCTTACTACACAGCAAATTCTTTCGTGTCTTCTATTTTCCTATTTGGCTAGCCAGTTAATTAAACTTCAACATAATTACATAATTCACTATGCTCATTCCATAAAATAATTTAGCACCTTGCTTTTCAGAGCTGTCAGAAAGCAGAAGCAAAGAAAAAGTAATAAGATAAGAACGGAGCCACTAAAGGACAATCCATGAATCACACATCTGCTCCAAGAAGAAAGAAGAGGAGGGAAAAGGCCCATCAATATCCTCGCTCTTAAATGTCCAGTGACTTGAGAATAAGGAAGATTTATAGTCCAACCTTTGATGCCATTTTCTTCAAGTGCCACACTGGACTTAAATCCAGATGCTTTCAAAGGTGTGCCTCCTCCGAAGCCCGGCAACAGGCAGGTGGCATTTGCTGGCTGAGTCCCTTCAGCTGCCCTGCAGACCCTGGAGCCTTCTGTTCTGTCTGTATGCTTTTTCACTCTTTAAATCCCTACCGGTCTTTATTTTGGCTTCTTTTATCTGAAAAATGGGTGTACAGCATGCATTGGCATACAATACCAGACAGAAATGCAAACGAAAATCTGTAGTTTTCCTTACATCGAGCTTTTGTTTTAATTTAGATATGAGACAATTTTGTTAAATGGCCAAGCAATATGGTAAGGTACATTTGGCCATGTTCCATGGGCCTCATGTACTCCAGGACTGCTATGCATGTGGCCCAACACAGAATCATGAGCACACTTCCAATAGTATGAGGTTTTTATGTGACTTTTTTTCATAGCTTGATTGCACAGTCCTTGAGTGGACTTGACAGCTGATGTCATGTTGCAATGTCAGAAGGTTAGATGCTCCCAGATACTTTTAACAAAAAGTGTGATACATAGTTATTTATAGATTGGATCTGAAGATGACGGGGAAATTGTTATTGAAGCGCTGTTAAAATAAAATATTGTAATTATTTTTCATTAAATCTTTATTTTTTCAGTACGTTTCCAGTTGTTTTTACTATTATCATCATCATTTATTATTATTATTTTACATTTTACAGTTGATTTATTGTATGTGTGCCCACGTATATCCAGGTGCTATAGCACTCACGTGCAAGTCAGAGGACTTGTGAGAGTATGTTCTCCACCATGTGGGTTCCAGGGATTGACCTGAGGTCGACAGGCTTGGTGGCACATGCCTTTTCCCACCTCCCCAGACCACGGTTGTCTTCTGATGGCATGGAATCCCCCAGATGTTGGATGAATGTTTACGATGGTAATTGCGCTGACATTTCAGTGTCCTAACCTGTGCTATAATTTATCTCTTTGTGAGAGGAGTTGGGAGCAGAAGGCAAGATGGTGATTAACCCCTCATTCTTGTGCTGGGGAACACTTCCTGGCTGTGTGTCCTTGGTCAGATCCCCTCTATAACCCTCTGTATCTTCGGTATGGCTGTGGGAGCATCTCATTATGTCAGCTTTGCTTTGTGATTAAATAAGACACGTGCCCAGCTCTCAGTTCTCTGTGGTAAGTGAGCTGTGTAATCACAGAGGCCAGATGGCCATCTTCTTTTGGCCCAGTTGCCTAGCACTGAAGAGAATGGTTCCATCTCCTAGAATAAGCAGTTCATTGCTCCATTTTTCTGGCAGCTACCTGGCTTTATCTCTTTAAGACTGAATAGTTGTAAATGGCTTAATTTGCATAATGACTTTTCTCCTCTTTCCAAACAGCTGCTCTGGAGCTCATTGTGAAGCCTCTTGGCTCGGTGTTTGTTACTGGGGCCCTATGAGTGCTGTACCTATTCCCAGTAAGCCAGGACTGTTGGATGCCTGATGTGACATATTTAAGCTTGGTGCAGATCAAAAGGTGGTAAATATCAGGTGACATCAAAAGACAAGGGGCTTGGTGTTCAGGTGTGTTGGTCTGCATTGCATCCCTGGAACCCATGTAAAAAGCCGGTTGTGTAATCCAGTACTCCTATAGCAATATAAGAGGCAGGACAGAAGAATTGGCAGAAGCTCATGAGCTAGCCTAGGGTACCTGTGCTGTAGCAGAAATAAGAGAGACCCTCCTGATTCATGACAAGGTAGAAGGAGAGAACTGACTCTCATAAATATCTGTGGCACACATTCCCCTGCTGGCAGGTGTACATGCATGTGTGTGTACACACCACACACACACACACACACACACACACACACACACACACACACACACATTCAAGGGGGAAGTGTTCTGTCCCTGCACTTCACCCCTGTTTCATCCTGTCATTTGTTACACAGATGGCTGTGATGATAGTAGAGACATGACCTGGAGATCACTTCATTCCCCTGTCTGTTTCTAGCCTGGGTAGGGAGGGACACTGCCAGACTTTTACTGTGTTCAACTCACCCTGGTCAACTCTACTGAGTTCTCTGAAACTCGGACACCTGAGGAACCATGACCACTAAAGAGTTGGGTCCTGATAGCCAGTGGTCATTTGTATCTCCATACGCCTTAATTGTAAGCTAATGTCAGTTATGAAATACATCTTACGGCTAGGTGTTGTGGGTTATCCCTACAGACTGGCTATTCTAGAGGCTGATGAGACAGAACTACGGGAACCTGTGTTTAGGGCTAGCCCCCTCAACATGAGGAATTCCATATTGATTTTATCCTGGCTTTCCCTGGGAGAAAGGAACAGTGCTTCATTAACTGCACATACTAGTTTTTAGATTTTCTGATTTGGGGAATATTGAAATGTAGAAAAATTACATCCTAGAATTAAGGAACATGAGCCTCAGTAATAGTCAAGAGTAATGTACCATAAAATAAAATTCCATGGCATGCCATAACCCAGCTGTTTGAGAGGTTAACACCAAAAGCTCAAGATCAGCTTGGTCAACTTAGCTATACCCTACCCCAAGTAAAACCAGTAAAATAAGGGATAGGCTTAGTTTGTGGTAGAGTACTTGCTTGATATCACTAAGGCCTGGGTTTAATCCCCAGAACTGCAAAAATGAAAATAAGCTTTAAAAAGTTACTTCTAGGACTGGAGTGATTTTTCAGTAATTAAGAGTACTTGAACACGCCTCCTTAGCGCAGTAGGCAGCGCGTCAGTCTCATAATCTGAAGGTCCTGAGTTCGAACCTCAGAGGGGGCAGCCGTTTTCTTGGGGCTGGAGAGATGGCTCAGAGGTTAAGAGCAATGGATGCTCTTCCAGAGATCCTGAGTTCAATTCCCAGCAACCACATGGTGGCTCACAACCATCTATAATAAGATCTGGTGCCTTCTGGTGTGGAGGTGTACGTGCAGACAGAACAATGTATACATAATAAATAAAATAATTTAAAAAAAAAAAAGAGTACTTGATGTTCTTCTAGTTGACCTATGTTCAGTTCCCAGCATTAACTAGTCCCAGGGGATCTGACATTCTCCTCGGCTCCTGCGGACATCCTGGCATGTGTAGCACGTACACAATTAAAAAAAAAAAAGTTCTTTTTCTTTTTCTCTGTATATCTTTGGCTATTATGAAACTTACGCTGTAGACCAGGCTGGCCTCAAACTTAGAGATCTGCCTGCCTCTGCCTCCTGAATGCTGGGATCAAAGACATGTGCCACCACCACCTGACTGACAGTTATTTTCTTAGAAAAGTAAAAATAAGTGGTTTAGTAAATCTGTTCTTCCATTTAGCAAATACTAATTTTAGGGACATAGCCTGGTGTTCTCAGAATAAAGTAAGGGGAACATGTCATTTTTTGTCTCTGGGAGGTAGGAAGTGAGTTGAGAATGGGGTCAGTTATTCTGACTAGAGATTTGAGTATCTGAACATTGAAGTACACACTTAAGACAGCAACAGAAGATCTCTAAGCTTTTAAAGGGAAATTTTAAATGAATAATATCCTCACTTGCTTTCTATTGCTTTGATGAAGACCATGGCCAAAAGCAACTTGTGGATCGAACAGCTAGTATGACCTAGGTCACAGTTCTTCTTTGGTCAAGTTAGGGCAGAAACTCAAGCGGGACAGGAACTTGAAGGCAGGGACTGAAGCAGAGGCCTCCTCCATGGCCTCTGCTTACTGACTTACTCCCCATGGCTAGCTAGCTCAGTTTGCTTTCTTAGAAAATCCAGGATAGCCCATCCACAATAGGCTGGGCCCCCCAAGTCTATCATGAATCAAGAAAATGCTCCACAGACTTGCATACAGTCAATCTTAGGGTGGTATTTTTTCAACTGAAGTTAACCACCTCCAAGGTGACCCTAGCGTGTGTCCAGTTGACAAAAAACTATCCAGCACAATAATTACAGGTAAATTTCATTCTACTTCTAGTATAACATTTCTGGTAGCTGTGGTCATGGAAGTAGGTAATGACACCTGCTACCAAGCCCAAGCTTAATGGAGCCCGCATGGTGGAAAAAAGAAACAGCTTCTTACAGTTGTTCTCTGACACCCACATGTGCTTCCACAATTATACTCACACAAAAAGTAAAAAAAAAAAAAAAAAAAAAAAAAAAAAAAAAAGATAAGAAAATTCTGATGCTCATATCAATAGAGGTTACTAGAATCCAGAGTCATTTTGCAGGCCCTCTCCAATCAGATTTCAGTTTTTCCTGAATGAGTCTAATACTTAGACTCTCTCTCCAGTGTGCCTGTTTTTTCCCTCCCCTGCTGCCTTTCCTGCGTGGATTGTCTTATGGGACTGTCAGGCTTGACTCCAAGCCCGTTCCCTTTGCTGAAGTCTTCCTTGAGGCCCGGGCACTATGCCTCCTCTGAATCCTTTAGCATTCTGCACCATGCCAGGGTTACTTTGACTTAGTGTAGTATTCTGTTGGTAGATTTTATTTCTCTCTCTGGAAGATTTAGGCTTCCAGTGTCAGCACCTGTTTTATCTGCTCTTCTGTCTCGTGTTCTGTAGGTACCCAGTAAAATTTGGGTGAAAGAACCGAGTTTTTTTAAGACCTTTGAGATGGCAGATACACCTAAAATAGGCAGAGGATTTGCTCTTGTCTTTTTCAAAGGAGCAAAAAAGGGAAGATAGACACAGACAACAATGCTAGAAGGCATTTAGAGTCTGTGTAAGGACTGTAACAGGGTCTAATGGTTGTGCTGGGAGAACACTGAAGCCTTGAACTTTGTAAAATGAACAGCTGGGCTTTGGGAGTGAAAAAACAAAAACAATACCATTTTGTTGGTGTCTAGCCCATTCAGCGTAATGTAAAATTGAAATATGAAAAACAGCCTACAAAGGATCCTAATTTTTGCCTCCTCCCTACCATGTCCTCTTTGTCCTCTCCTGTGGAGCTAGAAAGCTGCAGCACATCTCGGGCCAGTGAAATAAAATTTATGTGTATGCGTGTGCGCCCATGCACACACTTTTATACTTTTTTTATAGGTATACTTTTTCAGGGAACTCACAGCCTTCCGTGTGTTAGAATAACTTGATGTGCTTGCTGAGCTCTGTACAGATGAGAAGCTCATGGCAGAAGTCTCTTGCCTTCATTGAGTTTCACCAGAGATTCCATCTGCATCACATATGACCTCCATCCATGGGAAGCTGGCATACAGAATACCATGTTTTCCTGCTGGTCAGTGCGCATGAACACCACTTAGTGAAGGAAAATGCCGTGTGATAGAATACTTTCTGAGATCCCTAACCATGTTCCATAAGAGGCTAATGCATTTGGCGCTGCATGGATGAGGAACACTTCCACCAACTGCAGAGGAAAAAATCCAGTTTCACTTATTGGATGTGATTTTAATTGGAACATTAAGACGTGGGTTAAATTACTTGAGGGCCAGCTAAGGAGGTCATTGTGATAAAGTGAAGATAAGGTCCCTACTGTTTGATGTCAGACATTTTCAGTGTAAATGTTAACTCAGCAAGATTGAAGAAGATAGCAGCAGAGTGATTGAGAAGCTCTCAGAACTCTGAGAGGTGGCTTTTACACCATTAGCCAGTCAGTTACAAGATTCTTAGTGTTTCCTTACATGTCACGCTGTTAACTAGCAGAGCTACACTGTTAGCTGTGCACTTGGAAGAACCAAGCCTGGAGCTGGGCATTGATTTGCATGCCTGGAATCCCAGCCGCTCTGGGAAACCAAGGCTGTATGGTGCGTTTGAAGCCCGCCTGGATAACCTAAGAGCCCTATTTGGAGACAAAGAGAAAGAACCCAAGGAGATGGGCCTGTTTCTTCATCAGCCCATGGAGAGAGTGAGGCTGCACAAATCCTACATGCTTACTGAGCATTCTCCACTGCTGCCTATTTCTTATCAGTAACTGCATGCAGCAGGCGTGCAGAAAGGTCAAGGCATCTCTCGTACTACACCCCAAAGAACGCCAGTTCCAACTTCCTTAATTTTTCACTTAGATTCTTTGACAAGTAAAAATAGGAAACATGCCAAAGCTACCTCCTAAAAAAACAAAACACCCCCCCCCATGATTGGAAATGCCATTTAGTGATCTATATACCTTTTCATAAATATGAAAGTCAATGTCCACAGAAGTGGAATTCTTCAGGATGGATTTACCATGTCTAAAAAACCGCCTATGGTTGGACATTTGATTTCATTATTTTCATTATTTTGAGCAACCTCATACTAACATTTTCCTTACTAAATCTGGAACTTCTTTAGGGTAGCTAAATGTGTCATGCTAATAGTTATCATGTATTACTTGCCGTGCAGTGTGCTGCTTATGTTTTCTATGTAACAATAATCATATTGCTAAGCGCATGTTTCCTATAAATGTAAATACTGTGAGTCTAGTCCGCTTGCTAGAACTTCTTCAAACTGGAATCACATGAGTTAGTCTCTGGATTTCTTCCAGGAACAGCAAGTGAAGTAGTGGGCGAGACAGTAAAAATAAAGTAGTACAATCGTGACGCCCTCTGCGTCAAGAAGGGTGCCAAGAAGGGTGCTCTCCCATCGTGCCGTGTGGGCTTTATACTTAAAACTGCCCCCCGGAATAGCGTATTGACTATCGGGGTTGCCCGGGTAGTGCATGGCTGCATTTTCTCACATAATCAATACTTGGATAGCTATAGAATAGATAAACCCTGGTTCCTCCTCCCTGTGGGGGGGTTTGCGACAAGTTGTTAAGTGATCGTTTAAATAGAGTGAGACATCAAACTGCTGGTCCCTTGTCAGGGAGGGTGTGAGCACTTTAATATTTGTCTGTAAATCGAAATTATTCAGTGTTTTGTTTTTAAATGGTCATTTCCACCCAGTGTTAATTTTCTTTTAATTTGTTAAAATGCTTCTGATAGGGAGGGGTTTTGCTGTTGTTTTTTGTGCTACTGTGCAGCCAGGGCTGAAAACTACCAAGAGAGTGCCAAAGGAGGTTCCAGTGTATGGTTTGGGACAATCAAGGGACTGTCTCCACAGCAGCAAATTTCTGAGCAAACGGAAGGGTTCCCACCGATCCGCACTTACACTGGAATGATTGCTCTGTGCTTGCTGGGCACCGAGGTAACCGGAGTAGGGGACATTCGGGACCCGGAGCGCTTTCCGCCTAAGCGACACCCTAACCACGCCCTAAGCGCCGCTCGCCCCGCCCCGCCCCGCCCCCGAAGCCACTCACTTCCTTTCGCGAGGACGTCGGCTCCGGAAGCTTGCTCGGAGGCGGAGGGAGAGGGCGGGGAGAGCGGCTGGCTAGAGAGCAGGCCGAGTTCGCGACCCTGGCAGGTACCGCTGCGTGCAGGGCTCTGCGCCAAAGCTGGTAGTCGGGTGCGCGGCGGTCTTCACCTGAGCATCGTTGCAGCCTGCCCCCATGCTGCGCTTCCCGACCTGTTTCCCATCCTTTCGGGTGGTGGGAGAGAAGCAGCTGCCACAGGAGATTGTTTTCTTGGTCTGGTCACCCAAGCGGGACCTCATCGCTTTGGCCAACACCACCGGCGAGGTAAGTGAGCGGGTGAGGGCTTGCCTGTGTTGGGACCCTCGAGCCTCAGTTTCCCTTTCGGCAGACATGGCGGATCACCTGTCTGCCCTGCCCCTAACATCTCAGCGTGCCTGATAACTTAAAGTGAAAATATAAAGGACCGTATCTGCCAAACGTGGTTTCCGTTCCATTTCCTGTATTGCTAGAACAAATTCCCTCAAAGTTCTGCACACCCAAGTCGCCGTGAATTGATCTGGCCAGGGACGCAACATCCGAGTAGACCCTCAGACTCTGCCCAAAGTTGGCTCTCAGATTAGGAGAATGAATTGTCAAGCCCAGTTGGGACTGTGTGCGTGTGCAGTTGGTACGGAGGATGTTTGATGGTTTAGAACCCCTGGCTAGAAAATGACAGAGCTGCCAGCATGGGCTAAGATTGCAGTCCGTATTATTGTTGTTATTTTACTATGTCACAGCCAGCTTTCGGTGCCGTTCGTGTTACTTTTCTTGTTGTTGTCTTGGACAGGCTTCTTTTTCTAAAAAGTAACTTTAAAAGATAGGAAAGAAGCTGAGACAAGGCTCAGCAATCAAGAGCACTTGCTGTTCTTATAGATGACCTGGGTTTGGTTCCTGGCACCCACATTGCTCCTGGTAGCTGTCTGTAACTCCACTTCCACGGAGATCTGATGCCCTCTGCTGGCCTCCTTGGGCACTGACTGCTGCCCAATGCGGTACAAATATATACATGCAGGCAAAATACTTGTACACATACTTAAAAAACAAAGATTAAAAAATAAATAAATAAAAACAAAGATAAGAAAATGTTTGTGGTGCAGGGCTAAGTTGGGCCTTCTGAGTTCACTGATTTCTTTGAAAATATCTTACATTCATTTGGATACTGTTGTTCTGTTCTTTGGATAGCTAAATACTGAAATGTAGTAATTAAAAATTTTGTCCTGTTGATCTAGGTTCATTTTATTTCCGAAAATGAGTTTGCAGCTTTCTGCTATTATATCTTTTTGTCTTAGGTTTTACTTCATCGACTTGCAAGTTTTCATCGAGTTTGGAGTTTTCCACCAAATGAAAATACAGGAAAAGAAGTGACCTGTTTGGCCTGGAGACCAGATGGCAAACGTATGACAATGCTATAAACATTTTTCATTTTCATAATGTGTATTCTAAAAAGAAACCCTGTTTTTAAAAAGAATACTTTTTTTAGTATATTTTAAAATTGTGGTTTTACTTCTGTTATACAGGTCTTACTGTAGAGCACTGACTGGCCTGGGACTCACTGTGTAAACCAGGCTGGAGTAGAAGTTACAGAGATCCACCAGCTTCTGCCTCCCAAACGCTGGGATTAAAGACAGGTTGTCATACCTGGCCCAATATTAGAATTATAAATACTAGTTTGAGATTTTTTTTTCTTTTCAGAATATTTAAAATATTTTTCATGAAAGTCTGTTGTTGGCAAAGATAACCCTTTAATGAACTCTGGCTACATGGCAGATAGAATCAAAATCTAACACATTTGCAGAACACTTGGCATTGTTCTTTCTGCTCTCTTGTGGTGGTTCACCACTCCCCATTCAGTGCCATCAGAGCCTTTTTCTTCCCCAGATTCATTTAGTGCTAATGTGAGGTTCATAAGGATTCTGTATGTGAGCAGGTTTGCCACACCCGAGAGGCCATCCCCTGTGACTGTCCGTTCCCACAGCTCTTTCCTCCTGCTGTGGCTCTCATCATTCATCGCCCATGGGTGTGTGTGTGTGTGTGTGTGTGTGGGTTTTGTCAACTCGTGGATAACAATGTGACCCAAGTCAAAATTGTTAACACGCTCAGAACATTAGGTTTTTTTGTTGCTTGTTCATTGCTAGAGGTTTTTGTTGTTGTTGTTTATTTGTATATGATTGCACAGTTCTCCAGTGTGTACTTTGTCGTTGACAGCATTGTATCACTGTGTCAAAAGGTTGAACGAGCCTGAAGATACTTTAGAAAAAAAGTTAAATTGCCTTTGTTAAATGTATATTTCCTCCTGCTTAATTTTTTGATAAATATAAATAAGTACTTAAAACTTCTTTGAAAACATAATCCCCTAGAGATAACTGTGTTTTGGTGAACAACTTTGACAACACTTCTCCATAAAATATGTACATAGATATCTGTTTGTGAACTTCCATCTGAATTCATTTGATACATACTATTTTGACAGGTTTGGTTCAGGCTCAGGATGAATAGGCTTGCCATGTTAAATGACCAGATACTAACCCACTGTGTTTGTATATTGGAATTTACATCTTTTGGTCCTGATGCTTATTTCATTGCCAGTTTCGGTTTTCCTAAGCATTATGTGAGCATGCCGAGCGTGTGAGAGAGCTTTATGTGATTAATTCCTTAGATTCCTTCCTAAACAGAATTTCCAGGAATGCTTTTAAAATCCCTCAGTCATTCACAGTCATTCTCCACTTCTTTTTCTTAGACATTGACTAGAGCCTGTAATACCAGGGGAATGTGGATGAGTGGGGCGGCTCTGTGTACGTTATAGTGCTTGCCGCCAAGCCTGAAAACCTGAGTTTGAGCTCCAGCACGCACATGGTGAAGGAGGAGAAATGACTCCTAATTCTTTGACTGTCACACATGCGCCATGGCACACCTTTGTGCCCATGAGCACTCAAAGTAATAAATGTGAAGAGGAATTTGCACCTCCCCCCATAGGGTTAAACTCAAGACCTCCTACATGCTAGGCACTTTATTGCTAACCTGTCTAAAGGCCAGCCTGGTCTAAAAAGTGAGTCCAGGACAGCCAAGGCTCCACAAAGAAACCCTGTCTTGGGATGGGGTGCGGGGGAGGGTATCTCATATAAACTGAATGTTTCATGTTTTTGTTAGAAAGCAATCATTTCAGGTGTCTTGTATTTGGAATACTGAGGCAGGATTACTGACTCTGAGTGAGTCTGAGGGATATAGCTCAGTAGTAGGATGTATAGAAGACCATAGGTTCAGTTTCCAGTACAGAAAACAAAAATGAACAAAAAGCCATAAAAGAAAAAAAAAAAAAAAAAAAAAAAAAAAAAGCAGTCCAGTCTAGCCCTTCCCCAGGCAAAGTTGCATTTAGGGGCATGAGCTGAAACTCACTGCTCTGTTTTGAGGGTCTGCAATTGTGTGTGTAGGAAGGTAATGACTTACGTAGAGGAAGTACACTAGGTAAGTCAGCCACATTTCAGAGGACAAAGATGCGTAGCATTCAGTCATTTGCTTCTTAGCATGGGATAAAATAAAGAGAAGAGGACTTCAAGAAAACAGCAAGTGGAGCCACTTTCTGTCTTGTAGGCTTGTGTATGTTTCACCAATGTTTTTTGGTAATAAAGGTATAATCTCCCAGGAACTGTTAGATATTTTCTTGTTGAAGGAAGGTCCCAGTGTAGAGACTTTTTTTGTGTAAGTTAATAAATAGAATACGTGGAAAGGTTGTATAAACAGGTCATGTGTGAACACTTGACAATAAGCTTAAATAATAGACATAACTATATGCAAAGATCTTTTTTATTTTTTAAAATACTACTTAAGCTGGGTGGTGGTGGTGCTTGCCTTTAATCTCTGAACTCAGGAGGCAGAGGCAGGCAGATCTCTGTGAGTTTGAGGCCAGTCTGGTCTACAATGTGAGTGCAGGATGGCCAAGGCTACACAGAGAAACCCTGTCTTAAGTCTAACCCCCAAAATTAGTTAGAGGAATAGACACACCCATAAAAGTTTCACCAACATGGCTGCTTTAAACAGGAGCCGAAGACGACAACAGTAGACATATTAATGTGGTCAGGGGAAAGCCTAGGAGGCCTCAGAGCCACACAAGGAACTCCAGGCAACTAAGAATGCGAGAGAAGAGAATTGGTCTTCCCCAGGGAAGAGCACACTGTTGGTTATCCAAACCCAAAGGGCCAGCCTTGAAACAGATGGACAAGTAACATTGTGCAGACTGAGCAGGTTGTATTTCCGTATTAGGATTTTGTATGTATGTAACAACAGTTAATAAAAAAAGGCCATGAATTTTGAAGAGAGCAGGGCAGATATATGGGGTGGCTTGGATGGGGAAAAGGGAAGGGGAAATTACATAATTATAATCCCCCAAAACAAGCTCCTAGGCTGAAATAAAGTTGTTTAGTTGCACTTACTTCCGGTGTACATGCAGTGCCTGTGCCATAGCACATATCTTGAATCAGGGGACTAAACTCACGGTGTTCAGGCCTAGTGACAAGCTTTTGCACCTGCTGAGCCCATTTGCTGGCCCTCAAAGAAGAATTTTTAGGTATTTAGAATATGTTTGAAGTAGTAAAACTGAACAATAAGTGAAATGCCTGTTTAATTTTCTGAAATGTTACACTGATTTATTCTTTTTGCTTGTCTGTTTTGTTTTCTTACTTTGTTGTAGTTTTGGCCTTTGCTCTGGCTGATACCAAGAAAATTATTTTGTGTGATGTGGAAAAGCCTGAAAGCTTACACTCTTTTTCTGTGGAGGCTCCAGTCTCTTGTATGCATTGGATGGAAGTGACTGTGGAAAGCAGGTAGAGTACCACGGGCGGGGGAACTTGGAACGTTTTCAGAGCTTGCTTTCATGTCATTTCTCAGACACATCCTTGCTGTGTGGCTAGGCCACCCTCAGACTGGAGGTCTTCCTGCCTCTCAGCCTTCCAAGAGTTGGAGATTATAGACATATACAGGCGCTGCCCCTGAAATTTTCTTTCTATTCAGTGGGGATGAGTGTTGGTCTTGAGTGTGTACATGTTGAAGTTTTTAGTTTAGATTGTCAAGATGGAATAGTTGGGTTTTTTTATTATTTGTGTGTGTGCTGTTTTGTGCTTTGTCCCTTGTTAATGGATATTCTTGGTGCATAAATAATGCTCAGTGGAGCAGACAGCCTGACAAGCTCCCACGGTGTCCTTGGGCTGGACCCTTCCCTTATTTCCTGGAAGAGGTTTTCCATCTTCTGTGTAGAAAAGGAATGCCTGGGTTGCAGCGAGGAAGGTGCAAAGCACCAGTGATACTGGCTCATATTGGAGACAGGAGTTTTTGAAAATGTGACTTCCTTTTTTCCCAATAGTGTTTCCTTCCTCATCTTCACAAAATTACTGTCAAATGAAGATACAAATCATGAATGGTAATCGACAGCTTTTTTAAGTGGCACCTAAAAGAAACAGGTGACAAAGATTTAGTCCAGGGTTTGAAGTTCATAATAATTAAACCAAATTAATTAACCCATCTTCAAATAACCAAGGATTGCATATAGTTATTCCTAGAAGATGAGAGAAACACAGTAAGTCATGTGATTTGAGTCCCAGCCCAGGTCACTGCTACTTAAGCAGCACATTTCTAAAGGCTTAAACATGTTCCAGGGTATTCTAGGGTCTCTCAGGCAGCATGTGTGTTCCAGGGTGAAAAACATGATTTCTAGTCACTACTTTTTCACTTTCTCAAGCATTTATTACCAACTGTATTTGGAGGTAGAGTTGAGAAACAGAAGGCAAAAATGATATTTCTGATGCATACATTGTAGTAGACACCTATAATCCCAGTTGTGAATACTGTTTCTGGAAGCTGGAGTGATGGCTCGGCAGTTAAGAACACTTGTTTCTCTTGCAGAAGATCTGAGTTTGGTTCCCAGCACCTACATGACAGCTCACAGCCTCTACAACTCCCAATCCTAATTCTTCTGGCCTCCTCAGGCATCATGCACACAATGTTTTGTACATATATTCATGCAGGCAGAACATAGATACACATAAATAAATCCAAAAGAATAAAAAAAAAATTAGAGTATTTCAGAATCAATGGTGTAGTTTCATATACCCAGAAGGCTATCACATCCCTAAATCTGCCTAAGCCGTAGAACCAGTTATTAAATAATACAATAATCTCAGTTGCTTTAAATTACTCTTAGTACTTTGTTTACTGTGGTTTCTTAGATGAGAATACAGAAATCATAAGTTCTTAGTCTATCTCAATATTGAGTACATATTAATATATTTCATATGCTGACAAAAACATTAATATTTCTCAATATGTAAAGTGACTAGGCCAGTTTGTCAGTTTGTTTTGAAAGCAAAACAAACCAAAAACCAAATTCCCCTTTATGTTCTCATATGGGATTGTTGACAATGTTTGTTTTACAAGGGTGAAATATTTTTTGCTTGTATCTATGTGCTAAAGTTAAAAAACTAGGAATCCTTTAATTGCATTTGTAATGGAAAGAGGAATAGAATCACTGCTGTTGTGTAACGCTTGGCTCCCTCTCCCTTTCAGTGTCTTAACATCATTTTATAATGCTGAGGATGAATCCAATCTTCTCTTGCCTAAGCTGCCCACGTTGCCAAAAAAGTATGTATCAGTTTTATGTCTTTGGAATGAACCTTGTCAATTTCTCTTTTGCTTTTAACAAGGTACCAGGTTCCCATGTGTTTCTCAAGAGTATATTTTATCTCTGTTTTCTCCTAGTTACAGCAACACCTCGAAAATATTTAGGTAAGAATACCTTTCTTATTTTCAAACAAGGTGGTCTTTTATTATTTGAAAGATAATATTGAAGGATGACCCAATTTATGTTTTTATTTTAGTGAAGAAAATTCTGATGAAATTATCAAGCTCTTGGGAGATGTCAGGTAAATCTTACAGATACCTTATTTGATTTCTGGAAGGTGATGTTTTCACATCTGAGCCAGTTGATTCTTCATCATGTTACTTCACTGTTGACATTGAAGTTCCTTAGTAGCACACAGATGGAAGTGTCTGTTGTGTGGCCATTGATTTTTCTAAATTTTAGTAATATTATAGTATATCTTAAGAAGATAGAAGTACTAGAGTTTCTAGATTTAAGTTTTCCAAGTTTTTAAAGCCTATTTTATGTAAGAAGTGGGAAATAGTAAGAGCTGGAGGGGACGGGAACTCCAGAAGCAGAGCAACAGAACAAGATAATTTGAACACAGGGAACTTCCCAGAGATTCACTCTCCAACCAAGGACCATTCATGGAGATAACCTAGAACCCCTGCACAGGTGTAGCCCATGGCAGTTCAGTGTCCAAGTGGGTTCCACAGTAATGGGAAGAGGGACTGCCTCTGACATAATCTGATTGGCCTGCTCTTTGATCACCTCCCCTTGAGGGGGGAGCAGCCTTACCAGGCCACGGTAGAGGACAATGCAGCCACTTTTGATGAGAACTGATAGACTAAGATCAGAAAGGAGAGGAGAACCTTCCCTATCAGTGGACTTGGGGAGTGGCATGCATGCAGAAAGGGGAGGGAGGGTGGGATCGGGTGGGGAGGAGGGAGGGGCTTATGGGGGGATACAAAATGAATAAAGTGTAATTAATAAAAAATTTAAAAAAAGAAAAAAAAAGAAGATAGAAGTACTAGAGTTTCTAGATTTAAGTTTTCCAAGTTTTTAAAGCCTATTTAATGTTTTTGTTTTCATTACCTTCGTGACAGACCTGATGGTACTGTGTATTATCTGGGAAAAGGATCATTTTGTTAGTGATTGTGCATAAGTACAGTTGATGCCGTGTAATTTTATTGTAAGCAGAATTTTGTTGTTCTTTTGGAAAAAAAAATAACAGGTTTTAGCAGTAGTGGGCTTGCTGCAGGCAGAGCTGTGTGTAGTGTAGCTGAAAGAGTAGATTAGCAGTCCTGCCTTGGTTTAATGTAGCCAGAGCTGCTGTTGGTCCTCCTCAGCTTGTTGCATTGTTCTCAATTAGGCTGAACATCCTGGTCCTTGGAGGAAGCTCTGGATTTATTGAGCTTTATGCTTACGGGATGTTCAAAATTGCCCGAGTAACAGGGGTAAGTTCTTCTTCAGAATTTTCTGTTACTCTTAGAAAATAGCAGCTGCTTACATACAGGAAGTTGAGTTTGTTTTGTTGGTGGTGTTTTGGCTTGAGTTCACATTGAAATGCTCACAGGTTAATTTTAGTAAATAGAATTTAGTGTTAGTGTGTCTGCAGCGGTCAGGAGCTATTGGTGGAACTAGTCAGGTCTCTCCTTTTACAGAACCATTGGCCGGTCCACTTGGCTGTGACTCACTGGTTCTTCAACCTGTAGTAGAAAGAGTTAAAGTGGGTGGCTGGCATGTGAGCGGTCACAAAAGCAGCCTCTAAGCTCAGTTCCAAGTCACCCAGA
>NW_026596051.1:35084176-35116563 GCF_907164565.1 Psammomys obesus
GTAAAGAAGAGAGAGAATAGCTCAGATTCTTAGGGAACATGTTGGGGCTCCAGTATTTGGTGTGAGTCCCTTCATGGAGGAGTTCAGACATTAGGGTGTTGGTACCTGCTTGGGCCACTCCTTAGGTATGTCAGGAACCAGGGTTGTGCATTTCTACTTTTTCAAGTTCTGTGTGAATTTTTGCTTCCATTGTTATAAGCAGATGCAGCCTGTCAGTAATAGCAAATGTGTCGGGCATGGCGATAACTGTTTTTGCAGATTGCGGGTACTTGTCTTGCTCTGTGTTTATCAAGTGATTTGAAGTCATTATCAGTGGTCACAGAGGTTTCCAGTGGTGGAGCATCAGAAGTTTCATATTTTCAGGTGAGTATTAGAACTCTCTTGCAGTATCAGGTATGTGGTTTACAGTTTTCCCCCTGGCACTAGGAATTGAAGTCAGGGCTTTACACATGCAGACCATGCTTTTACAGGGTTTAATTACTCATATCACTGGAGTCTAATACTCAGTAAAGTCTACTTGGACTTTCTAAATCTTGTATATTGAATGCTAGTGTAGTGAATATTATTTCTTGCACACTGCAGTTTAGTTTCATAGTTAAAACTGTTTTGATAGTCTGTTTTAGCAACTGGTTCCTTGACCAGTTTAGCTTTATGCTGAAAGTTTTCCTTTTTTTTTTAAAGGGACCTTTTCTGTCCGTAGAAAGTCTATATTTATTGGTCACTTAATATGTGACAGGTGCGTAGTGCTTCAAACACAGCTATGTAATGGATAGGCACTGCTGTGGTCTTCATTTGTAGGTAAAACTTTGGTCACGCAGGAACTGCAGAGCTTACTCAGTGACATTGCAGAATTGGGAAGTCATGCCAGGCCTTCCGCTTCCAGTATGTGTTCTCAGCCAGCACACTGCCACTTGAGTTAAATGGTCACTCAGTATGGGGGAAAATCTTTTCCAAACTGTGGCTTGTGTTGTAGACTAGGATATTGCCCAGGCTTCTGTATGTACATTATAGCTTTACTTTGTGAGGAAATCATCCCAAGTATTTCTTCTGAGCTGTTTTAACCTAAGTATGTCTGAACTCTCAGAGGTAGGACAAAAAGGATATGCATCCTTCCTTCATTCTATTCAGAACATCAGAGCGCCTGAGACTGTGGCTGTTTGTATTTGCTCTTCTTTGTGATGCTGAGAAACTGTTGATTAACAAGTTTGCATCTGAGGTTTAGTAAAATTATTTGTTTTTTTTTCTGTGAGGTTTGTGATAGATTTGTTTTTTGTTGTAGTTTTTGAGTTAGGTCTCATGTAATGTAGGCTTGACTCCAACTCATTGCGTGTAGCTAAAGATGACCTTGGATTCCTCCTTCTTCTGCCCACAACTCCCAAATTCTGTGATCACAGATTTGTGCCAAGGCCAGACATAATGGATAGTGACAACCTCATTGAAATATGACTCATACTACTGATATGCATGTGTTAATCTGTAATCTTTAATTCTTTTTACTTATATTAATTTTTTACATTAATCTATGGTCATTTTAAAATATTGTCATAATGTTGTAGGTTATTGTATCGGTAGCTACACAGAAGGGAGGGATGACTCAGTGTTGTACCCCAGTTGGCAACCCTGTTATAGTCATCTGCTGGTTTCCAAACTATGTTATGCTCACGGGACAGGATTCTGATAATTCTGGCATGTCGTTAGATTCAGACTCTTCTCTAAGCTAAGGGCTTGTTTTTGAGCTGAATGAGAATAATTTGTCTTCAAAAGAAGCAAATGCTCCTGTGACTCATTTTATTGTTTTACTTTGTAGCTTGAAACCAACCTGCTATATTCCTTCTTACCTGAAGTAACTCGGATGGCCAGAAAGTTTACTCACATTTCCGCTCTCTTACAGGTATGCATCCATAACCGGCTTTATGTTAGCCTCTTACTAGAGGCTCCTAACTTTCCATAAAGAAAACCATTAAAAGTTTATGTTGTACAAAGGCGCCGGCGGTGGGAGTGCTATAGACTAAATAAGTCTTACAATATTTATCAAATCAAAAGCAGAAATGTAATTGAAATCTCCTGTTCAGCCCTCTTAACTGCCTCCAAAAGAAAAGGGGGAAAATCCTGTAAATCTTCTACACTATTTGTAATGAAACTGTGACATAAAAATTTTATAGCTAAATTATTGTGGAAAAAGTTTTCAGATGAGTCACATTTTGTTCATAATAAATCCATTCTATACTGGTTCATAGTTTTGTAGGTAAGCAATTTGGGGTAGGCTGTTTCAAAAGGCTCTATAGAACTGTGCCTGGTGTAGCTCACCTTAAAGAAGCTGGTCATGCAAATCAGTGTGTGTCTCTAGACTACAATAGCTTTGTCTTTGCTCTACATCCCTCATTCTATAGCCAGCCCGTCTGCCCGTGCTTATTCACAAGGTGATGGCTGCAGGAGTCTCTCTTCACAGTATGAGTCTAGGGGTGCGAAAACTTTTGAGTTGTGCTGTTTCTGCTGTGTACTGTTAGAATAAGACACAGGGCAGGCTAAACAGTGTATCTGGATGGAGCATCTACAACAAATTACTGCTCTTTTGTTTGATTTACTACAGTCTTTATTTTGCTTGATATTAAAGATTTCTAGATGTTAGTATTTTCTTAGGGGTCCTGTCTGACAGTTGAGTATCTGAACAAAGCAACATTGTGACAGTATGTGTAAACTTTAAAAAGTACAGGATACTTATTTTTTCAGACACAAACTTGGAAATGTGTTATTGTAAATTTGTTAGAATCACTGGATAATGTAGTTTCTTAGTTAAGTGATTACCAAAGCTTAACCATGCTCTTCCGTAAATGTTGCTTTAATTTCCTCAGATTAGGGGAGGAGATGAGAGCTACCCAAGCTGTAGGAATACACGGCTTAGGCTGAGCCCAGAGCATTTCTTTTTCTCTTCTAACTGTCCTTTGGCCTAGACCTGGAAGCTTGTAGCCTCTGTACAATCTAATCTTCTACAAACCTGAACCTTGAAGGCTTTAGCTTCCAGCCTCCATCTGCTAACCTAGGCTTAGAATGTTTCAGCCTCTGAGATTTGCTGCTGAATAAACTTACCCTTGCTAGCTCTTTTCTGAACTCTCACTGGCTGGTGCAACTCAGCTGTTCTAGCCCAAATGCATCTCCATGTTGACTGACTCAATCTTGCTTCTCTCTAAGCTTCTTACAGAATTACTCTGCTTCTCCTTAAACTAACTCTGGCAATATGTTCTAATCTTCTGGCTCATTCTCCCTCTGTAACCTGTCTCTGCAAAACTGTCCCAGTAAAACTGCCACACATGCTACTCGTACCACTCCACTACTGTCCCTGCGCTGCTCAGCAGCTTCTCTTTCCCATGTGTGTCCTGAGAGTTGGGTGGATCCTAGCTCTGACTCCTTCTGTCAAATCTTCCTCTTTGTCACTTCGTCTGCCCCTCAATTAGGGGCACTTTCAAACCACACTGCTTCCTTCTGTACACTAATTAAAGGTGTGTACTAAAGGCATGTCTGTATTCTAGCCAGGTCATATTGTAATCCAGGGCCTGTCTGCATTCCAGCCGGATCACATAGACCTAGAAGGTCTTTAAATGTGATTCCTTGCCAAAGAAGTCATGTTGCTGGATTAAAACTCCTCTATATCTTCTCTTTTCCTATAGCTTTGTTGAGTTAGAAGAGTAATTGAAAGTAAATTCTCGATTTCTCTGACACAGCCAAAGAAGAACACAGCATGTTGTTTTGATTTTTTTTAACTATGTTTTTCTTTTTGTTAATAGTATATAAATTTGTCACTGACATGTATGTGTGAAGCATGGGAAGAAATACTAATGCAGATGGATTCTCGTCTCACTAAGTTTGTGCAGGTAATGTACTAATAACTGAACTTGATTCTGTGGAGATACTGAGTGTATTTTCTGTATTTGCCTTATGAGGTATATGAGGGTCAGAACTGGTGGTTTAGACTATAATCCCAACGCGCAGAAAGACAAGGGAGAGAGTTTGCCATGAGTTAAAGGTTAATGTGTGCTACAGAGTGAGACCCTCTCTCAAAGAAAAAGTGGCAAGCTGGAGAGATGCCTCAGTAGTTACGAATATTTGCTATTCTTGTAGAGGGCTCAAGTTCACATTGATTGGCTCACATACAATTGTAATTCTAGCTTCCAAAGGATCTGATGATTTAGCATCGGTGGGTACCTATATTCATGAACACACGTGTACACACACAAACACACACACATCATTTAAAGTAAAGCAAATCTTAAAAGAAAAATTAGCTGGATTTGTAGAAGGCTAAGATCATTATTTCTTTCGTTATTTCAGCTGGCTTGATATATATAACCTCAGTATTTAGGTTCAAAAAGAATTGTATTTGTCAGTTTTCTATTGCTATAACGAAGTACTGAGGCTGAGTAATATATCAAGAAAAGATGTTTATTTAACTCCCAGTTTTAGATTCTGAAAGTTCACGATTGTGTGGCATCATTTGTTCTCCATAATGGAGGATTTGTGCCAGGTGGCGTCTTGGCAGGAGCATATGTAACATGGATCACACTACCACAGGGAACCGGGCAGTGTGGTTGGATAGTATCTTTAATAATCACGCTTGGAAGAACTAGCCAGGTTCCCCTGAGTATCACCTTCATTCTTCCCACTCACTCACCTTCCATCCTCATCTACTTTTTAAAGAGTCCACCATTTAGCTGTCACCACATTGAGGAACTCTTGGGGGACAAACCATGACATACTCTCTTCCCTTCGGTACAGCTGCGCAAGAAGGGCTGTGAGCTGAAGCAGGTGAAATTGGGAGGGAGAGCAGGTCGTGAAATAGGGGACTGGCTGCCTCCAGTCAGTGAGGCCTGGTGATGAGTTGAATATTTGGGGAAAGGTTAAAGCAAGGGAAGAAGATTGCATTCCTATAATTTTGAATAAATATGCTTATAATTCACAAATATGTATTACATATTTTTTTTTTCATTCTGTCTAGGAAAAAACAACAACCACATCAGTGCAGGATGAGTTCATGCACTTACTGCTGTGGGGAAAAGCCAGGTGAGTGCACAGTTCATGCTCTCGGCTTGACTTCCTTTTCTGTCTTTTTTTGACAGTAAGTATTTTAAAAGTAATTATTTTCTCTATGGAAGTAAATTCTGGTATAAGGCCCTGGTTTTTAGGATTTTCTAAAATCCTAAAAATTTTCAAAATGATAACTTTGTTTGTTTGTATATATGTATGTATGTTTGTATGTATGTGTATTGGGTGTGTAAGAAAAAGCTTACCTTTTTCTTCCTGGCACCTTGGGGAGATAACTACCCAGGGTGATAATTAGTAGTCCTTTCTTGATGTTTCCAAATGTATACTTTATTCATTTCTGTATTCTTCTGTGTCATTTCTGTCTCTTTGTAAATAAAGCATAATCCTCATTTTGACAGGTGCTGTTTCTTCATGTTTATTTTGCTTCAAAATCCTGTTTGTACTTTGAAATTTAGGTTTTAAATGGCACATCCAGAGTTTAAGTACAGAAATTACTAAATTTTTTTCTTCTTTTGTTGTAGTGCTGAACTTCAGACTCTGCTGATGAACCAGTTAACAGTGAAGGTGCTATTAAAGTGTATATGTTTAAATGGCTGTGAACACACTCTGCATTTTGTTTATTTTTGGAATGACATATAGTATCATACTTACATGCTAAATGTATTTTCTTCTTTTAATTAGGGCTTAAAAAAACTTGGGCAGTCTATAGAATCATCATATTCCAGTATACAAAAATTGGTTATAAGTCACTTACAGAGGTATGGAAGTGATGGAGAATTTTTTTTTTTTTTGGTATTACATTCTAATTACATTGCATTGCTTATCTTTCTGCTTCCTTTTCTCCATTTTCTTTTCAAACCTTTTCTAGCTGTTTGCACTGGCATTTTAGGGAACTTGGCATAGCCAAGATTAAATCAATAGTGACAGTTCTTTTTCTGAAATGGTTTTCCAACATCTTTTAACCAAACTATTTTTTTGGACATTTGGGCTTTTTTCATTCATTTAACTGTGAAATAGGCCACAAAAGTGTCTATTGTTGAACAAATGTCTACATGGTAGAGTGCGAGGATTTGGACTAGGGGTACAGGCCACCTGTAGTAGGGGGCTTGACCGCATGGGACATCATCTGATCATGGTAGAGAATCTAATTTTGTAGTCTTATGTTTTCATCTCAGTTGTCACGATGGACAAATGATTCTAGTTCTTAGAAATAATTTAGGGAAATAATCCTTTCCTGTGGAAAGCTTATTAAGATTTTTTTTGTTTTTTTTTTTTTTTTCTGAGATGAAGCAGTGTTCAGGTTGTTGTTGACTATCATCTGGTTGATAGTAACGGGGCCTATCTCTGCTCTTTTGCTAGTGGGTCCGAGTCTTTGCTGTATCATTTGAGTGAACTGAAAGGAATGGCTTCATGGAAGCAAAAATATGAACCGCTAGGACTGGATGCTACAGGCATCGAAGGTACTGATTGAATTTTCTCATTGACTACATTAGATACGGTAAACTTACCCAAAGGTGACCCTGCTTTGTCTGTTTTCCTTAGGTGCTATTACTGCTGTGGGTTCTTTCATTCTCAAGGCAAATGAACTTCTCCAGTAAGTAATATATTACTTACCAGGAGTGTGGATATGAGAATATTTACTTTTGACTTAGATAAGAACCTACCAAGTTGACCTGATTAGATAATTTCTAATCAGAATTATGTGAGTAGCAGAGATCGTTTAATGAGAAATTTTATTTATGGTTCCTTACATCTTCACCCTCGTTCTAACCTGTGTCGTCTTCTGTGTTTACTTCTTTTACTTCATCCTCCTAAACCATGGCTATATTTTATTCCTTGTACCAACCAATTTTCTTTGTCTTTGTTATGATTTCCTGAGCACTGTCGGCCTTCTTGTCTTATTCTGTTGTGTTGTGTTGTGTTGTGTTTTGTGGCAGTGTCTATCTGTGTTTCCAGGCTGGCCTGAAACTTTCCGTCCTCCTCTTGGCCTTCCAAGGGCTGCAGTCGCAGGGTTCTGCCATTCCCCGCAGGCATCCTAGTTTTCTTGCACTGTCAGAGATATGTCTCTAGCATACCCTTCCCTGGTTTCTTTGTGTGAAGGGTACTGCCCCATCCTGGCATTCCTCTGCCCTTTTGGTGTCCCTTTTATCCTGCACCTGCTTGTTCTGTGCTTTGCTTCCCCTATCTGGCTATTTACAGAGACACTGTCTCTTTGCTTTCCTACATTAGACTTTTAGACTCTGAACCTTTTCTTAATTTTTTTTTTTTCCTAAAGCACGTCCTAAAGTAACTTACTCAGAAAGCAGATGTAGAAGGTAAACTTCCCTGTCTCTTTCCTATCCACATACAAAATTGATGATTTTTTCCAGGATTTAGGATCTGAAGATGCAATAATTTATCCTAGAATTTTCAAAGCATTGCTCCATTGCATTTAGGGCTTTTTATTGCTGATAGATAGGCTCTTGCTTTCTGATGACTTTGAAGGATACTTTTTTTTTAAGGTTTATTTAGTTACTGTGAATATAGTGCTCTGACTGCATGTAGGCCTGCTCACCGAGAGGGGCCAGATCTCATTATACTATATGTGGTTGGGAGCTACCATGTGGTGCTGGGAATTGAACTCGGGACCTCTGGAAGAGCAGCCAGTGCTCTTAACCTCTGGGCCATCTCTCCAGCCCTCTTGAAGGATACTTTTTATTTCATCACTTACAAGCATTAATCTTAATCCTTAACATCTTGAAGTTTCACAAAAGCATTTTTAGATGTGGGTCTTTCTATTTGTGGTCTGATATGAAAGAACTATCAAAACCTCAATCCTGCCCAGTGGTGGTGGCACACAGCTTTAATCCCAGAACTCAGGAAGCAGAGGCAGGTAGCGCTCTTCAGTTTGAGACCAACCTAGTCTAAAAAACCAACCAACCAAAAAACCCAACTTTAATCCTGTTAACTTATTCTAGTGATTTCTTTTTTTCTCTTTATTAACTGAGGTTTTCTTCTAGACATCTATGTGGACAGATAGTAGACTTGATGGAGTTTTGGGTTCATTTGTTTGTTTTTCTCCATGTCTCTTGTTTTTGTTTTTGCCATAATTTCCAACTTTGAAGTTTATGTTCTGAGAAAATTTCTTGGTGTAATTGTCTAATATTGCCACTCATTTAAATGTTATGGAACACTTACCTATAGTTTTGCTTTGAAAAATTTTTTTTTTTTTTTTGAGACAGGGTCTTGTTATGTAGCCTGGATTGGCCTTGAACACCCTCTGTAGCCCAGGCTGGCCTTGAACTCATGGTGTTCCTACCTTTGCCTCCTGAGTACTATGATTATGGATGTGTCCTTCCACTCTGAATTTTTAGCTGTGTTTTAAAGAAGTTTTATAAACTGAGTATACAGCACTGACCAAAACTGATAAAAGTCTCTGCCCTTTTTTGATTATAAAGCTTAGATTATAATGTGGGGAGATAGATAGTAAACCAACAGGTACTTAAAATGAATATAGCTCAGTAGTTATAGATAGAAGTGAGAAAAAAAAACAGGCAAAGTGTCAGATGGTTGTGCAGAGAACCCTTCATATCTGTGGATTACATATGCACATATCCAAGTTCAAGTCAGAAATGCTCTAGAAATATTGTATCTTTATCATATAGGTACAGACTTATTTCTTGCCATTATTTTCAGGATAATAAAGGAGTGTTGCTATCTATTTACACAGCATTTGCTTCAATTCTAATGTTGTTGTCTAGAGATGATCACTTATATGGAAACAATACACATCTTTGGGTGGAGGTATTCTGGTGTTTTGGTGCTCTTCTGTTCCTATGAGAAAACACCATGACCAAAGCAACTTGAAAAAGAAAGTGTTTAATTGGGCTTAAGGTTCCAGAGCATTAGAGTCCACAATGGGAGAGGGCAGGTGAGGCGTGGTGGCAGGAACAGCTGAGATCTCACATCTGGATCTGAAAGCAGGATGCAGAGAGCACATTAGGAATGGCAGGAGTCTTTAAAACTTTAAAGTCTGCCCCCAGTGACAAAATCAATAAGGTTTGTCCTTTTAATCTTTCCCGAACAGTTTCAGCAAATGGGAACATACATCCAAACATGATCCTGTGGGGCCCATTTTCATTGAAACACCCACAGCTGGTGTGAAAGAGGAGTCCTGCACCTAGTCCTCTTCAGTGTGAAGGGAACTGCAACATCAGAAAGGCCTCCTGGAGAAGATGAAGTTAGGGGGAGGTCGGAAGGGAGAGAGGGAGTCCTGGTGGCAGTTGGAACTTCTTTGGCATGGTCAAGGAGCTTCAAGGGCAGTGTGGCTGAAGTGGATTGAATTAGCACAAGCGGTGGAGTGAATTGAAAGGATGAGGGAGGGTGGGCTGTGTATGTAGAGGCCACAGGCACTGTAAAAGGCATAGGGTTTTTTTCCTTTGGGTTTGTAAGAGTCTCTTGGGCAGTTGAGAGCCACAGGTTAATACTTGGATTTTAGAAAGATCCTTTGCTCCTTATTGTTCAGAAGAGCTTGTAGTTAAGCAGACAGTTATGGGTATGACTATTTTCCCTAATTTTTCATCTTCAGATTAATTTTACTGCATTTCTTACATCTTACTTAGTACTTCTTCTTTGCTAATGCTTTAGAGTATATTGTATATATTTTGCACGTTTTTCTTAGAAGACATTTGCATATATTTTCTGAGAATATGGTTATTTCCCTTTACGTCAGAGTACAATTACCAGGATCTCAGCATTGATGCAGGACTTTAGTTTGCAGCTCACTTTGGGTTTACAGTGTCCCAAGAATGCCTTGTGCATTGGGTGCAGTTGAGGATCATCTGCTTTAGTTACTGTGTCTCTAAGGCTGAGTGAGAAGGCTGTTTCTCACTCCTACTTACGGTTTTTCTTGGTCTTTGCTGGACTCCAGCTCTGTGCCCTATTTGCACTTGACTTCTGTTGCTGAGCTCTGCAACTCACCAGCCCTTTTTATAAAAAAAATATATATATACATACATTTTTAAAATATTTTATTTATTTTATGTTTGAGTGCTCTATCTACATGCACGCCTGCATGCCGGAAGAGGGCATCAGATTTCAGGTTATGAGCCACTAAGTGGTTGCTGGGAATTGAACTCAGAACCTCTGAAAGAGCAGACCATGCTCATATCTGCTGAGCCACTTCTCCAGCCCTCTGAATTTGTTTTTATTTCTTTTATTTTTGTAAGTTTATAATTTTTATAGCCCTTCCCATTAACTGTCCCTTTAATGTGGCATTAGAACACAGAGGCTACAGACACTAATGTTCAGAAGACAAATGGGAAGAAAAATGGCATTGCTCTTCTTCCCTTTAAGTGTTTTGTGGTTCCCTACATTAGTTCAGAGCACATATGAAATATTAAGCTTTCTGTGATTGCTTTTCAATACACATTGAAGGTAGCTAAACTACTTGTTTCTTTCAAGCAAATTGCAGCATTATTATGGTAGCTTACAGATGGAAATATAAGCATTTTGATATTAGCTGATTGCCTGGGTAGAACTTAACTTTTGGAAAAGTCACAAAGAAACTTTTTGTTTTCATTGTTGCTGCAAACATTTTTGTGCCATAGCTTGATAACTTGTGAGGTATATCATACATAGTCTTTTCTCAAGTGTCGTTATACAGAAAAGTAAGATACTGGCTTAGTTTAAGGACTGTTGTGATAAAAAAAAAAAACCTGACAAAAAGGGAGAAATGGCTTATGTCACAGTTCATTATAACAGAGAAGTCAAGGCAGCGGGATCTTAAAACAGCTAGTTATATCACATCCACATTCAGAAGTAGAAAGAAATGGGAGCTTTCAATGTATTTTCCACTCCTGTGTAGGCCAGGACTGAAACCTAGGGAATGGTACTGCCTGCAGTGGGCTAGGTCTTCTCAGTTAACATACTCGAGGCAATCCCCCACAGACAAGCCTACAGGCCAACCTGGTCTAGAGGCTTCCTGTTTCAGACTCTTGCTAGAGATTCTACATTGTGTCTGATAGTTAGCATTAACTGTCACTGATGCTAATTCACTTTTCAGAGCTCACAGCATAGTTCTGGGAAAGGGTTTGAAGGACAGGAAGGTTACTTGCTTAGGGTAATTACCTCATAGATGTGAGCTTAAGGAGTTCAGAAGTGGTTTCTTTAAGATAAAGATATATGGTACTAAATTTGGAGGTACATGTATGTCAGAGGTAGTGACATCAGACAAATCTGTAATGAAGATTTTCTTTTAGAGCTAATGTTTTTCTGTTTACTGACCAGTAAATTTTTTTAAATGAAGTAATGTTGAAAGCTGTTTTTTTCTGATTTGTTTCTGAAACTGAGAAAGACTATTGTACAGCTTGTAGCAAGCCAGTTAGAACCAGTTACAATCTAAGTTACCTGCTTTATTTTTTAAAAGAACCAGTTTGCCTCTAAAAATATAGTTTTAGGGGTGTGTTTGATTTGTAAAAATCTGTTGTTCCAGGTATTTAATTGTCATCCAGACTGGATAAAATACAAGAGTGGGTGTATTATATTTTATGACAGTTGAACAATGATCTGTGAATTGCATGTGATAATCATTTTTCTGATTTATTTTTTACCTTTTAGAGTTATAGATAGTAGTATGAAAAACTTCAAGGCGTTTTTTCGGTGGCTATATGTAGGTAAGTTGATTTAAATTGTTTACTGTTTAAGATTTTAGGAGAAATATGTTTTTCTTAGTGGGAAGAAACTCTTCAAAATGAGAGGTTTAGTACTGTAAAGCACACATTGCCTTTGAAATGTGTCTGTAATTAAAATTGTGTTTGTGATGACCTTTATAGATAAATTTGAAACCTTTTTCTTTCTAGCAATGCTGAGAATGACGGAAGACCACGTGCTTCCTGAGCTGAACAAGGTAGTGGTGTCTGGGAGCGCGGGCAGCCCTGCATGTCCACATCAACACTCTCAAGAAAAAGTTAGCACTGAGCGCGTGAAGTCTAGGTTCTTCCGCTTTTCCCTAAGTAGTTCTGTAAACAAGAGTATTTACACGGCATTTACATTCTGCTAAGTTTTATAAATAATGTAGAGTGACTTTACACATGCAGGAGGCTACGCTTAGCTTATGTCCTCTGTCGCTGTGTGTAAAGGACTTTGAAGTTCCTGTGTTTTGTGTATGTAGAGTCTGGGAGCCAGTGTCCCCTGGATAACTAATGACAACTGCTGCTCCTCTCCTGTGTCTGTTGTTTCTGTTTGAGCTCAATGTTGCAGTCTTGAAGTGCTTTCATACAGTTACTAGCTATCAGAGTGCCAGCTAAAGACACTAAACAAATCTCATAAGTCTTGTTTTTATTTTTATTTTTTTAAAGGGCTTTTAAAAAAACATCGCACACTACATTATTATGGCTACCTAAATTTTTAATATCTGTGTTTTATAAAGTTCTGTGACAAAGCTTGTAGTCTTTACTTTGTAGTCTTGTAGTCTCTACTTTAATGTCCTGACGCCTTAAAAGCTTGTTTATTTTTCTTGAGAAGACTATAGCACTGAAGTCAAAGCTTGGTAAACAGTAGGTTTTAGCTGTCAGGACTTGTGATGGGTATATATGGCCTCACCTAGGGGGAAATCTGTGGAATCTGTGGGTCCTGCAAGCCCAGCCTTTCTGTATACAGGAGCCTTTTATTGGGAAGCTTTCTTGGTTTGACTTGTTTTCTCTGTCTCATATTGTTATAGATGACCCAGAAGGATATCACATTTGTTGCTGAATTTCTCACTGAACATTTCAATGAGGTAAGAAATTTATATTTCTACAGTTTTTGAGAATAATTTTGTTAACCCTCAGTAGTGGTAAGAGGTAATTACATTAAATTCAGTTTAATTGACAACCTTAGCAATTACTTAAAAAACAAACTCTTGAGCTAATCAGTGGCTGTACTTACTCAAGAAACTTAGTCTGCTTCTCTTTGTGTGTGTCTCATAATCTTTAAAAGAGGAGCCGCAACAAAGCTTTCTCATAGAATACATATTTTTGTAAATTTAAGATGCTTTCTTTTTATTTTAAGTACACTTTAGAACTAACCTGTATTTATCCTCCAGGCTCCAGACCTTTATAATCGGAAAGGAAAATACTTCAATGTTGAAAGAGTTGGTCAGGTATGGACATTAGATTAAACTTGTTTGATTTTTAAGAATAACTTTTAAACTAAATAATGTTAATTTGAAAGGGCATGTCAGGGGTCATAGGAAGAACTGGAGGGAGGGTATATCAGAGGGATTGTAGGGAGAAAAGGGAAGAGGTGAAATAATATATTTTAATTAGAATAAATTTTTAAAACTTAGTATTAATTTGTATTATCCAAAGTTTATGATAATTTAATATCAAATATCGTGCAGGTCTGCCTTTTCAGTAAAATGACCAAAGATAAATGTTATAGTATTTGACTCTGAAACCTTTTATATTCTGAACAATTATTGAGGACACCAAACACTTTAACTCAAGTATTAACTGTCACGTGCAGATATTATTGTTAGTGAAAAAGTGTTTGTTCAGGCTGGAGAGATGGCTCAAAGGTTAATAGCACTCAAAGGTTCTGAGTTCAATTCCCAGCAACCACATGGAGGCTCGAAACCATCTATAATGTGATCTAGTGCCCTCTACTGGCATGTGGGCATATATGTAGGCAGAATACTGTATAAATAATAAATAAATCTTTTTTTAAAAGATTTTAAAAAATAAATCTTTTTTAAAAAGCACTTTTTAAAAAAAATGTTTATTCATTCACTAATTAAAAATAATCCAGTTTTCATTATGTTTTAATGGAAAATTTCAGTGGCCTGGCATTGCTTTATATGCTACCAACACTCTTTGCTGCCCAGCTAGTAGAAGACAGTTTAGGTCCCCTGTTCACATTCATGCCCAGTCTCTGCTTTGATATGCTGTTTTGGCTAATGTCGTTTAAGGATATCTGGATTCAAACTTGTTCTTGGAAGGGACAGCAGTGTAATAGTTTTGTCAGGTAGTTGAGGATGTCTTTTGATACAGTACCAAACCCAGCAAATGGTGGCTTCTCAGAGGTTAGATTTAGTGTGGAATCTGAGTCCCTAAATGAGCTTTCTATTGCTTGAACACTGAACCTGTTCATCTTCCTTATAAGGGGGTGATCTGTTATTCATGTGGGGCTTTGTAAAGTCTTGTCTTGGTATTTTTGCAAATACTGGTTCTGTGAGGTCATAGATCTCCCAGGTGCTAATGTCTTATAGCAAGTCTCCAGAAGTTATATCTCATTAGTCACTAGCCTCATGAGAGAATTCTTTAGTACTGTGAGGCTGTCGGACATCACAGTGGCAGCTGTGGTTTCTTAACTTTTAATTCCTGCTTAAAAGGTTTGTTTCTTTCTTGAGACAAGGTCTCACAGAGCTTGAGCTGCCTACGCTCCTCCTGCTGGGATCATAAGTCTGTGCTGTCACACCCAGCTGGAAGTTTAAATGTTATGTTGGCATGAAATAGCTTCTGGTTGTTGGGCTCAGAGTGACAGGCTTACTGTTTTTCCAGAAAATATCTTCCTAATACCTAAGGTTTTTCCTCGAGTCACTTTTTCAAGTAAAAATGGAATTCCTGTCTTAAGCATTGTCTAACTTAAACTGAAACAGTTCCACAAGTGCCTCCCTTAGGGTAACTTTCCCACTTTGGTATGGCAACAAAGGTGCCGTGTGCCTTCCTCCCAGTTGTCTCACGCAAAACAAAAAAGATCTGTACTCAGAGCCAAGATCTAATAAAGTCATTAGAAGCTCTTCAAGGAGAAGTAGAAGTATGAGCCTGTGGGGCGGGACTGTGGTGAGTGCCTGCCTGATCTGGGCAACCACCGTGATCCTTGGTGAGGACGGTAGCCACTTTCCCCACCACCAGTGCACGTGCCAAGGCAATGAAAGAGGCACGAGGTCTTGGGATTGTTACGAACCTGCTGCTGATCTGTTGGGTCCCTGGAAGGGTCTTGAGGACTCGCAGGGGTCTGTGGTCACTCTCCGGGAACAGCCGCCCTGGAGTACACTGAGAGCTGGCACTCAGTTTTTAACGATTTAAAATGTGTTCATAGAAAGGAAGCACAGACAAACTCAGTTCTTCGTCTCCATTCTAACTTCATTCTGACCTTTCTAACCATTTAGTTTATTTGCTTGACATTTAGCAAACCTTTGTCCCTTCTCTTTTTTAACAATGACTTTTAGGGAATTTGGCAGTAAAGCACAATAACACACTAAATGAAGAAAAAAAGTGATTTGAGAAGTTTCATTCTTTACTGAATTTCAGTGGTCTACTCTTACTTATAGTATTTGAAAGATGAAGATGACGACCTTGTGTCGCCCCCTAACACGGAAGGAAACCAGTGGTATGACTTCCTCCAAAACAGCAGCCACCTGAAAGGTACTCACGAGCTTGTTAGTAGTGGACTGGGACCAGGCGCTTACTGTGCCAGTTGGCAGTTGAGCTGGAAACCTGCTGAATGCCCCTAACTTCTTTGGGGGTGGCTTCTTATCTCCATTGTCTTCAATTGGAGAGATAGCAAAATGACAAATAGTGTGTGGCACTCTCATGACTTATGTAAACCACTGTGTGACACCAAGTAAGATGTTTTTTACTTTCATGACATCAGCCAGTCACAACTGCACCGGAGGGTTCTGATGTTCACTTCAGTATGAACTACAGACCTCGAGTGAGTGTCAGAGTCCAAAGGAGTGACGCCTTAATATCCCCACCAGACTGCCCCAAAAGCCCAGGCCCCACATTGCCCATGCTTCTGCCTGGAAAGCTACAGGGGCTTTCCATACCTTCCTTTTCTTCACCTTGAAAAAACTCAGGTTTTCTAACTTGCTTACCTAAAAAAAACAAAAAACAAAAAAAAAAAATTAACCCAAGAGCAGCCAGGCAGGAGATGCATGGAGTAGGTGTGGAGGAAAGGCCAGAGTTCCAGGCCCTCTCAGAACTCTGTTCTCCAGCCCAGAGTCTCTTCAAGCCCCAGCATATGGGTTTCTTTCATTTCATTACATAGATGTGACTGATCATGTCGTTGGCCATTGATTAAACTCAACCTCCAGGGTTGGCAGATAAAGTTGGAAAGTGAAGCTTCTGATCAAGGGGCCCTATTCTGAGGCTGCCTAGGAGCCTTCCTACTGACTTGGAAAATTCCAAGGATTGGAGGAACAGTTTTAGGAGTGGGAGACAAAGATCATATGCCTTTCACTCATACCATTCTCTGTTTGGTGCTTAGCAGACTAATGTTTAAAATACATTTCAGCCAGTATACCCAAGATGTAAGGTGTTTGCAGATACCTGCCAAGCTGTAAAGAACGGGGCTTAAGAGTCACACTCTGTACTTACAGCTCTAGGAAGCCATTTTTATGCCAGGCAGTTGTCTGAGCCTGGTAAGCCTGTTCGTTTAATCTGGAAATTGGAGAATGTGATGCCTATTTCATACAGTTTCTGTAAGGAGCATTAACAAGAGAAAAAGAATCTCCCAAGGTCTGGGGTGCAGTTCAGCAGTTAAGAACTGCTGTTCTCAGGGCCTCACAACTGGACTATAGCTCTGTAGGGGTCTGGTGCCAGCGCCATCACTCATGGGTACAGACTCACACATGTAGACATAATTGAAACTAAACAACAACAACAAAAACAGAACTTTGCAGAGTAGGAAGGGGAAATGCTATTTCGTACATCACTTTCTACTCCTAAAGCAGCCTTTTTTAAAAAGTAAAGAGATTTTTGTGTAGTTTATTTCTTGTTTCTGTTTCAATACCATATTTTCCAAGATAACACTGGCTGCCCCTTGCCACTGCACTGTAGCAAAGAGTAGAGCAGGTTGAGCTGTGCGTCATTATATGTTCCGTGGTTCCCTGTGTGCGCCCTCCTTGTTAGACCAGCAGAAATGGAGCTGGGCTTGGGTGAGACCAGGTGTCCTGAGGTGGGTTTAGTAGCTGTGGTCATTGTTAATGAGATATATAAAGGTATAATTACACCGTAAGGTATAGGGGGTTGGTTCTAACAGTGTTTTCTCCTAATTATTGCTTTGCTATAGCTTGTTTTGGGTTTTGTTTGTGTTTTTGTTTGAAACCAGAAAGCCCTTTGCTGTTTCCTTATTACCCGCGAAAATCATTGCATTTTGTGAAAAGGCGGATGGAGAACATTATTGATCAGTGTTTGCAAAAGCCAGCAGTAAGTCTGAAAGAAATACATGTCTTTATGTGGGAGTGAGAAAAACTGCAGTATCTGGCCTACTTACGTAAATGACCATTTCACTGTTTTTCATTGTTAAAATCGGCAGTTTTCTACTGTTCATCTTGTTAATTCCTTACATAAATTTTCTAAATGGGCTATTGAAATTATTGGCATCTTTAGGAATTTGTTCCAAGGGGAAGGCTTAGTTTCTCTGAATCTTATTTCCAGAGCTGTTGTGTCTTGTTTTCACTGCTGAATGATGGCTACCAGCTCCTTTTTAAACCTCAGAACTCTCTCTTTTTCTTCCATTCTGTTGTTAAGCTTTCCTATCTCAAAGCTTGATGATAGGGAAACTTTAATAGCGATAGTTATATTTTCTGTAGAGTATTTCTATATGTAAGTGAACTAATTTTGTCCTTTTCCCATTGTTTGATGTTGTGATGGGGTGAGATCAGGGTCAAACCCCGCATTTTGAGCTTGCTGACTAGACATTCTTCCCACTGAGCTTCATCCTCACCCGTGGTCATTTGTTTTAAACTTTGTCTTATATAGGATGTAATCGGAAGATCGATGAATCAAGCAATTTGCATTCCATTATATAGAGATGCTAGGAGGTAATTCTCTTTATCCATATGCACTATAAGTTTAGCAGTGATTATAAAGTTTTCTCATGTTGTTTTCTTACTGTTTTAGCATGGAGTCTACACGTAGATTGTTAAAATTCCCGTTTCTGTAAGTATTCTTCCCCATCCGTTGTGGACAGTAAACTGTGTTCTAACCTTCGGCAGCTTGATACCTTATCTTGACATTACATTTTGTTCCTTAGGTGGAATAATAAAACTTCGAATCTACATTATCTTCTTTTTACTATCTTAGAAGATTCAGTTTATAAAATGTGCATTTTAAGGAGACATACTGATAGTTCCCAGTAAGTATTAATCCTTAAAATGATTTCTTTTTCTAGATTATAATGATGTATAGATATTATATGTTAACTTTTTCGTAGGGTCAGAAAAAAATCTGACAGTGGAATCAGGATTCTATCTAAGAACTTTTAGACTTTCAAAGCTGCATTCTGGGTACATTATCAAAAGGCTTTTCATTTTGTGTTAATGATGACTTTCAGTACATGGGAGGCTCTGTCCACAGAAACTTAACTTTGAGATTCTAAAAAAAAAAAAAAAAAAAAAAAAATACATCCAGTTCAAGGTTCCATTAACATTTTTGTTATTGTTGTTGCTTTTGTTTTTTGAGACAGGGTTTCTCTTTGTAGCCCTGGCTGTCCCGGAACTCTCTGTAGAGATCTGCCTGCCTCTGCCTCCTGATAAAAGGTGTGGATCTCCATGCCTGCCACCATCACTGGCTCCATTAGCATCTTAAATGGTGTTAAATGTCAGTTTAAAGGAAAGTTTTTGAGACTGAGATGTTGCTGTAAAGAAATAGTTTGGCTTCTCCCATACCCTTAGTTAAGTAACTACATTGTTTTTTGTTGTTATTTGTTAGTTTGTTTTGAGACATAGTTTACTGTGTAGCTCTGGCTGCCTGGAACCTTTTGTAGGCTAGGTTGCCCTGGAAATCAGATACACCTGCCTCTGCCTCCCCTCCTCTGTGCTCCACCTTTAATCTCAGCAAGTATCTAACTACTTTGATGACTGTAAGATTTTAAACTCAGGTCATTTATCCTGGGATGTTTAGCCCAAATACCAGTATTCTGTAGCAAGAGTATAATGTTTTCCATCTGCCAACTGATCAGTTACTTAGGTTATTGACTATCCAGTTTCTTCCATAAAGTCATTTATTTATTTATTTATTTATTTACTTACTTACTTATTTATTTTTCTTTCTTCAAGATCTGTAAGTAATGGACTAATTGGTATTAAATTTGGGAGTTTCACATATGCCACAACTGAAAAAGTCAGAAGAAGGTAAGTCTTCAGCCTGGATTAGGTGACAAGCTCAGGTCCTAGGGTAAAGGTGCCTGTGTCCTCTAGTTATTGGGTAGGAGAGTGTCAGACTTAGAGATGGTAAAGGCAAAAGTGATCTCTCACTTCCCACAGAGGACAGGGCTCTTCACGTTTTATACATAGAGGCTGTTAGAACTTTACTGCCCTGCAGGAATTCGTGTGTCTTTATGTGCTGTGCTTTGCTATAATTCTTCTAAGCCAAGGAAGTAATGTGGTTCAAGAAACAGATGTCCTGTGAGGCTGAAGTCTGTGTTAGTGCCTAAAGCAGCAACAGTGTGAAGTGATGTTCATCTCTTGAGTTTTTTAGGGTCCAGAAGAATCTTAGCAACCAAGCCACACCCCAACACCCTGTGAAAGCGAAAGAGACACTGAGCACTGGCTGGTCTCTCCTCACTGTTTTCCTTACCCACTGGTTTTAGTGGTACTTTGGAGATAGGCTTTTCACATGTGAAATCTTATTTTCATCTTCAGCCTGTAACAGGAGGTGTCACCCGTGAAATCTTAGTAGACATAGGCTAGCCATTGATGTCAGGTGTTTAGAATTGGGAACCAACTTCACAGATTTTTCTTCTTTTCTCATGGTTGCCTATTTTTAAGATTTTATTATAGTGAGGAAATTATATTGAGAAGGTAATTTAGTAATTTTTTAAAAATAAAAACTAGTGGGATAATTCGTCGTGTAGAGAATGTCAGTGTCGTAAATTATTTTTTGGCCTTGGTGCCAGCATGAAGTGATCCATGCAGTGGTTTCTTAGCAGTTGTGATTATTTTGACCTAACAGAACACTTTGCTTCCAGCACTTACAGTTGTCTAGATGCCCAGTTTTATGACGACGAAACTGTGACTGTCATCCTTAAAGACTCCATGGGGCGCGAAGGAAGAGACAGGATTTTGGTTCAGTTGCCACTGTCATTAGTGTATAACCGTGAAGACTCCGCGGAGTATCAGTTCACTGGGACTTACTCAACAAGGTAACTGACTCGTTAGGAGATTGTCCGCCTCATAGAGCAAGAAGCTTTTCTGTCGCCCTGCTCCACCCTCCCGCCCCCTCCTCTCAGCCTTACCTTGGCTGGCCTTGAGCACATGGTCTTCCCGCCTTGGTCTCTATTGCTGGAACTACCAGTGTATAGCACTGTGGTAGCTAACAGTTGACTGGGGGTGGGGGGATATTTGTTTGTTTGGGGTTTTTGTTTTGTTTTGAGACAAAGTCTTGCTATGTGGACCAGGCATGTCTTTAACTCATAAAGACACACCTAAAACTTTATTTTAATACGCATCAAAGATTATTATTGTTTTAGGCATGCCAGATACAGATTTTTAGTTAGTAGGGATAACTATTGGGACAGATGAATGGAAATATTCCTACCTTGTATTTTTTGTCTTTGATTTTCTGTGTTGTTGTTCTGGAAATTGAACCCTAGGTTTTTCACATGCTAAGAAAGTGCTCTATCATGTAGTTATATTCCAGCCATTTTTTTTTTTTTTTTTCAAGAGACTCATTATGTACCTTTGACTAGCCAGGAGCTCCCTAGGTAAACTAGACTGGCCTAGAACTCACATGGTTCTGCCTGCCTTGTCTCCTGTGCCTGCACACCCAGCCCTCCAACCCTGTGTTTGAGGCAGTCTCACTGTGTTGCCCATGCTGGTCTTGAACTCTGTAATCCAGATCCTCTTGATCCTCTTCCTCACAGGATTCCAAATTGCTGGGATTACAGACCTATGTGCTAGGCTCAGCTCACTTTGTTTTAGATGCAGACTTTAATAGCTTTCTTGTACCTTTAGCTTAACAGTTAAAGAAAAAGGATTCCCAAGAATGGCGTGGCTCCATTCCATTTTTCAGACACATTGTTATCAGTAGTTTATAGTGGAATTTAATTTAGATTTGTATTTAGTGTTTTCTAGAATTAGGACTTCATTGTTCATTTTGAAAGTATATGACCTGTTCTAAGAGGAGAGTTTTGTTGACTCTGACTTTTAAGTAACTACAGTCTCTCTAATTGTAAGATGCTGTTATTTTCCTTCTTTGAAAGAAAGTAAAAAACCTGAACTAGTGTGACATTCTATGTGTTTGGCATTACAGTGTGTTTACAGACTATCTTATCACAGATGTTTTGTGGTGGCTGCTCGAATTCTGTTGAGAATGGGAGTATGGGTAGCAGAGTCCCCCTGATAATCCAGGGAGGATTTTGACTCCTGGTTGTTTTCTGTAGGCTTGATGAGCAGGGCAGCATTATCCCCACGCGCACCGTGCACTTTGAGAAGCACTGGAGGCTGCTGGAGGGCATGAAAGCGCAGTATGTTGCTGGGAACGGCCTTCGAAAGGTGTCCTGTGTGGTGAGTACTGCAGATGGTGCAGGATGGGACCCTGCTTCTCTGGAGCCTCCTTCAGACACCTTCTTTATGTCATTTTGTGAGTCATAGTTTCTGTTAATTATGAGCGTATAGTAGCCTTGACTGCCTTGTTCTGAGAAAGCTTACTAAATAGGTAAAGATAACCCTGGATTCCGCTAATCTTGTTTTACCAAGAGGTCATTTTACATAAGGTGAAAACCAAGTTGAGTGTCTTTGTAGTAAATGATTAGGACTATAGCTCCTGTAAAGCCATCGTTTGATTTATGCCCCTGATTTTAATTCCTTAACACATAATGTATTTGTTAAGCCTTTCATGTACACAGTATTAATCTTCCTTTGTTTACATTAGTTAAGCTCAAACCTCCGGCATGTGAGGGTGTTTGAAATGGACATCGATGATGAATGGGAGCTTGACGAGTCTTCAGATGATGATGATGAGGCTGGTGGGAAGCCTGTGAAGATCAAGGAGGAAGTGCTATCAGAGTCAGAGACAGAGGCTAACCAAGATGCTGCTGCCCTAGACCCAGACATAGTCATCAAAGTGGAGAAACTTGACCCTGCGTTGGACTCGTGACCCAGTTTGGCAGCAGGTGTTACTATGGCAAAAAGACAGTGGGGAGACAAAGATGGTGGCATTGAATTATCTGTGTATCAAAGAAATAAAGGGTAAATTTTATTTTTCTTATACTCTGTTTCATTCTTTTGGAGGAGCGTCACTGTGGTAGTCTCCTTTCTTGCTGAGATTTCTTTTTCACGCTGTGCAGAGCTAGTATTTAAAGAAAACACAAATTTCATCTGAAGAAAAAGGCAAGTTGTTTTTGTCAAAAGGTGTCCTCATCATTCCTGTGTGAGGGAGCAGTTACGTTTGAATAGTCAGGGCACATATGCCTGTAATCTCAGCACTTTAGACAGCTGAGGCAGAAGGCTGGAGAAAGTTCAAGGTGAGCCTGAACTAAATTTAAATAGCTGTTTATCCCTATACTCTGGTGCATTTCATGTATTTTCTTTAAATATTTATTTTTACTATTTTTAGTGACTTGGGTCTGTGTTTATGAGGCCTCAGAGGCCAGAGGTGTCCGATCTCCTGGAGCTGGAGTTATAGGCAGTTGTGAGCCTACCAGCATGGGTGCTGAGAACTGAACGCAGGTCTTCTGAAAGAGCAGAGAGAATTTTTAACTTACGAATCATCTATCTAGCCCCTATATTTCATATTTTAAGAACTAGGCCTAATTTTTGTCTTCCCTTTCTAAAGTTTTTGACTTCTAGGATACGTGAAAAATTTTAAAGTAAATTATATTGGTTTATTCTAATGCTAAGACAAAAGATAAATCCTATCTTATGATTTAAAATAGCAAAACACTGCTGTTTTGCTATGGCCATGTGATCATCTTTTGGGCTGTGTCCCTGTGTGTGTACTCTAGCTGTGTTTTTCTCCTTGTGTAGACTTGGTCAGGGCTACACAAACCAGCTGTTTGGCCGTCAGGAACATGAGATGTGCGGATCAACTACACATAAGCTGGCTTTAATGAACGTGAGCTCCCGTTCACTTCCTAACGCTCATGCCTGCATTAGAGTTGTATTCTCACATGGCTTTTTAAGAGATTCCAGTGTATATATGAATTCTAACATAGGTCACTGATAAATGAAAAGACTTGAAGCTTTAAATAGCTGTAGGCAGGAGGAGGTATTAATAAGCAGGCAAGCATTATGTGGTTTAATAGGGAACTCAGTGTGAGGGTAGAGTCCTGCTGAATAGAAAGTACAGCAGCTCTGTGTTTTCAGGCTTCTGTATTCCCCTCCGCTGAACAAGGTACCCATGCTCGTGTTCCAGAGCATCAAAAAAGAAACTGAACCCTTTAATCTGAGAAATCAGAAGAGAGGTAATAACCCATTCCTCAAATGGTCCCTTTTTAGTCAACATGACAATGAAGTTCCTTCCCTCTGCCTTCATCCTCAGAAGAAAGTGATGGATGGCAGGCAGTTGTTTTTCTCTTTTGTCTTCCACTTACAAGTGATTGATCGGCCTTTTGTTGTTTGTTTCTGTTGTCATCAACCTCATCCAGCTCATCAGAGCACTTACCTTTTATGGGGTTAGGTTTTGCCAAATTCTGGAATTGGGCAATTTCACAAAGTAAATTGGGAATTTCACAAAGTAAAAGCAATTAAGATCTTTATTTGTAGTATTTGCCCGGGTGCTTCTATGTATCTTATCTGTGGGCCTTGAAAGGAAAGCAGAATGGAAGCCGCTGTCCTGGATAGGTGCTGAACATAGTGGGCTTTGAAATTCAGAAGGCACCTTGCCATCCCACACTGAAAACCTGGTAGTCTTGAAACTGGTCAGTCTCTGATTTACATAAATGTCCTGATAGTTGGTCAGTGTTTATAGCACAGTGCAAAATGTTTTAAATCAGATTTTCATGAGCAGTAAAGATAACTGTTAGACAATAGGTATGCTAAGCATTTTAGAGTGAATACATTGAATCAATTTACCTAACTTGGAAGGCTTGAGGGAGCAAATAATCACAGATTATTTTTAGAATGAATTTTGCTTTCAAATCCACAGCTGTTTCCCTATTCGCCAGGCGTCTACCCATGTGACTTCAGTGTTAGGGTTAGAAAGGCTTGGTACATGCACAGTGACTCCCTGGGTGGTTCCAGCAGACGCAGAAGTTGGAGCTGAAGTTCTCAGACTTTCCTAGAGCTTGGATCAAGCCACCTCTATGGGTTTGCCAGTTACTGTGTGAAGCTGATTTAAGTTTCAGTCATTCCTAGTGACGGGAAAGCAGTTTCTGGTTAATGCTTTTCCTGTTACAACAAATACGAACAGGATTCATTTTACACCCAAAAGAAAAAAAAATGTAACTGATAACCACACTTAAGTTTAATAAAATGTATAGTATAATGGTTATTCTATATAATTACTATGTATACTATCATTGTTTTTACCATTACATACTTTGCTTTTTAAATTTTTCTTGGTACTGCAGATCAGAACTGGGGTAGGCACTTGACCACTGAGCTACATCCCTAGTCCAAGTACTTTGGCTTTTAATATCTAGAATAATGTAGTCATTACAGACTGTCACTTCTTCAGTATATAGAGCTACAGTTTCTGAATTTACAGTTAGAATTTAATGACTAAAAGTACAATATGAGAGGAAGGGCAGGGCCTGGCAAGTAAAATAGACTACTGTTCCTGGCTGTGTGCAACGAACACTAGTTAACTGCTCTCTGTCCAGTGGGGTTTGGGGCTTGAGGACACCGGAGCCAGGGGGCATGGGGCATGTTGTGAAGCCCGACAAGATTAACATCTGGAGAGGGCGGTAAGACTGAATCTACATAGTCCTGGCTGTCCTGGAATTTAACTAGGTAAACCAGGCTGGCCTTGAACTCAGAGATCAACCTACCAAGTACTGAGATTAAGGAGTGCATCTCCTAGCTCACAATTGAAAAGATTTATTTTTTATGAGGGCCTCGAACTCACAGAGGTCCACCTGTTTCTGTCTCCAGAGGGCTGGGATTAAAGGTGTGTACTGCCATGCTCAGCTAGATTAGCACTTCTTATTTTGTGTTGCCCCTTTCCAGGGTAAGTTGTATGGAAGCTTTAGAAATGTAAATGGCATACCTGCTTCTCTCTTTCCCTTTTCCTCCTTTTAATTAGTTATGCAGTCACTTTATACCAGGCTTAATATAACTGTGGTAGAACCTTTCTAATTCTCTGGCTTTGTAGTTTTGTTTCCTTCCCATTGTACTCTTTGATTTTTTTTTTTTCCAAACTGTAAGTTTTATACTCATCAAATGCTAAAGAATTCCATTTTTTCAAATCAGGATAGTTCAGTTTAAATACAAAGGGAAACCATGAAGTATCACCTTGGGTTTATGGCTATATATAAATATAGGAGTGTATGTTTGTGAGTTAATCTAATAGTTTTCTTCTTTGGGGGATATTCAACTAGTCAGCATATTAAGTACTTATTACTGAAAAATGCCGTAGCCAAAACTGGATGTCATGATTTCACTAGGAGCTAGTCAGTTTTGATGGCACATTCTGAAGTTGTGACAGTCATCTATAGCCTCGATGTCAGCCTTGATTTTGTTTTTGTTTTTTTGTGTTTTTGAGATAAGTTCTGACTATGTAGTCAGTTTGATCCTAAATTCACTATGTTCCAGGTTTAGCCTCCTCAGTGTAAAGATTATAGCACAGGGGCTAGAAAGATAGCTCAGCAGTTAAGATCACTGGCTGTTCTTGCAGAGGATCCAGGTTCCGTTCCCAGTGCCCACACTGGGGCTCGTAACTGTCCAGGGGCTCTGATGCCCTCTTCTGGCCTCTGCAGGCACTAGGCACACACACGGGCACATAAACACATACAAGCAAACACTCATATGCATAAAGTATCTTTAAAAATATATTACATGCTCCACTGTAGCCAGTATTGGTTGCTTCCTCACTGCGGTGACAACATACCCAGAAGAAACAACTTACTGGCAGACAGGCTTATTTTGGCTCACAGTTCATAAGGAACATCATGTCATGAAGGGCAAGGCATGGCAACGGGACCTGCTCCTGTCCGTGACAGTGGAAGGTAGATGTTTGAGGGGGCTGGTTACACAGCAGTGGCAAACAGGAGGCAGAGTGCTGGTGTTCAGTGTGAGCCAGGCTGTATAGGCCCAGAGGCCCACCTCCAGGGACTCACCGCTTCACATCTCTTGCCACAAGGAAGGCTTCTGTAACCAATAGCGCCATTATCTGCGGTCTAAGTGCTGAAACACTCACGCTGACAGGAAGGACGCTTCACCTTCAAACTGTGACGCCCAACTAGAAATTTGCCAAGTAGTTCTAGGAAATGCACTGTTGATATGGTAGGGAGCCATAGATGGTCACATTGCATTTTCTTTTCTTAATTTTTTTCTAGACCAAGATTTTCCAAAAAGCACACACTACTCACGTCAGGATTGCCCCCCCCCCCCCAGTTGGTGAATACAGCTGCAAATTCATGGCTTCTTCTCTGATCCCACATATTCAGCATGTAAGGGTGGGGCCCAGGTCTGCATCCATGGTACATTCTGACTCATACAGTTAAGAACTACTTTCTTTGAAAGACTTGTTTTTAGAAATTAAATTCTGTAGCTGTAAGAGCGTGAACTGCTCCCTTACAGACACTGAAAATTATTTTTAGTTCTTAAGAAATGATCCTAACTGGAAGTTAATTACACATGCAAGATGCTCCCACATCTATAAATCTGTTTAAATCATGGAAGCATAATTGCACCTCAACTCTCTTTATGCACTGCAGCATGTAGAACTGAGTCCCTTAGGGCCCCATTTCAGTCCTAACAAGATTATGTTCCGCTGAGTCGTGGATGCCAACTCGGATATGTACGGCCACGCTTGGTGATAAGCCATTACGGTTCATAAATGTCACCTTTCCTCTGGTGTGTGCAGTCAAACCGAACTCGGTGCCCCAAAGCGTAATGTGTACTTACGGTCATACGGATGACAGATCTGCCCCCTGACAAGACTTGAGATAAAACCAGTGTTTGCTGGCTTGTTATGTTATCAACACTAAAAAGAGGGGGCAAGCTTATTGTTTGCATGGCCTGCCATCGAATTTACACGGTTTGCCTATCCTCTAAGTCCGAAAACTCTAGGGACAATTTTTCTTCATTTCTGCAGTCCTGACTATTGTTAGCGAGCAAACATTATTGTTAGGTTAAGTCGTATTTCTTTCCACAGGTTAGATGGTAAAACTGGGTACGTGGGAGTGAAATGAGGTGAGTGGGCAGTTGCTATAAACCACACTCCTCACTGCAGGCATTTCAGGAAGCCTGCAAAACTTGTAACAGCTCGCCTGCCTCCTTTCTCCTTTGCTCTGCTTGCTTTGCCCACTTGTGACAGGAAGAGCTATGAGGGGTCAAGTGTGTACACAAAGCAGTCTCTTCTCACATGCAGCTAGGGTCAGCATCTCCGCATGTCTGTGGGTAGCGAGGGGCTACTGGCCACTGCTCCGTGGCCCCTATATAATACAGGCTCATTCTCCTCTACAAGAGCTGAAGGTGCCACCAGAGCTGGGGAGGGGGCCTAAGTGACTGGCTGATGGATTCTGTCAGGCGTGCTAAATGCTGCTGGGAAGTGGAGAAAGGTAAGGTCAAAGTGAGCTTTTGCCTCAGAAAAGCTGCGCATAAATGGTGACGTGACTAACACATCTGGGCCAGTGGTGGCATTAGGGAGCTTTTTCTTAAAAGATGGGTGATGCTAATGCATATTTATCCATCAAAAGATGATATTCTCCAAATGGAGAGTGGCCCTTCCACAGAAAGGGGAACGTGCGAGTGAAATCCTTGACTTTGGAAGGAAGAGTTAAGACTGACAGTGATGAGGCCAGCCTCCTGGCCAAGTACAAGGTCTCCTCCTCCTGGCAGGAGGGGCACTGGGCACAAGTGCTGGCAGGTGGTTCTAGAGCAGTAAGGGTGATTCTTTTTATGAAATAGGAACTATGGTCTCACTGGGGAGCTGCCTATAGCACTGTCCTCAGAGCTGTACCCAAAGCTCAGCCATGCACCTTGCAGAAGATCACAGCTTGTTGACCATTCACGTTCCCAAATAGGAGGCAGCAGATGGTTATGGCACCTTCATCCGAGCATCCAGCCATGCCTCTCAACGAGTTGTCCACATGTCTGCTCTAATAGCACGAGGTCTTGAGGAAAGGCCAGAGAATATAGGCTGGGAAGACTAGGTAAGGAGGCCATGGGGAGGTCATCGATGCTCGGGGCTGCTGCGGGGGTCACCCACACTCTTGCCAGTCACCCCTCAGCCGTGCTCTGTGAACAAGCTGAAGAAACTCATCAGCTCCCCAGAGGGAACTTCGGTAGAATCCAACTTTAGTTTGCCCTTGGGACTTTAGGAGGAGGAAAGGTAGGTGGCCCGTAGTCCTCCCTCTCTTCCTTCCTCCAGGGCAAAAGTTCTCACAGCAGGAGTGGAAAGGACAAGAGGGAAAGCCACTTTAGGATGCTAATGTAAATTCACTGAGAGTGTGTTAGTGTTGGGGGTCCATCAAAGACGGGTGAGATAAATTTAGAATGAGTGTAATTAAGATCGTTTTCTAAGGCAGAGGCAGGCAGAGCTCTGTGAGTTCAAGGCCAGCCTGGTCTACAAAGTAAATCCAGCCAAGGCTACATGGAGGAACCCTGTCTTGAAAAATATTACTTTCTAAGCTGCTCAGATGTAGGGATGGCTTGGGTCAGAGTTAGGTTTAAGCTGAGATGGGATTTTTATCCTGCTCTTACTAAGAACCGTACCGGGAGTCAGGGAGGCTCTGAATGTGATAGGGTTAGGAGGTGGGAGAATGTTGGAGTTTTACCATCAGAAGGGTAGAAGACAGGTCATGGCTGGGGAGTGGATGGTGGCAGTGAGGACCACAGATGTGAACCTGATGGTAAGTGTAGCCATGGCAGTTGGTGGCTGCTGTTAGGGAGAAGGATGAATGAAACACTGGAGCTGAATAGGTTGCTACAGTTCCTATCTGGACTGTCCCCCAAGGGCCCACTTGTTAAAGACTTGGTCTTTAGCCTGTTAGAGTTTGAAGCTGCAATGTCCCCCAGTAAGCTCTATGTTTAGTCCCCAGCTGGTGGTGCTATTTTGAAACTTCTAGAAACGTTCTATAGGACCTTGTTGGAGGAAGCCTTTGAAGGTAATCCCTGGTTCCTGTTTCTCTAGTGAACAGCAGCCCTGCTACCAGAATGTTCTTCTACCATAGGCCCAGGATGAGTGCAGTCCACTAACTCTGGACTAACCCCTCTTAAACTGTGAGCTTTAAGATGTTTCTGTCAAGTATTTGGCCATAATAATGTAAAAGGTAATTTACCCAGAAGACTGGTTGAGGCACTATTGGGAGGTGGAGGAACCGCTCTCTGCCCCACAGAGTGAAAACCTATCTTTTTTTCTTTTAATTAGATTATCCCAGGTATATTGTCACAGGAAATAAAATCTGACCGATATATTGTTTAACAACTGAGTGGCCAGAGTTTTAGATGGGGCGTCTCTGTGGCAGGTAAAGTCACCCAAAACAATGGGGCAGTGGTGGAGAGGGTAACAGTGGATTGGGTGCTGAGGTCACCAGTGAGTCAGATTCGAAAGCCAGGGGGAGGACAGTCCCTTACTGTGGTCACTTAATATGGAGCAAGGCTGGGCTCTAAGCCCTGGAGATCAGAGCAAAGCTGTGTTCCTCAGCCCAGTGCTGACTGCCCCGGGAGCAGACGCCAATGGTAGTAAAGGCCACATGGTGAAAGCAAAAGGTTATGGAGCCTTCATAAGCAGGGCACTGCCTTCCAATCAGCTCCAGCTACAGTGATGCTCTCCACTGAGAGAGTAAGATCCTGGCCTGTGGTGGGCTTAGCGACAGTTCTGATTTGTTTCCAGACCTGGAAGCTGCAGCTGTCGCTTAGGACTCTGGTTACTCGCCTACCCCATGTTTTTAATGTACTGCTGATCACTCACAGGGCCCAGTGAAGAAGAGGCTGCTCAAGCCAAATGTCAGGAGACTGGACCTGCTCAGAGGTTGGAAGGTCAAGATGCTGGGCAAACAGGACACAAGCAGAATGAGAGATCCTCCCCTGCGTGGAGGTGCGGGTCAGGCGGCCTGCCCCAGCTCTGGGTCAGTGTGACCCAAATGGCTGCCTCTGGAGGAAGGGCCCAGTGCTGGTAGCTCTGACCTCTGCTCAGTTCCATGTTCCCAGGAGCTGGCACAGTCTTCAGCTTACTGCTTAGCAGACCCAGAAGGGCCCCAGCCCTGCTGAACCCGGGAACCTCGCATCTGCCAAACTGCAGCAAATAGCCTGGGATCTTGGGGCCAGTCCAGCCCTTAGGGCCATGGCACTGCTAAGGCCCCACCTGCTTCTGTGCACATTCTGCTTCTTGTCCTCAGTTGGTTTGTTAAGGTTCTCTGTAGAAGTCTGGTATGCAAGACTTTCCCCTTGCACAGAGAATTCTGCAAGGTGCCTCAGACCTCTAGCTCATGGTTCTCGTCTTCTCTGCAGTAAAAGGGTGTTGTTTAGATCAGAAACAACACAATGTAGTTCAAAGAGATTTGGCTTGACTTGTCCCAAACTACACAGATAGTAGGAACAGAGTCTAAACCAAAATGTTAGTCCTGGCATTAGCTGACAAGCATTGCTGTCAAGGACTGAACCTTTAGTAAGGGCTCTTCCAAGCACATCTATGATAGCTCGTTCAACCCTGCTCCCCCCCACCCCCACCCACAAGGGGAGTGCTATTATTAGCCTCATTTCACAGATGAAGAAACTGAGACACATGGGCTCTGACCAACATGCCCTTGGCCATTCCGTGACCCTGGTGCAAGATGCTTAATCAGGCAGTGCCGCTGTACAGTTTGCTCACCCAGCTAGCCTTGGCAAGTACCAGCTGTCCCCTGGTTCTGGGTTCCTCCCTCCAGTGTCCACTCCACCCCCTGCTAGCTGCTGGACTCTGGCCAACATACTCACTGAGCACAGCTGTGAGGAGCCAGTGGCGACTGAGGCTCATCTTTGTGGACTTAACTGTGCGACGCTCCACCCTCAGCCCTGCCGAGAAGCAGCCCGTGAAAGTATTTTGGTTCCCTTTAGACTGGAAATGGAATTTGCAGAGCTGGGAATAGAACTCTGGCTTCTGACCTCAGCTGGATGTAGTTTCCCTTCACGAGACACCACTGTGCATGCCCCCAGTGTCACGTTTGTCTCTCATGGAGATCTCTCCCATTCTTTTAGGTCTCAGAGAAATACAACTTTTCCCGTCCCCAGACAGGCAACTAGCTCATGAGGCAGAAAGAAGGGCAATGGACCATGGGTCCTCTCCAGTCCATTTCCTGATTTGCCAAGATAATTGTGCATTTTGTTGCTGTGTAGACTTCAGTGTCTGAAAGTCCCCTGGAAGGCAGGAGGCTTAGGAAGAGGAAAGGGGATGCTTCAGAATGAGTAAGTGAGCAAAGCTGAAGGCCGACTTGGTGTTTGTAACAGAAACTTAAGCTGGGTGACTTGGGGAAACACAGATCGGAAAGCCTCACATTGACCCATCAGATAGAGACTCCAAAGTATGGCAACCCAGTATCCAGGATTACTTGCATTTTTGGTTGGTTTGCACATGTGTGGGAGATGCGTGTGTGTGTGTGTGTGTGTGTGTGTGTGTGTGTGTACTTCCATATCTGTGAGTTCATTCTACTCATATATTGAGGAAGGGCCTCTCTGGAACCCAGAGATCCTTGGTTTGGTTAGTCGAGCTAGCCAGCTGTTCTGAAGATCCTCTGCGTCCACTCCCTAAGTCCTGGGAGTCAGGTGGGCAGCCATGCCATCCTGGCATTTGTGAAGGTGCAGGGGATCCATACTCTGGCCCTTGTGTTTTCACCTGCTGACCCATTTCCCCAGCCCTAAACTGTTTTATATCATGAATTTCTCCACCAAAGAAAACATCACAGGCCAATTATCATCTTTATCCATTCAACATACAAAGAGACTCAGTGACGAAAGATTATCTTGGGAGTAGGGAACGGAATGCTGTTGGTCCCACTTTAGAACTGGTCACCAGCGGAGTGAGTCTTTCCAGAAAAGTTTAACTGAGCAGAAATGACTCACCTTGCATGGGAGGGGCACTGCCCCATGGGCTGGTGGGTCTTAGATCAAATAAGGAAGAAAGCACGCTAAGCACCAGCCTTCATCTCTCTGCTTTTTGGTAGCAGATGCAATGCAACCAGCTGCCTCATGCTCCCATCGCCTTTCTCGCTGTGGTGGACTGTGCTGTCACACTGAGCCAGAATAAGACTTTCTTTCCTTCCTTCCTTCCTTCCTTCCTTCCTTCCTTCCTTCCTTCCTTCCT
>NW_026596051.1:35116573-35117984 GCF_907164565.1 Psammomys obesus
CCTTCCTTCCTTCCTTCCTTCCTTCCTTCCTTCCTTCCTTCCTTCCTCCCTTCCTTCCTTCCTTAACTTGCTTCTGTCAGATAGTTTGTCATGGCAATGGTAGCTGCTGCAGTATGGGATAGCTCTTGCTTACATGGTTAACAATTTTCATCGACCTTCCTCATTGTCTAGTTAGATAATTATTCTGATCAAAGCAAATTTCCCTGTTTAAATGTCCTTTCTTTGGCTTTGAATCTCCTTAAGACTTGCAAATGACAGATGTTTTCCACCACTGAAAGTATTTAAGGGAAATGTCATGGTGCCCATTGGCTGCAGCCAGGGATACCTTTCTGAGTTTCTGGAGAAACAGTCTTCTGGGCTGACATTTGTGTGTGGCCTCCTACATGGAGTTATTTGCAAGTGGAAGGTTTGTTGGAATGTACAGATCTGAAAGACTGTTTTGGAAGAAATCCCTTTACTCTCAGGGCATATCTTTAAAGCAGAGTATCGGGGAAAGGCCATAGACTTTGCATCCCTGAAGGTTGACCAGTAGCCACAGGCATTGTTACTTTCCTCCCTCTCCAGTTTACTCTGGGCTCTAGTCTACGGCACTGTAAGTTTGGGGTCTGTTGCTCCTGTTGAGTACCTCATGGGTGACTCAAGTAGACAGTGCAGTCATACCACTTTTGTAAACACTTGGTGCTTACCTTGGTGGCCAGAGAAATACAAGTAGCGCTTATTAAATGCCTTTACCTGGTCAAGCACCCCCTGACCTGCTTGCTTGGTCACCATGCTCCTCTGGTAAGCTTGAGGAACAACTGGATTCTAAACCAGCAATCTATGTTGAGAAGCTCCTGATTTTTTTTGTGTGTGTTTTTAATTTTTTTTTATTAACTACAGTTTATTCACTTTGTATCCCACCTGTAGCTCCCCCCCTCCTCCCCTCCCAATCCCACCTTCCCTCATTCTTCTCCACCCATGCTCTCTCCCAGTCCACTGATAGGGGAGGTCCTCCTCCCCTTCCATCTGACCCTAGTCTATCAGGTCTCATCAGGACTGGCTGCATTGTCTTCCTAGGTGGCCTAGTAAGGCCGCTCTCCCTGAGGCAAGGCGGAGGTGATCAAAGAGCAGGCCAATCAGTTCATGTCAGGAGAAGCTCCTGCTTTTACTCCATGAAAGCCAGTTTTTGAGTCAACTGTTTTCTAAGCAGGAGGATTAATCTTTCTTTTTAAAAAACACTCTGCTATGTTCTTATAGGGTGGGAAAGTCCAGGCAACAAAATTTTGATGCAGTTGGACATTTTACATCCACAGTAAGAAAGAAGAGAGCTATGAGTGCTTGTACTCTGCTCTTTTCCTCCTGGAAAAGAGGGATATAGTATATAATATATAGTATATAGTATATAGTATATAGTATATAGTATATAGTATAT
>NW_026596051.1:35117994-35119064 GCF_907164565.1 Psammomys obesus
ATAGTATATAGTATATAGTATATAGTATATAGTATATAGTATATAGTCTGGGACCCTAGCTGAGGGAATGGTGCTACCCGCAGTGGGCAGATCTTTCCTCCTCAGTCAACCCAATCAAGGCACTCCCACACAGACACGCCCAAATATGAGATAGTTCTTCATGTTCGAATAGAGAATGGGCTCTTAGGAGATTCCAAGTCCTGTCAAGTTGATATGATGTTAACCATCACAATTAGTATGGCCATTTTAACAATACACATTGTTACACACACACACACACACACACACACACACACACACACAATGCCTTTTCTTTTGTGTGTGTGTCTGCTTAGTTTCTTTCATCAGTGTTCTAAGTCTTCATTGTGCCTTTTCACTTATCTGGTTGAATTTAAGATGTGCTACTGTAAATTAGATTACCTTCCCAATTTCTGTTTAGATAAATCACTATGGATGTATTGTTTTTAATGTTGAGTTTACATATTTGCAACCTGCAACTTTGTTAAATTTATTAGTTCAATAGTTTTCCTTCTTTTAAAATTTCCTCCTCCTACTAGTTTCTCCCCCCCCCCTTCTTCTTCTCACGGTGGACTCTTCGAGGTCTTCTTTCCATACATTATACTGAGTCATCTGCAAACAGTGACAATTGCATGATTTACAGCCTTGATGTTCCTTGTTTTCTTTTTTTCTTGCTTAAGTATACTGGTTAGGAGTTCCGGTGTTGTGCTGAGCAAGAGCAGTGAAAGTAGAGACCCTCAGCCAGGTGTGAATTGCTATGGAGGCAGAGGCAGGTGAATTGCTATGAATTTGAGGCCAACCAGGGCTTCAAGATCCATTCTCAAAACAAAACAACAAAGCAGCCACCACCACCGAAAAGATGACGACAACAAAAGGAAGAAGGAGGAGGAGGAGAAGAAAAAGAGAAAGAAGAGGAAGAAGAAGAAGAAGGAGGAGGAGGAGGAGGAGGAGGAGGAGAAGGAGAAGGAGAAGGAGAAGGAGAAGGAGAAGGAGAAGGAGAAGAAGAAGAAGAAGAAGAAGAAGAAGAAGAAGAAGAAGAAGAAGAAGAAGAA
>NW_026596051.1:35119074-35120344 GCF_907164565.1 Psammomys obesus
AAGAAGAAGAAGAAGAAGAAGAAGAAGAAGAAGAAGAAGAAGAAGAAAGCAAATAGGTATCCTTGTCTTCTACCACTTTGTAAAGGAAAGGCCGCCAGCCCCAGTACGGTGTCAGCTATTGACATGTAGAGTTCAGAAATGTATTTCTTATCACAAAGGGACATTGAGTTTTCGCCAAATGACTTTTCTGCATCCTATTCCCCTTGTGCTTCGTGCTGCTGTTGTTGTGAACTTGTTCACTGACTTGGGGATTTGGAGCTGCCCTTGTACCTTCAGCCTGGATCCCACTCAACTCTGGTGAGTGATGTATTTAATGTGCCGCTGGATCGGATTTGCTGTGGCGTTGATGGGCATTTCCCTTCTCTGTCCAGTGAGGATAACGGCCTACAGTTTTCTCCTGTTATGTGTATGTCTGGTGTTGGTGTCAGGGCAGTGCTTGCTGTGTAGCATGAGTTTGGAAGAATTCCTGCCTCTTCATTTTTTTGGGAGTAATTTAGGAAGACTTGGTAATGGTTCTTCTTTGTACATTTTGTAGAAATCCACAGTGGAACCATCACATTTAAATTGTTTTCTCTACATTGATTTTGTGTGTGTGTGTGTGTGTGTGTGTGTGTGTATGGGCCTTTGTGCACCATTACACACACATACAAGTCAGAGGCGAAACGTTCGTTCAGGAGTTCGTTTTCTAATTCTACCATGTGTGTTCCAGGGATTGACGTCAGACCATCAGACTTATTAGCAAATGCCCTTATCAGATGGTTCTTTCTCCAATGAATTGGGCATTTTTTGATGACAGACATTTTTTTAAAGAGAGAATTCTTTTCATTCCATCTTAATTTTCATTGAAGTTTTTCCACGTGTCTTAGTTTGAGTTTCGTTTTCTATAAAGAGACAACATGGCCACAGAAACTCTTATAGAACATTTAAATGGGCTGGGTTTACACAGTTTCAGAGGTTTAGTCCATTATCATCATGGCAAGAAGCATGGCAGTGTGCAGGCAGACATGGTGATGGAGAAGGAGCTGAGAGTTCTATAACTGGATTCCCAGGTACCAGGAAGAGACAATGACACACCTCCTCCAACAAAGCCACACCCCCTAACAGTGCCACTCCCTATGAGCCCAGGGGAGCCATTTTCTTCCAAACCACTACATCGGGTAATTCTAACTTGGGTCAAACTGACAAAAACAAAACTACCTAGGGTAACTATTTTTTCTTTCTTTCTTTCTTTCTTTCTTTCTTTCTTTCTTTCTTTCTTTCTTTCTTTCTT
>NW_026596051.1:35120354-35143715 GCF_907164565.1 Psammomys obesus
CTTTCTTTCTTTCTTTCTTTCTTTCTTTCTTTCTTTCTTTCTTTCTTAAATCTCATTGCATTTGTTCAATTTTCTGAAATACTTGTTTTCCACTTTATCTTCTACCTTATCGATGGGCATTGGGTCGATTCCAGATTGGACCTATTAGGAATAAAACAGTCATGGCATTCACAGCAGATGTATTTTGGTTAACATCTATGACTGTTTCTGTTGGGTACAAACCTAGGAGTGGGTCACAAGACACATATACATCAATAGTTTTAAAAAGTGATTGTATCAATTTATACTCCCTCCTGGAAGTGTTTACAAAACCAAACGAGGAACCCTGGGGGCCATCACTGTACTGAAAATGTGGTGCTCGGAGACACTGGCAAAATTTAGCCCCCTCACACCTGTCTGTATTCAGATTAATAGATAACCCTTTTTACTAGTAGATAGCCCTCTTTCAGCGGCTGCAGCAGTATTAATGGAGAAACTCGTGGCTCAGAGTGAAGCTATCAAGGTTTACGTCACAGTAAAACGTTTAACTATGGTGTTGTCTGGGTTCGGTCACTACCTTTGACTCTGGTCTACTTTACAAGGATGGGCTGATGTAGAAGCAAACCGCAAACTTGGAATTATTGAACACTTGATTATGTTAAGATCCAGATTTGATACATCTGGTCAGCAAAACTTAAGGGAGCAGATTTTGATAAGGTAAAGGCTGACGATTAGAGGTCAGGGGAAACGGAAGCAACCGCGAGGAAATAGATGGCAGCCCTTGTGCTTAACAAAGGGATCAGTGCAGAACCCCGTCTGACCACTAGAGGGCGCCATAAGTTCAGCTGCACAGCCGACTCTAGCTGGCGTCGCCTGGCCCTCATGACGCTTGCCGGTGCCCCTTAACATCTGCAGGCCTGACAGTTCTCCCTTTCACTTCTGTTACTTTAAAAAACATTTTTTAACGTCACCATTATCATTCATCTTCTTTTTGCCAACTGTCCATTAGTCTTGTTATTGCTTTCATTAGTAAGAAAGCCTTTAGAGTAAAACCGCGCTTGCCTAGTTCGGCCACAGCACTGCTAAGCAGGTAGGTAAATAAGTGAATAAATAAGGCACGATTTACAAAGGGAATCCTCCCAATCTGAAGCCTGTGTTTGCCGACCAAACCCTTTTTTTCCGGACGATGAGACTCACGGAGAACGCCCAGCTCTGAGACCAGACTGGACTGCTTCACCGGCAGCAAGCCTCGCCAGCTGTCACATCCGCGTCTTCAGAAGGGAAGAGGCCACAGGGAGGGCCGCTGCGGGGGGAGTGTTTATTTTGGTGCTTGTGATAAGGTCAATACATGAATAATGAACAAAAACCAAAGCTGAGCATGCAGCACATTCATTTTACGGATAGCAGCGTGAGCTGGGAACAGTCCTGCAGGAGCCCAGGCCCTGGCCTCTCCCGAGACTCTCCCCTTACCTAGGGTCACAGGATGGCTCCACACTTAGAAGCAGGATGTGTTTGTCCCACAGGCCTGATGCCAGAGTTTGACTCTCTGGATCCGTGGTGGAAGGTGAGAATCTACTCCATCTGGCCCCACATACATGCCATGGCATGTCTGCATTCAAACACCCAGACACACACACACACACACACACACACAGACACACAAATAATAAATAAATAAATAGATAAATAAACAAATAAATAAATAAATAAATAAAAATGAAACATGCAGCTCAGCCTCATCCCCTAAACCTGATAAACAGCCCCAACAATTACTTAAAACCCATAACAAATTCCAAATCTTAGAGATCTTGGCTTAGGGCTCCTTTTCTATTATAAACGGCAGAGTCCTGAAAAAGGCCTGCCAGCCCCAGAGGGGTCTGTTGCCTGTCCCTCCTCCCTCTTGTCCATAAGCCCCTCTTTGTGCTCGCACTATGCTGCCTGGGTAGTGAACTCTGGAGGTCTGACTGCCTCTGCCTCCCGAGTCCTTCAAGTGCTCTGACTCAGCTGACTCTCAGCTGAGCTCTCGCCACCTCTACTCTACCAGCTGTCGTCATTTGCGTGTGTTTTCTAGGCCACAGACCTGGATTCCCAGGCCAGCTTCTCACAGTTGCGGCCTGCAGCCCCAGGGAACTGCAGCTTCATGCTCCTCGTGGCAGGAAGTATCTGCCAGTGTGGGCTAGCCCTTGGCTGCCCTTGGCTTAGGCTGAGCTGTGCCAGCATATGAAGGGGAAGGGTATTACTTCTGGTCTCCTTTAATGCCCTCTACTTCCGGAATCTCTATGCTGTGTGTCCTCAAAGCCTTTGTTGGGACTGGAGAAGGCTCTGAACTCTGACAGTTAGCTGGCAGTTGCCATTTAAATGCGATGTGGAGACCTGGCTCTTTTACAATTGCAGCAAGTGCTCTTAACCATGGAGCCATCTCTCCAGCCCTGAATCTAGATGATTCGCAGGTCTGCATTGGCTTCCTGAAGACTGGCAGGCTTTCGTGCAGAAGTATTAATATGCCTGAGATTGTGGCATCTGTCCCAGGTCCCCAGTGTAAGCTCTGGGAGGCCATGCTGTTTTTTTGTTTGTTTGTTTGTTTGTTTGTTTTCCTGACTCCCTGTGGAGTAACTCTTGCTGGTGGGTAGTGCAGAGCCAGCTGGTGGTGTCCTTGTGGATGGGAACTCCAGCCAGGTGCTGAAGGGCAGCCTGACCAGGAGAGACCCCCTGTCTACTCCCCAGCTTCCTGTCTAGTTTTCTCTGAATCCCACGTGGATTTGTCCAGTTCTCTTAGTGTTAGGGGAGGCAGTGGCGTTGGTGGTGGGGGTCGGGGAGGCAGGGGTGGGCTGCATGTAGGAGAGGCTCTGATGGAGAAAAACAAGAGCTGGTTTTGTTTTCTCTTGAGATCCCAAGACTAAACCCATGGCATCTTCTATTTAGTGCCTATTAAAGTGAATTTTGGGCAGTCACTTCTGCGCCACTTCCTACCTTTGGCCTTCCCAAGACCCCAGGAAATCCAGGAGCAGCTTTTGTTGTGGCAAAGGCAGCTTCCTTGTAAAGTTTGGGGCAGGTGGCTCTGACGGGAGGTAGGAGTGGGCAGTGTCCCCAGCTCTCTGGCTGAGGCTTGGTGACAGTTTCCAGGAAAGCTTTGATTCTGGATAAGTGTCCTTAGGCTTCCCAGTACCTGTTATTGAGGACAGTCACCTGGTGAGAAAAACAATGTTGTCCCCGGTCCTTCTGTAGTACTTCAAACCTCTCCAGGGAGTCAGGTGGAGAATGTCAAGGGCTCTTGAGCGATTTTGGATCAGATGATCAGACGGAAGGAAGGAGCTGAGAGTAACCATGGGGTAAGCACTGCAGGGAGCTTAGAGTAACCATGGGTGGGCATGGCAGGGTGCCAGGCCAGGGAACTCACTACCCAGGCTGTCTGACGGAGCTGGCAGAGCAGGGCTAGAGGGATGAGAGCTGGCCGCTAGGGCAAGCGAGCTAGGGTAGTTAACGAAAGGGCAATTGAAGGTCTCCAGAATAAAGTTCATGAAATATTAGAGACCTTAAATTTTTATGTGTGATTTCAGTGAGTGGAAGAGTAGAGCAAGTGTTGGGGTGAGCTTCTGCAGTGCAGGGTTACAGGGTTTGAACGGGGAGGGAGGGCTGTTATCTTCTGATGGAACAAATGATGGTGATGGCGGGCAGCCCAGCCTCACAACCTGAGTTCAAGCCCAGGACCTGCATGGCAGAAGGAGAGAACCAACTCCCAGATGCTGTCATCTGGTTTCCACACTCATGTACCACGGGATGTGTGTGCTCACACAAATGCATGCACATATGTGTTAAAAAAAAAAAAAAAAAGACAAGATGGCAGACATGATTGACGTCACCTTGGCAACCTCTTCCAGGTCCTTTCTTTCCATTCTTCCTTCTGGACATGGCTGTTAATTACTCCCAGGCCTGTTTTTACGCTGTGAATATATGTATTGTCTCGATAACATGTATAAGGTCATGTGTGAAGTTTGTGTGTGTCATAGGTAAAACACACTTAGTACATGATAGACTGTATGCTTGCCAACTGTTTATCCCTACACCTGTGTAGCTTCTGAAGCTTACCAGCCCGGTTCAATGCCTGCTTTGCGGGCTTTATTCAAAGCCCCACAGAGGGCAACTACAGTCCCTTTGAACCTGCCATCTGCAGGTCCTCCGGTGAGCGTACAGACTTCTGCCAGTGAGAGTGAACACTATGGCAGGCTTTGGGCATTTCAGATAATACCTTGATTTACATTTTTTATTTTATTTTATTTTATTTTATTTTATTTTATTTTATTTTATTTTATTTTATGTGCATTTAGTGTGAAGGTGTCAGATCCCTTGAAATTGGCGTTACAGACAGTTGTGAACTGCCATGTGGGTGCCGGGAATTGAACCCAGGTCCTTTGGAAGAACAGACAGCACTCTTAACCACTGAGCCATCTCTCCAGCCCCTTGATTTACATTTTTATGCCTATCTCTTGTGTGCTTGTTTCATTAAAGTATTGGTCAAGTTGTTACATTCTAACCAACCAACCAAATAAGCAAGCCAGGAGGTCACTGTATCATTAATTTTTGCTGTCAGCTTGACTGGATTTAGAGTCACCGAGGAGACCAAAACTGCATCTCTGCCGGTGTCTTGGAGGGGTCAGCTGAAGGCGAGGGGCATGATCTTGTGGGCTGAAGGGCAGGCAGTATAAAAGGGGAGGGGGAGAAAAGTCAGAGGAGCGCCCCTCTGCCTCCCCTCCCCTGGTACCAGGCCCACTGACCATACTCTCTGCTCCCGAGGACTTTTCCCAGGCTCGCCTGCCGCGGAGAGCCCTGCCGTGCCTTTCCCTTCTAGAACTGATACTCTGCAGCCACGGAGCCAAGTGAATTCTTCTGCCGTTAGGTTGCTCCTGACAGGTGTTCTGTCACAATGGTGAGGAGGATGGAGTATCGCGCACACAGGCCTACTGACAGAAGTACCCCACAGGACTGTGCTAGGACAACGAAGTGGCCCAAAGGCCACTTGAGACTGTGCAGAAAACACTGGTGTGGGTGTGCAACCCTTCTTCTCTTCCTCCCGTCCTCACCAACTCTTTGCCCTGCCTCCCATGTCTCTGCCAGTCTCTTTCCCAGATTCATGTTTTGCAACTCACTTAGTTTTGCCAGGGGCTTCTATGCCAGCGTTAGGTTGGAGCTGTCCACTGGAGCCTGGTGGGCTCAGCCCTGGATATAAAACTGACGATAGTCACTCACCCTCCTCCCCCATCTGTAGCAAATAGTTCAGCAGTAAGAAGTCAGGTCCCAGGGCTGGAGAGGTGGCTCCGAGGTTAAGAGCACTACCTTTCCCAACGGTCCTGAGTTCAATTCCCAGCAGCAGCACGGTGGCTCACAACCATCTACAGTGAGATCTGTGCCCTCTTCCGGCATGCAGGTGTACATACAGGCAGAACACTGCATACATAATAAATAAATAAATCTTAAAAAAAAAAAAAAAAAGAATAAGTCAGGTCTTTGGATATGCTCCGCTATCTACACCTGACTGTTGACAGACTCTATTCTGGTGCAGATTCACTGCTGCTGCTGCTGCTGTGTGTGTTCCTACAGTGACTGAGTCTTGCCCAGAAGGTGGTGTGGCAGTTTGAATAAGAAATGTCCCTCACAGGCTCATGATTTAAACACTTGCTCCCTGGTTGGTGGCACTGTTTGGGATGGCTGTAGAATCTTTAAGAGGTGAGCCTTGCTGGGCAATGCCCATCGTTGTGGGCAGGCTTTTGGGGCGCCCACATATGCCTCCACCATACTTTCCCAGACTGTTGCCTGCCTCCCCAGTGCGATGGACTCTATCCCTCGGGAACCATAAGCCAAAATAAACCCTTTGTCCTTCTTTGCTATAGTCAGGGTGTTGTAGCACATCAGTAGAAAGGTAACTAATATATATTTTATAGCCTTTGTCTTCTGGCTGTTATGTTAAAAAATTAACATATAATCTTTCTCATTTTGCCTTTAAAGAAGATCCCTCTAGGGCTGGATTGATGGCTCAGTGCTTAAGAGTACTGTCTGCTTTTCCAAAGGACCAGGGTTCAATTCCCAGCACCCACATGGCAGCTCACAACTGTCTGTAACGCCAATTCCAAGGGATCTGACACTCTCACACTAATGCACATAAAATAAAAATTAAATTATATAAAAAAAGAAGATTCCCTCTAGTGAGGCATGGTGGTGGCACACGCCTTAAATCCCAGCACACTGGAGGCAGAGACAGGTGGAGTTATGTGAGTTCGAGGCCAGCTAGGCCAAAGTGAGTCCAGGACAGCCAGAGCTACATAGAGGAACCCTATCTTAAAAAACAAAAAGAAAAAGAATCTTGCCTTCACCACATTCACTATAGTTTACCCTGGTACACGGGTCTCCACAGAATGTCCATTCCTGAGTAAATCTGCTACTGGGAGAGATGTCCCAGTAGATGTAGATTTCAGAGTGGAGTTGTCAGACCAAGGAATCTGCAAAGATGAAGCCTCACTGGATACTGCCAAGTCACCCTCCAAAGTGAGCACCACCCACTTAAAGGGTCCCAGCAGATCTAATAGTGCCTGTCACGCTGTGTCCCTTTACTGTGTCCCTTTACTGTGTCCCTTTACATCATTTAAAAATGATGTATGTGCTAAAGGAAATGTGTTAGCTGACAGCTTGCAGGGCGTACCACGGCAAGGCACTTCAACATCACTGCCCCAGTCTCCGAACACATACTGCCGAGTCCTCGGGAACATCTGTTTTCTGCAGATGAGGAACTCGAGATGTGCTCAGGGTCCTACAGAGATGGAGGGGCCGCTGCTGGACACAGCCTTGTCCACCTGCCACTGAGTCCTGCCCTCATCCCACCAAGTCCTCTCTAGTCTTAATGTCGTATTTCTGCAGAGAGGGGCGTTGTGGTGTTCAGAGTCTTGAGCACACAGATGTGTGCCCTAGAGAGCCTCCAGCAGTGCCCTCAGGAACGTGGCACACCACTGCCAGGCTTTTTCTCTTCGACTGCTGCACTGCTCCCTGACCTCGGCATATGACCCTGGGGGTGGGGGGAGACCTGAGGACAAGCTTTTATATATTATTTTATTTTATTATTATTATTTTTTGAGACAGGGTTACTCTATGTAGCCTTGGCTGTCCTGGGCTTACTTTGTAGACCAGGTTGGCCTCAAACTCACAGAGATCCACCTGCTTTTACCTCCCTGAGTATTGGGATTACAGAAGTGCACCATCAATCCCAGCTTTTAATTTCCTGTGTGTGTGTGTGTGTGTGTGTGTGTGTGTGTGTGTGTGTGCACCATGAGTGTCTAGAACCCATGGAGTCCGGAAGAGGGCACCATGGAGCTGGAGTTAAGATGGTTGTGAGCCATATGTATGTTGGGTGTGGAGTCTTCTTGAAGAACAGCCAGTGCTCTTAACTACTGAGATGTCTCTCCAGCTGCAAGAAGGGTAGTTTAGCCGCCCAAGGCTGCTGGTCATTGCCAGACAGTAAGATCAGTGCCAGCTCCACCTCACCTCATTTAGTCCTAGAGGATGGTCCCACACCCATTTTGCAGATGTAGGGAGGAAACTTATGGATCCTCATGCCCTTGTTCCTGTTCTCGCAAACATCCCAGGCCTTCAGCATTTGTTTCTGTCCCTCTTTCTATGCAAGAGAGATGTTGGGAGGCCTGAGCCTCGCCATATGTTTCCTCCAAGGGCCCTTTCAAGCTGGTGGAGAGGCTGCCAGCCATCTTCCTTTTTATGCATGGTTCGCACCTGACATCAGTTAGAACACCACAACTGCTCATCACAACACTGCCTGTTAGAACACTGTTTAATTTTGGTTACCTAGCTGAGGCGGTGTTGGTCTGACATCCTCGCTGTAACTGTACTCTGGAAGAAACTCTTCTAATCTGTTTAACTGTGAGAGACTGGGGGTTGGACAGACTCCCTGTCACACTGACTGGTAGGGAGAGGGCGATGGGTAATAAAGACGGTGGATTCCCTAGGTGGCCAACTTCCTCCTCAGCCTCCTGGCTTGAGATAAAAACAGGGCAGCTGTTGTCCCCCAGCAGCAGGCTCCCTGCTGATGAACTGGCTCAACAAGTTCAAGACTGGATCAGGACACGGCACACAACAGAAGCAGAGCCATCAAACCATCCTGCCTGTCTTCAAACTGACCAACCCTGAAGGAGGAGAGGAAAACTCTTCCGAGGTAAACCCCAGCCCTCAAGAAGAGAGTGGACTTTTGGCTTTTCGAGTTCCCCATTAGCTTCGCAGAAGGTCTTTTCCTCTGTGTCTGCAGGCTGTGTGTCTTTCCTTACCCCCCATAAATGCCTTTCTCCAACTGCTGGTTCTGCCTGCGACAGGACTTGAGGTTTCTCTTCTGCTGCCTGTTGCGCTGTAGATCTTTTCTGCCTTTTCTTCTTTCTTTCTTTCTGCCCCCTCCCCCACATTTTCTCTGTGTAGCCCTGACTGTCCTGGACTTGTTTTGTAGACCAGGTGGCCTCGAACTCACAGTGATCTGCTGCCTCTGCCTCCCTGAATGTTGGGATTAAAGGTGTGGGCCACCAGGCCCACTCCCCCTTTAATTAATTCTTTTAATTAATTCTTTAACTCACAGAGAAAACAAACTGGATCAAGACCCCTAGACTGTACCAAGCGGGTTTTGGAGCCAGGTGAAGAGCTGGCCTCCAGAACCTTCATGTGAATCCGTGTGATTGAGTGTGGTACACGCTTGCAGAGAGACCAGAGAGAGCCGCTGGGTTTGCTAAGAACAGAGGTGATTGTTTTCCTAAGGAGCTATGCAGGGGGTGGGGAGGAGAAAGAGAGACAGAACCCTTCTAGTGGTTGTCTGTGGGAGCACCATCTTGGAGCTGTTGTTGGGAGAGGGATTAAGGGACAACCTGGTCTTTCTCACTCCTCCAGAGGTGTGAGAAGAGTTGCTCACCTTGGCTTCTCTGTCTTGGTGGGACTGGGTATCCACAACCTCCTGTGGCTATCTTGATGGATAAGTACCAAATTCTAGTCTGCATGCATGTGTGCTCATGGTGCTTACAGGCGGCTCTGGGAATTGGACACCCAATTCTACCCATGGTGGACACACTGCTCCCCCACTGAATAGCATCTCTAACCCACACTTGGTATATTTTAATACTGGCCATCCCTCACCCATGAGATTCTAAGTCCATTATCAACACCGAACGGAGATTCACACAACCCTACAAGGAATGCTGGGGACATCGACGAGAGGTATAGGTGGGGAAGGATGAGAGAAGGGGGCTCCATCTTCATAGTTTTTGAAGAAGTCATCATCCCTTCTGGGTGCAGACTTTCCACTGTGGCTGTTTTAAAGTCACCCATGCTCCTGCCCTTAATTCCTCACCCCTTGCTCTGTAAGTAAGTCTCATAACTCATTGTTTCACCCAGAGTGAACTTTGTGGAGTCACCTTGTCTTGTCACTGAGACCTTAGGAGGGGAAGGATGGAGAAGAAGAGGAGGAAGAAGAGGATGAGGAAGAGGAGAAGGAAGAGGAAGAAGAGGAGGAAGAGGAGGAGGAGGATAAGAAGGAGGAGACATTGTCCACGTCATCAGGGAAGGAATTTTAGTAACAGAGGCACTTTGACAAGATACAACTTTGACTACCCTTTTCCTTTTCTTTCTTGTATGCTTGTTTGTATGTGGAGAAGCCAACGGTCACTCTGCCGTCATCCATCAAGGGCCATCCACTTTTCTTTCATGAGACAGGGTCTCTCATTAGTCTCATTAACCTAGCAGGCTAGCCTGGCCAGCCAGTGAGCCTCTGGAAGCTGCCTGTCTCTATCTCACCAGCACTGAAATTGTATATGCGTGCAGCGCCACACTTGGCTTTCTAAAACAGGTTCTGGAGAGGAATGGGGGGGGGGGAGGAGGTTGAGCTTGGTCCTTGTGCTTGCAAGGCACATTTATTGACCGAGCCATTGCCCTAGCCTTTAGCCCATGCTTTCCTGAATTTCTCTGTAGAGAAGGTTCCATAGACAGCCCACTCTGGCCTTGGGAATAACTAAAAAAATAGTCATCGAAAGAGACTCTGATTTGGGGGGGAGGAGCGTAGTTTGAGGAACAGTTCACCCACAACAGTGCTTCCATGGGCTGGAGCTGTGGAGCCAGCGCCAACCACCCCAGCCAGTGCTGCAGCAGAAAGGAGAGCTTAGGTGACCAGCCTGAAACATCCATGTGACTCAGGAGAGCTCTGCCCAAGAGCACTCCACCGGCCTTCTTTGTCCAACAAGTCTGGTTGCCATGGTGATGGACGGTTGGGGTGCAGAGTGAAAAAATACAGATACAGACTCGCCAAGCTCCATGGGTCAGCTGTGTCCCTGAGCCCACCCTGGCCAGGATGCTGTCTCTGGCTGCAGGTGCTCGGTGAGGACTGACCCTAAGGGTGAGCAGGCACATGGAGCCTGCACTTCATTAAACTGTCCCTGAGGTAACCCACACTTAGATGTGGTCTGTAGCTGCGATGGTGGAACCCCCTAGGCTTTTTTCTATGTGGATGTCTTGGTCTCTCTTGGTCTTTCTGCCCCACTCCCCATCCCCTCCCCAAAGGGTTTTACTCAGTCAGTTCCCCCTGCCATCAGAGCTTGAACTATCTAGAGGACAGGAAGCTGGGCCTGGTGGAAGAGAACGACAACATCAAAGCTGGCCTGGGGTGCAGATTAATTTCAGGACAGCCTGGGTAGCATAGTAAAAAGGAGGCTGGAGATGCAGCTTCATGGTAGGGCACTTGCCTAGCATTGTGGGAGGCCCTAGATTCATTCTCAGGAGAGAGAAAGACAGAGAGAGAGAGAGACAGAGACAGAGACAGACAGGCAGACAGAGAGAGGGAGACAGAGATAGAGAAAGAGACAGAGACAGACAGAGAAGAGACACAGGCACGAGTACACACACACACAACCCCCCCCATACACACACACAGAGGACTTCCATGAGAGAGTGTCTGTGTATAACCCTGTCATCCGTACTTCACCGTGGAGACCAAGCTGGGAGAATCGTGGGCAGCCATGAGTAAGGGCCTCGCTCCTCATCACTGCTAGTCCATTCCAAAGCTGTCATTTTGGCTTTGGGTGGGAAGGTTTATAAGAGTATAAACTTATGTGTCCATGCTGGGGAGGGGGTGTCATCCCTCCCTCTGAGGCCTCCTTGTTTGCTTTTTGTCATTTTGTTTGTTTGTATAAGGCTGGGTCTCAGTAGCCCAGGCTGGCCCCAGAATTCAAGTCATTCCTCCTGCATCAGCTTCCAGATTGTTGAGATTTTAAGCATGAACCAGCATATCCCATGCCTGGTCTAGGGCTGCCTTAGGCCTCCATCGTGGTTCAGTTTCTCAACTGAGGGGAAATGTGGGTTTAAAAAGCACAGGGCTGGGTGGGGCTGGTCCCTCAGCTATACTGGTTTATCTGGTCCTTGAAGGAGGAAATCTTAAACAGGAAGCCAGCACCAGCAAGATTCCTTTACTGACCATCTCTGTACAGAGGATCTGCTGGGATTCAGAGCTGGTCCTCAGGAGAAAAGTAGAAGTCCTGTGCAAAAATAGGCACAGTGGCTGAAATGGTCTGGGCTGCATTATGGAGTAGGTACAGCCCAGGACTGTCAGCTCTGTCTGGGAAAAAGGTCATTTCTGTGTGCATTTCTGTGTGGTTCACTGACTCGTGAGCAGACACTGACCTCTCAGAAAGAAAGGAAGGAACGAAGAAAGGAAGGAAAGAAGAAAGGGAGGAAGAAGGAAAGACTGAAAATAAATGAAATGGAAGTCAGACCTGGTGATTCAAGTCTGTAATTCCAGGACTCTAAAGTCTGAGCCAGGAGGGTATCAGGTTTCATGACAGCCTATGATATCCAACAAGGCCCTTCTCAAAAAAAAAAAAAAATCAATAAATAAATTAGTAATAAGTGAAATAGAGAAAGAGCTTGCAAATCCCTGCACAAATTCCCAGTTTGTGAACCAGGAGGCACATTTGGTCATTTGGATGTCTATGGGAGGGGGAGGACTTGGGGAGGGAAAGGCTTCCACAGGGGGACAGGGGAACAGAAGGTGAGATGGGTTGGGCCATGAACCACTGTCAGTTAATGGTACTGGAGAAGAGAGGACAGATGAAGAGACTGGCGGGCGGAAAGGACAAGATTCAGGTTCATTGTAATTGGGAGCAGCGACAGCCTGGACTTATGACTCCGAACTTGACCACGTGAGGTCACAGCAAAAGAGGTTTCTAGGTAGAAAAGGACACAAGGGGGGGGGGTGCATCCCACGGAGAATTGGAGCTCAGGAAGAGGAGGCAGCTGCTCTTGGGGGAAACAGAGGCAGAGATCTAACTAGAGGCCACTGGAGACCAAACTGGAGGAGTGGGTTTAAGATGGGGAGAAACCTCCCTACCCTGTATGCTGACGGGAATAGAAGCTGCCAAGAGAAGGAGCAGGTAGAAGCGCAGGAGGGGGAGATGAAGGCCAGGCAGAGGCAAGCAGGGCTTTCTGGAGCTCCTGAGAGGAGCGGCAGGGAGCATGGGCGGAAGGGCCAGGGGGCCTTTCCTGTTGGCACCTGTCTCCTCAGCGACATTAGCTGCATTGCTGCATTGTGGCTGACAGTGAGGCTGGGGACTGCTGGAAGCTTAAGGACGGAGGGGAAGCAGGTCTGTTTGTCCAGCAGGCGAGGCAATGGGTCCTGGAGCAGGCAAGAGAATGACGAGCCTGATACTCGAAGTGTCCGCTGATCCAGGCTGGAGTGTCCAGGAGGTCCGCAAGCAACAGGAACAAAAATAGGACAAAGTGGGATACTGAGGAGATGGGAAAACCCTACGGGCATAGCTCAGTAGTACATCTCTTGCTTGGTATTCGTGAAGTGCTTTGTAGACCATACAGGCTTGGAACTCACTATGTAGCCCAGGTTGACCTCGAACTTATAGCAAGCCTCCTGCCTCAGCTTTCTCAGTACTGAGATCACAGACATATGGCAACAAACCTGGCTTTATTCCAGTGAGTTCTGACCACTCCAACTCAATACTCCTCTCTCGATGTCGCTCACTCCCTCACCCCAAGTTCTCCGGTGACTTCAGCGCCTATAGACACAGTACTGCGTCTTTCACACATGTACCAAGTTTGTGAAGAGACAGCTCTGGGCTCCAGGGAGGCACCTCACCTCCACTCCGCTGCCTGGAGTGTGCTTTCTGCTCCGCTGGCTCCCTGGCCTCTCCCCACCTGCTTTGCATGCCCTTGCTCCCTGCTGCCTCTGCCTGGCTGCTTTCTCTTTCCTCCTTCCTTCCAAGACCCTTATTCATGCTTTCTCCATGGATGTTTATTGCTGTCCTTCTCCGTGCCAACCTACGAGGCAGCCTCAGAGCTTCCCACCCCTCTGTTGGGGTATTTCCATATTGCATAAGTGCCTGCTTATGGTTTACTCTTCCCGCTGACCACAGCTTTTCATGGGTGGAGCCCCCACGCCAGGCCCGTTCTGGCCCATTGTAAGCAATTAATTGTCAAAAGGGATAAATATAAGCATACTTTTAAAGGTTCTTACATATCTACCTCCCTTATCTCTTATTCTACCCTAATCCCTTCCAATACCCCAACACCAGGGAGGAGAGGCAGACGCTAGTGGGGAGAGGGGATGCTGAGATCTTTTTAGACTACTTCCTGCTGATTAGGGACATTTGAGTTCCTTGGGGGTAGTCCAATCTTTGTCTTGTCAGGAAATCTCCAATTTCTTCTTATCGTCTTCTTATCAGCAACAGCAGGGGGAAAGGGGCAGCCACCTTCTTCAGAGCGCGCCCTTCTCTCTCTCTCTCTCTCTCTCTCTCTCTCTCTCTCTCTCTGGGCTCTGGCGTTTATTCCCTCTCCAGAGCCCCGAGAATTGAAGTGTCTGCAGCTGGCAATGGTCACGCCCCTGCTAGTGCATAAGACAATTATAGGTAACGGCTGCGGACAAAGTGAAGCAGCCCCATATCCCACACCTGGGATTAAACAAAAACACGTTCACATAACATAACAGCGTTTTTAAAGAAATCAAAATTCTCACTAGTGAGGAGAGATGGGATGGCCTGCCGTTGGGTCCCTCTACGCATCAGGACTGTGGTGTCTGAGCCATCGCCTGCCTGTTTCCCACAAGCACCAGGCAGGGACATGTCAATTACCATGCCCATCACTGAAGATCTTAGTTGATTCCCAAAGTAAACAAGGACACTTGCAGAGCTTCTTGGTTTTTCCTGCAAGCATGCCTGGTTTCTGGGGCTTTAGTGTTGCATACATGGTTAGGAGTGTTTGCGGCTCTTCCGGAGGACTCAAGTTTGGTTTCCAGTGGCTCAAAATCACCCGTAGTTCTAACTCTAGGGGATATGACACCCTCTTCTTTACATGAACACATGTGTTATACACTCACAAAGACACATAAAAATAATTTTAACAATTTTCCTTTTTTTTGAGTTTTTAGATTTGTTTCATGTGTGTTGGGGTTTTAACCTGCATGTATGCCAGTGCTCTGTATACAGGCAATACCTGTGGAGGCCAGAAGAGGGCGTTGGAGTCCCTGGGACGGGAGTTAGCCATTTATGAGCCATCCATTAGGTATTGGGGCTGGAACTCAGGTCCTCTGGAAGGTCAACCAATGCTCCTAACCACTGAGCCACCTCTCCATCTCTCCGGTCCCCATAAAAATAATTTTAAAAAGAAAAAAAAAAGAATGCTAGGTTTCCTCTCTTATCCTGATGGCTGTCCCTGAAGGATTGGGCCCAGACCGTAGTATAGTGAGGATAGTGAGTGAGCTTGGATTAGAATTTGTTGGATCAGGGTTTTGTCTGTTTTGAGACAGGGTCTCATGTAACCCAGGCTGGCCTTGAGATATGACTTGAGATAGTTAATATTTCCAACTTGACAGGATCTGGAATTACTTAGGCAACGGCCTCTTGGAGAGCACGTGAGGCATATCTAGATTAGATTTGTCTCTGAGAAGGCCTGTAAGGGATAATCTCGATTGTCTTAGTTGAAGTGGGAAGGCACATGGCTAACCTCTTTCCCCAGGACTGGGGCCTGGGCTGACTGAAGAGGGCAAAGTGAGCTGAGGATGAGCATTCGTCACCCTCTGCTTTTGGGGTATGCCTCCAGCTCCTGCCATATCTTCCTGCCAAGATGGACTGAATGCCTGGAACCGTGAGGGGAAAAAAAAAATCCTTCCCTTTGTTAATTGCTTTTGTCAAATATTTTGTTGCAGCAACAAGGTAAGTCCCCTGTTTCCCTCTTACATGCTGGGACTGTCCTATACAGTCTGGTGAGAGACCAAAAGATAAATTAGCAGCTATTATTAAGACCTGAAGTAGGTGGGCGGAGAAGTCCAGTAATGCCCTGAGGGGAAGGACCACCTTACTGCATTCTTTCCCCACCTATTAGAGATAACAGTTGCTAGGAAACTGGCCCATCCCCCTAGGGAGGGACACCAGGTCATTATGGTCTGGGGACCTTCCTATAGCCAATCGATTCAAAATGTAGCATTTTGACCAATAGATGTTTGCCAGGCAGGAATTGTCCCTGCCTTGGGCATGCTGGGAGGGACCAGAATCTATATATCATATATATAGAATCTACATATCTATATAACCTGGGTGCACCGTGCTCGGCTCCCACCGCTTTGGCGGTGGGGGTGTGTGGGCCCAAGTTGCAGCTTGTAATTTACAATAAAAAGAACCTCATGTTTTACAGCGGAGTCTGTTTATTCCTGGTCTTTTGGGGTTCGTAAACTGGACAGAACACTGGGGGTTGAACAAACTCTCAGGTTAAAATGTATCTTTCTTTTGGGTTTCACACTCCACTCTTCCTCTCACATTACACTCAAGAGAAACAACAAAAACAACTTCATTGTTTCCCTTTCCCATCACATTTTGTAACAAATTGGAAAGACGGACAAATAGTGAAAGCGAAAAGAAAAGAAAAGAAAAAAAGGGCTGGGAGTTGAAGGAGCCTCTGCCGCAGACAAAGGCTGTCCAACCGTTGGGCTCGCTGAGCCGCACTAGACAAAGAAGCCTGTCCCGGCTCACAGGTGAAATCCAGGGGCAAACGTCAAGTTTTAAGTAACTATGATTTTGTGTTGGGTCACACTCATGCTGTCCTGGGCTGTGCGAAGCTGGTAGGCCACGTGTGTGACAACCCTGAATTCTAACCCCCACCCCACCCCACCCCCATCCGTCTGTCTGTTGTTTTCTTTGTTCCCTCTTCTTTAAACAGAAACAGCACTGGCTGGTTATCAGGGAGTGCGCCAATATAACACACAGCTGTCCCTACTGTGTTTTGCAACTTGATTTTCCTTCCTGGTGACCTGTAATTAGCTGGGCTAATTACAGAAAGGCCAAGAGTGTGGGGCCAAGCTGTGTCCTACCTTTCCCTGTAGAGTAAGAACAGATTTTGAAATGACCATTCTCTCCCCTTTCTAAAGATGCTCTGTACCTCAAGGAAGGATGTGCTTTTCCTGGGAGCTTTGTATGGGCAAAGAGGAGAGAAGCTCCCTAGGTCATGGTAATCGTAAGTGCCCCTGGCTGAAGCAGCCTGGAGCTCTCGGTACAGGCAAATGCACAGAGGCAGGCAGGAGAAAGAGGTGTGTGAGGCTGGAGTTTGTGATCTAGACTGTCTGAATGCAGAGGCTCCAGTCATTTCAAGGGACCCAAGGGCTCCCAGGCCTTGGTCCTATTCTGTTTTGCCAAGTCCTCGACCTCCGTCTCCCAGCCTTTCTAGCATCCACTATGCCCTCTGCTGAAACTGCTCAGAACTCCAGGGTGTGGGAAGAAAGATGCAGCAGATTCCAGAGTCAGGCATAGGGCTTATTTATGGTCTTCATTCCTTCCTGCTACCACCTCTCCTGTTTAGAGCCAATTACTTTTATTTCAACTTAACATCTAAGCTATCATTTCTTCTAGAAGTTAAAAAAATATATTAGTTTAATTAAAAAACTTTTTATGGTTACGGAAAGTTCATAGCCTATGAAGCCACTAGGCACATTGTTTCTTCTCTGTTCCTATAGAGTATTAAGGGAATGGTCATAGCAGTGATGGAAGAGCTATAAGCCAGATGAACCTGGCAAGCATAGGTTCTGCTGTGCCCAGAAGGTGTCAGTGGAGAGCCAGAGCTACGTAGCTCTGATATACACTCTGGATGCCGTAGTCAAGGTAGAGAGATATGCAGCCGTCTCCCTTATCTGGGGGGCCTTAGGGAGTTACAAAGTAATCACCTTATTCCTGAGGACCTTACTAGGCTTGCGGTGCATGCTTGAAAGCATAATGCCAAATTCTGTATATACTGTTTTTCCCCTAAATGTGGAAACCTATGGTTTTAAAACTCAGTTTATAAATTAGACAGAGTAAGAGCTTCTTACTCTTACATTCATAGTCACTATGAATGAAATGGGGAAATATAATAACAGTGTTTTAAAATAAAAATAATCTCTCTCAAGCTATTACACACTTCATCTGTTCGTGTAACCTCCTTGCAGCTTCTGGCCAGCATACCCCAACCACCAACATCTTCCACTTGAACCAGGGGCTGCTTATGAAATAAACGCTACTTGAATATGACTTCTGTGTTACTATGCCCATCAAGCAGGCGACTGAGATGGCTACTAGGTGACTAGCAAGAGGGTGAGTATGGAGCTGGAGAGATGGCTCAGCAGGTAAGAGCACCGGCTGCTCTTCCAGAGGACCCAGGTCCAATTCCCAGCACCGACATGGCAGCTCACGCCTGTCTGTAGCTCCAGTTTCAGACTTCTGAGACACTCACACATATATATCTGCAGGCATAACACCAATGCACTAAAAAGAAATTGAGAGAGAAAGGATGGTGTATACTGAGTGGATACTTTGGACAAAAGGATAACTCATATCCTAAATAGGACAGTAAACCATTTCATCTGTTGCTCTGAATGTGGTTTAGTTGAAAACTTACTGCTATAGCTGAGGGGTAGAAGCATATGCCTGTAATCCTACTACATGAGGAGGCTAAGGCACAAAGATAGACAAGAGTTCAAGGCCATCCTTGTTTATATAGTGAGTTTCAGGCCAGCTGTATCTACATAGCAAGACTCTTAAGAATTCAAACCCAGGGCACCGACTGCTCTTCCAGAGGACCTGGGTTCAAACCCCAGCACCCATATGAAAGCTTCTAACTTTCTGTAACTCCAAGATCAGACACTCTCACATTGATATACATGCAGGCAAAACACCAATGCACATAAAATAAAGGTAGATGAAAACATAAAAACAATAGAATTCAAACCAAAATAAAACTTATGAATTATTTACTCATGGACTTTTTTATTTCATATTTCCGGACTGCAGTTGGTAGAACGGTGGACAAGGAGTGATTTGTCTTACTGGGGCCAGAGATGCTCTCCAGGGAGTAACTGAGTGCTACCATGCTGAGCTAATGCTGTACAGGGTACCAAACCCAGGGCTGCCAGCTTGTTAGCGAATACTTTGCCAGCTCAGCTTTCTCTGCTGTGGGAGCTTCCTCCTTCAATCCCTTCTCCCCTCAGTCCCTGACACTGTCTTCCATTCACCAAGCCAATGTCCCCTAAGGAACCGGTTCCGGGTTCATTTTCTCAGCTGCTTCTTTTTGACATAGCTATGTACTATGTATTTGAGTGTATGGCATATGTAACTGTGCTTTCTACACAGTTTGTCTTCCAAGGACCAGTTTTCCTTCTGTTTGTAGGTGAACTGGACTCGGTGAGGGATACATGGCAGGAAGCAGTGTGGACAACAACCGGCCTAGCAGGTAGGCTTCACCCCCTCACCTCATCACAGTAGGAGGAGGACAGGTTGGATAACCATCTTGAGTAGCTAAAACTGCCTTTTGTGGACTGGGGAGCTTGTGGCTGCTTCAAAGGACTGAATTTAATTCCCAGCACACATATTTGGTGGCTCACGCTGCCTATAATTTAAAAATTGCCTTTTTTCTTTCTTCCTACCTTTATTGGACTAGATAAAGGTTTCCGGGTTAAAACTGACTTCCCATCAGAACGCTGAATAAGTTGCCTCATTGTTGTCAGGTTTCCAGTGTGCTGTGCAGAAACTATTCAGTTCCAATTCTCAGTCTGCATGCTCGTGGGTTTCTCCTTTGTAACCTGTCAGGTCCAAAGACTCAGAACAAATGGTTGACTGTGGTGCCACGCTGGTCTCTGGGCTCTCTCAGCACCACAACTACCTGTTACAGAGTCTCTCTGCTGGCATTCTGACTCCTCTCAGCTCTCCCCTCCTCCCCCGCTGCAAACTTCTTCAGCTCGCGGCTTCCCTTCCCCCAGCTGCTCATTCCTATATAAACCTGCCATTTTGGCCATGTGCCCTCTTGACTCTCTTGGTTCTCCCTCCATCCCCTCCCCTCCATACTTTCTTGGTCCTCTTCCCTTCCTCTCTCATCCCGTGCCCCACATGGCCTGGTGCAGTCTGTTGGTCGGTTAGTCTACTACTTTCTTTTCCTGCTCAGGACTCTTCCAGATGCCTCTGACTGCACTCCGCCTCACAGCTACAATACAAGCCTTTCAATCTCACCCTGGAATTGTTATGTTCTCAGTTTTTACATCTGGTGCCAAAACCCCCACTTTATGCATGACCCTCATGTTTTGACATTTCATGGGCATGAGAGTCTATGTGGTTTTGTTTGTTTGTTTGTTTTCTGCTTGGCAGTTATTTGGAGAACCTTTAAAATCTAAAAAATGTTTTTCAGTTTGGGAATCACTGTCTTAAACTATCTCTACTGATTATCTCTTCATTTTCTTCATACTTCCTTCTGTATTGTTGTTTATTCCTGTGACTGTACTTGTTTGTAAATGCTTCCCTTTGCATTCTGAGTGTTCCTTTTACAATCATCCTATTCTTGTTTCAGGGGTACACTCTATTCCTTTTCAATTCTGACATGCTATGTGTGGACTTGCAAGGTTTTCTCCTGTTTCCTGCTTTCTTCCTGCTTCCTGTTGACCTCCCCTGTAAGAGTTCCTTCTCTGTCCTTAAGTGCCTGGTGTTCATTGGCAGCATGTCCATCTTTAGAAAACAGGACACAAATGTCCTGAGGAGCGGAGCTGTTGACCAGCAGGCATCAGTAGAGGATATCTGGGCTGTGGCTAGTTTTTTTTTTTTTTTCCCTAAAATTTCCAAATACAGTAGTTACATTTTCTCTTGGTCTGTTTTCTCAGTTTGATTCATCCTGAAAAAAGTCCTTTAGGTTTCAGCCTTGAGAGTATAGGCCTAGCCACCAACTGTAGAAACAGAGGCCATGGGAGTATGGAGGCTTTAGAGAAGGGCTGTTTAACAAGCATACTTCTGCCCAGCACTCTTGATTTTCAGTTGTAAATGGCATGTCAAGTCTGTCTGCTGTGACCCAGCGAAGGCATCTTCGTGACTGACCTACTTCTTCACTTCTCTATAACATGTGGCTAAAACAATGCTCACCTGGTTCTAGCTAGTGCAGGGTGCTAATGCAGGGTAGGGGCGTTTTCAGGTCCTTAGAAACCTTTCTGTCCCTTCCCCGTGTTCCCTCCATCAGGCACAAAAAGTGCTGCTAGTTCTTCTTGTCTTCTTCCAGAGCTGATAGATGAGGCCCGGAGGCAGGTTACCCCCAATGGAACCTGAGACATTCATTGGGACCCACTGAAGAACTTCATCCCTGGTTTTTCACCTTTCACCTGTACCCCAACATCCTGGGTAGCCAAATTGGACAGGACAGAGTGAAGTATGCTCTTATTGCTGAATACCCCCTAAAACTTGGTCTTTGGATGATGATAAGTGATTACAGGGAGAATTTACTGCGCCACAGGGGCTTTGGTTATTGTTTTCGGCATGCTGATGTGATGACCTAGGCTTCCCTGTGCTAGGTGCCTTGTGCTGCCTGCCTGGCTCAGTTCGTTCTCATGGTGACTCGGTGTGTGCTTCTTTGAAGGCTGCCCAGTGACCACTAGAGCTTTGATGCTGGCCGTTGGTTGTTGTAAGATATAAAGATATCGTATGCATATACGGTATACGATTTATTGTAGAAAGGGGGAGGGGGTGTCCCTAGGCCAGTTGAATTGCCTGCATGCATAACAGCCATGACTTTTTCTGCCTGCATTTAAGAGTTACAGCAAGGAGCCAGGCGTGATGGCACACACCTATAATCTTAGCATTCAGAAAGCAGAGGCAGGGGTTGGGGATTTAGCTCAGTGGTAGAGCGCTTGCTAGGCAAGCAAGAGGCCTTGGGTTTGGTCCTCAGCTCTGGGGAAAAACAAAACAAAACAAAAAAACCAAAGAAAGCAGAGGCAGGTGGATCTCTGAAGTCAAGGCTACCCTGCTCCTCAGAGTGGGTTCCAGGACAGCTGAGGTTACACAGAGAAATCATGTTTAAAAAAACAAAAGTTACAGAGTGACCAGGGAATGAAGGATCTCGGCAGCCATCAGAAGAGGAACAAGGATATCTTCATGAACACATTTACAGAACTAGAGAGGTGGGATGTGAATAAAAGAATGAGGACATGACTGCTCTAGAGTGTGGTTGAGAAGGTTTGTAGTAGATAAAAAAGGAGAACACAGCCAGAGGCATCTGGAAGGGTTCAGATTGCATGGGGCCATGAGAGGAGAGTGAGGAGAGAGAGAGAGAGAGAGAGAGAGAGAGAGAGAGAGAGAGAGAGGAGAGCTGGGCAAGCAGTCCAAGAAAAATCCAGGAGGGGAGCAAGCCAGGAGCCAAGAGATTATGAGGGCCAAAATATCTGAGTTATGTGGAGAAGAGTTCCTGAGGGGAAGGGAAGCAAAAGCCCAGCCCCCAGGGGAGAGAAGTTTAGGGTAGGGGAAGGGCGAGATGTGCTGGGAGGAGCCACAGGTACTGAGAGGCCTGTCATAGTTTCTGGGAGACTTAACAGCATCTAACACCAGCTGGGCTCAAACCTGAATCAAACAGATGCTTCTTCTGGAAGGGGGTGTGTCCGACAGCTGTGCTCCTGTGTGTCTCTGGAGGCCCACCCGTCCTAGACTCCAGGTGGCTTGCAAGCGTTTTGGAGCTCTTTTTGCACTCACGGGTCACCAGCTCGTGGAATCCGTAGGGGTTGCCCAAGGTCTACAGTTTGAAAGTCCTAGTTGAAGGACAAATCCAGGTCTCTTGACTTTTATTCCTGTCTCCTAGACAAATTTAGATGCCACTGTCATTATTGTTTACATCAAAGCATAAAAGCAGCATACTGTAATGCTCTTGTTGTTGCCTCAGTTCCTGCCTGTACTTCGCATCGCTGACTATTTTATATTCATGGCCTTTTACAATAGTTGCTGCTGAGCATTTTCAGAACAAACAGCAAGGACTCTTGCTTATACATTATGGACCAAATTTTCAGATTCATCACTTTTTTTTACTATTGGGAAACTATATTAAAAACAACTGCCCTGAATATATTTGTGTAGCTTTAATTACATTTCACAACACGGGGTAATGTAGCCACGTAAGAAAAGACCCCCATTCATCTTCAGGAAGGGCAACCTAGAAGGGAAGGAAGGAGGCCTGTGATCACTATGCAGGACATAGGTAACCACAAGGTGTGCTGAGCTGGGGATCATGCAGAGCGTCTTAAATCGGGCCTGGATGTGGGAGGCCAAGAGGTGATGGACTTCAATTTAGCCTCAAGGGATGAAAAACAGGCAGATGGAAGGAGGTGAGCCTAGTGGGGACTGGTGAAGATGTAGAAACTCCCAAAGAATGAAAAGAGCTAGGCACAGCATCAGCAAACACCTCCTGACATCGTCATCTTTGTGTCCTAGGCCCCTACCCAGCCCCACCCCGTACATTTAGGTTAGGATGAGGATTGCTTGAATGGATGGATCACGAAATACTAATTGGATATGAGCGAAGACAACTTTCTAGGCCCCATGAATTGCCCAGTCTGTTGTTGGAGCCGGTTATGTGCATGCTTGGCTGGCCCAGAGACACAGGGGGTCCCTTGTGCCATTTGGGACTGGGACAGCAAGGGCATGGCTCAGCTCCTTCGTCTGAACATTAGTATTAACTGGCATCTGAACGTTGGAGGCACTTTCTCGAAGAATCTGTCCCATGTGTGGGAAGCCTGGGGCGGGTCCGGAAGGTGGGTGTGGCAGTCGCTGCCTGTGACAGGGTCAGGCCGAGCAGGGGAAGAGCCCAGCCCACTGTCAGCTCTGTATTTTATTAATGTGTAAATTGGCAGACTTGCTTACTTCCCTAGAGGCTTCCCTTGTCTGGAGCTTGCTCTTCTCTCTCTATCTCATTTCCTTATTGCAATGACTCCACGAAATGAGGTCAACAGGTGGGAGAACATGGTCCTTGTGGGCGTCAGACCAAGTTCAAACATGGGCTATCTTTCTTTCTTTCTTTCTTTCTTTCTTTCTTTCTTTCTTTCTTTCT
>NW_026596051.1:35143725-35210862 GCF_907164565.1 Psammomys obesus
TCTTTCTTTCTTTCTTTCTTTCTTTCTTTCTTTCTTTCTTTCTTTCTTTCTTTCTTTCTTTCTTTCTTTTAATTCTACTATTTTTATTAATTATGAAAATGTATGAGATCTCTTGGAGCTAAAGTTCCAGGTGGTTGTGAGTTGCCTGCATGGTCACTGGGGTCTAAAGACAGGTCCTGGCAGCTGTCTATCTGATGTGTTCTTACATGGCAGAAGGGTCACTGATCCCATTCAGAAGCGTTCTTTCCTTATTTCCTCATTACCTCTTACACAGTCCACCTCCAAATGCTGCCCCTTGAGGGACTAGAATTTGACACACGAACTTTGGGAGAAAGAACACACTCCACAGAGATTACATTCCCACACTAGCCAGGACCCTGATAACTGCCTGGTCGTGGTCTATAGCATGTCATTTACTGTATTGTTATCTTCCCACTGTTTTTCATCCCACTGGGAACACAACAGTGCTGACCTCCTCTTTGCCCCAGCCACTGTCAGGTCTCCAGTGCCTGGTACAGTTTCTGACACACAGAATGCCTTTGCTGGAACAAACTATAGCCAAGCTTTGCCTGTGTGTGTGTTTGTTTTGACTGCTCCTTAGTACCCAGAACAGTACCTGACAAGTAAAGAGTTGTTGGGGCTGGAGAGATGGCTCAGAGGTTAAGAATACTGGCTGGTTCTTCCAAATGTCCTGGGTTCAATTCCCAGCAACCACATGTTTGGCTCATAACCATCTAGAATGAGATCTGGTGCTCTCTTCTGGTGTATAGGCATACATGCAGGCAGAATGCTATATAAATAAATCTTTTTTTTTTTTTAAGAACTGCTGATTTCTTTAATAAAAAAGAGTTGTTGAATGAGTTGGTGAATTACGTGAACAAATGTTTGATGTTGTTCAAAAGTGGATGAACAGTCACCTTGAGACATCTGCATCAAATGAAGAAGAGAAGCACCAGAGATGGATGCTCTAGGGAAAGAAGGGTTCTGAGCAAGACAGACACCCATTGGCTGGCCATCCGGCCCCATGCTCTCAGCTTTATATATGTTTATAGGTGTGTTCTGAGGGGGCTCAGAATGCATGCAGGAGCAAGGGGAACAAGAGCCCAGCCTCCAGGGAGCAGCTCAAGTTCTAAAAACATCTCCAGGAGTTTTGCTGTCAGCTGGGGCCAATCCATGGATGAGCTGAGCCGTGGCTTGTGAAGAGACCACTTATTTCTCTTTCCCCTCACGTCAGTCTGGGAGTCATCAGGGAAGAGCCACTGAGACCTCCTAGAGACAGAGCATTTACCCAGGGCACCTGCCCCACTTGGACAGAGGAAAGACACCCCAGGAACCCTGCCAAGGAACAGAACCAATGGGAAGCACCTGAAGCTGGGATGAGCTGGTCAGAGGCAGTAGGGTGCAGTGATGCTTCATGTGGGACTTGTGTCTGACACCAAGAGACCTGGGTAGCTGAGGGCACTTCATGCCACCTGTCTGAACCTCAGCTGTGTCTGCTTGTTACTGCTCTTCTACTGCTGCTTTTAAAAAATGTTGTTATTGTTGCTGTTGTTGGTGTTGGTGGTGGTGTGTGTGTGTACATATGGAGGCATAGTCATCCCCTGGTGTCATTCCTAATAAGCCGTTTACTTTTCTTTCATTTTTACACAGTGCCTCTCATTGACCCAGAACTTTAAGGTTAGGCTCAGCTGGCCAGCCAGTAAGCCAGAAATCTGCCTCCCCAGCACTGGGATGCCGAGAATGCACCCTCGACCCCAGCTTTTGACAGTGCGGGTTCCGGAGACAGAGCTCATATTCTTGTGCTTGCATGACAGGCAACTTACTGGCTGGGCTGTCTGTGCCGCTCACAATCCCATGTTTTTAAAAAGGCTCTTTGACACAAAGTAGATTTCTTGTTGGCAGGTTTGGAAATCGGTCTGGATTGGCTCATTGTGCACTCAATGCACAGATGAGATTTCCTCATACCACTGCCTTGACACGGATTTGGTACTCTCCCTTAGAAGAATCCTATAGCAAAATATCCTTCAAAGCCCTTTGAACTTTTCCACAGTGCAGCCAAACCACACAGAAGCAATCACCTGTCAGCCTGTTAGTTCAAATATACACTGAACGCCAACAGACATCTTTGGGTGTGTGGTGTGGGTAGGTGTGACTTTTAAAGGTAAACCTGGGCTGGGGAAGAGGCTCTGTAGGGAGAGTACTTGCTATGCAAGCGTGGCGACCCGCAACCCCATTGCTGAGGAGAGAGAAGCCGGCAGGTCCCTGGGGCTTGCTGGCCAGCCAGCCTAGCTGAATTGGTAAGCTCTAGATTCAACCAGAGAGCCTGACTCAAAAAATAAAGAGAAGCACAGAACATCAACCTCTGCCCTCCCCATGCCTGTACACATGCACACACACATACACACAGATCATAGGCTGAAATATCAAACCTGCACGGGATTGTTCCTCCACAGTGGTAAGAAACAGCATGGTGTCAGAGGCTGTGCTCGGGGCCTCCTTCGGGGTCTGACTGGTTTGGAAGGAAGGCTGTTGGCACAGTGCAAACTGCTGGGGCACTGACTGAGGAGCAGTGATGGAGGACTGGAAAGGACCTGGCGTAAGCAGTTCTGGCCCACTGGCTCTGTCCAGGCTGCTTCTGCTCCCACTACTGTTACTGCGCGAAGATACACAGAATGCAGTTTCCTCTTTGTCTGTTTCCATTAGTGAGCTATCACTGCATCCGGGGAATCTGGAGGATGGGGTTTCCATTGCTGCTTTTGGTCTGGGGGATGGAGGGATGGGGAAGGTGTGGTCTTCGTTTTCACAACTCCTCATTTTCCTGGGATGAAGGCACTGGCTCATGGCAGCTGATAGAGAGCCATGGGTTACCACCCTGCAGGGAGGACGGACAGGGGGAAAGGTGGGGCCTTAGCTTCTTCATCCAATACGACAGGGCAACGGTAGCTTTGGGTTGAGAAACAGGTTCAATGCCACATACAGGAAGCGTGTTGCACATTTACCTCAGTGTTAAACAAGCAGCAAGTACTGCTGTTCAAAGGCATTTGTGTGTGTGTGTGAACTCATGGTATATAAAGTTGTCCAGGGCCATTTTCTTCTCTGGACTCTAAAACACAGATGTGGACTAGGGTGGCCTTCCGAGGGGAGGAAGACGAGCTGCAGGGGGCAGATAACTGTGATGGTGCTAGTGGGGCTGGGTAAAACTGGGTAGGGCTGGGTAGGCTGAAGTCACTTTGTTGGTGGCCACAGATCACTAGGGTTGTACAAATGTGGCCCCCTCACCTCAGAGGCTTTGTCCCTATGCTCTGAGCCACTTGCTCTTCAAGAGCTCCAGGCTGATGGCATAGCCAGGCCACCATCACCCTCATAATCCCGGCACTCGGGAGGCAGAGACAAGATTGGGATCAAGAGTTTGAGGTCAACCTCTATAATGAGACCCTGCTTCAAAACCAAAAACCAACGAAGTCAGGCAAGCCCCGAGGCTTGTGTCAACTCTGTTCTGAGACAAAGGAGTTGGCAACACTGGCACCTTCTCTGGCACCTTCTGGCACCTCGAAGAAACCTCTCCCTGACTCATGGATGGCTGCCGTCTCTCTTTAGACATCTTTCCTCGGTGCTTGCCTGCTCTAAATATTTCATCTTTGGCTCGTGAGGATGCCGGTCATAGCGGTCTGGTGTCTGCCCTGAGCTCATTAAGGTCCATCCTCTTACTGGATTTCCCTTTTGAGACCACGTCTCTAAATACAGGGGTCATCTGGGACCCTGGAGTGGGAGTCTAGCACCATGTGAACTGCCGAATGGAGAGACACGGTTCAGTCCACAGCAAGGGCTCAATGGCTCTTGGAGCAGGACTGATACCGATGCCTCCCTCCTGACTCACCTAGAACCCCAGAAGCCTGGACCATTTTGTGCCTGTCTGTCCTTCTCATCCTTTAGTTGAACAGTCCTGACCCCAGTGGGCGGCACTCTTATTTGAAGGGAAGGTCCAGTAAGGGTTCATGTGGCTTTGTCCTCAGGTTTTTCACAAGGTGCCCAGGGAGCAGACAATGGGGAGCGTGAGAAAACTGGTGTGTTCTGCGAACGTCCAGTGTTCCAACTATCTCAGGATCAATATTATCCCAATTCCCGCTCACTGTTGACCTTGGCTGTGAAAGAGCAAACGTTCTATTGTGGTGAGGCAAAGCACGCAATGAGTAATGGAACTGGGTCCATAGAGCTGCTACCTTTACTTCTCTGCTTTCTTTTGCTTACCTAATGGACATGGGCCCACTAGGTAACAATTACAGTATACACTGCCCTGCTCCCCGGCAGCCATTGATGTGGTGGGTGTTTTCATTCCCATTTGAAAAATCTGAGGCTCAGAAAGGTGGGGTGGTTTTCTCAAGGATAAGGAGTGAGGATGGGGAGAGGAAGAGCTTTCTCCTTGGCGCTGAGATTTCTACTCTACTATTCTTTTCTTTGTCTGGTCCAGGGATGTGGCACCATCTGGGTTAAAATGTCACGGAAGAGGGGAGGGGTCACTGTGCTGACTAAAGAAGGGAACATGACTTGGAAGGCTTCTAACACGCACGGCCGTGTAATGCACAGTGAGACCCTGTCTCAACAAAGACAAAGGAAATGAGCTGGAGAGATGGCTCAGTGGCTAGCAGCAGTGGTCCTCTTGCAGAGGACCCAGGTTTGGTTCCCAGAACCTCCATGGCAGGTCACAACTGTCTGACACTCCAGTTCCAGGGTGTCTTAGTTGGAGTTTCTATTGCTGTGAAGAGACATCATGACCACGGTAACTGTTATAAAGGAAAACATTTGACTGGGGCTGGCTTGCGGTTTGAGAGGTTTAGTCCATTATCATGGTGGGAAACATGGCAGCGGCCGCGTGCAGGCAGACGTGGTGCTGGAGAAGGACTGGAGAATTCTGCATCTTGATCAGCAGACAGCAGAAGGGAAAGCCCTGCTAGGCTGACCTTGAGCATATGCGACCTCGGAGCCCAGCCCCACAATGACTGACTTCCCTCAACAAACCCACACCTACTCCAACAAGGCCACAGCAACTGGTAGCGCCACCCCATGGGCCACACATTCAAACACACGAGTCTATGGGGCCATTCCTAGCCAAACCATCACACAGCACATTTGACACCCTCTTCTGATCTCCCTGGGCTCCTGCACACACACGCTGCACACGCATACACTCAGGCACACACACTAATTTTTGTATCGTGTTAGAACACAGATATTAATATTTGTAAATATTAACTGCCTCCCAGTCCCAAACATAATGCGAGTTATTGTCATTGCTATTGGTTGCATTCCAGAACTAGATGGTCAGATCAGTTGCTGAGAACATCACACATATTGGTTACAGGATATGAAGAAATCAGGCTGGAAAAAGTGAAAAGCCCCCTCTTTACCATCTAGTATAATAAAATCTGCTGGGGGAGAGCTGTCAGTTGCTCATCTGTAGATACAATGTATATTTTATATAAATTAAAGATAATTATGTAAAATATGATTATATTAATAATATAAAATAATATATAATAGCATATAAACACATGTTATATAATAAAAACATGTTATTCATAAATAAATATTTTAAAATACTATTTATTGTATGACAAGTCTTATGTCACTTATTACATTGTGGGTTCTTGGGATCAAATTTGGGTTGTCAGACTAGCACAGCAAGCAATTTTACCTCCAAACCATCTGGATGATAACCCCTGTCATGATTAATCCTGGGTGTCAACTTGATTGGATTAGGAATTATCTGGCAAACAAACCTGTGAACACGTCTAGGAAGGAATTCCTAGTTTGGGTTGGTACAGTTATTCTAAATGCTGATAGCACAATTCCATGGTCCAAAGAGAGCATGAGGTGAGTATCATCACCTCTGTGTCTGTCTGTCCCTTCTTCTCTCTCTCTCCCTTCCTCCCTCCTTCCCTCTCCCCTTTCTCCCTTCCTCTCTCCCTCTTCTCTGCTTCCTGATGGAGGATGTTCCATGGCCAACTGTCTCACATTCTTGCCACCATGGTTCCTTGACACAATGGTCTTTGACCTTAAACTGCTTTCCAGAATAAACTTTTCCTTCTGTAAGTTGATTTTGTCACCACAATGAGAAAAGTAACTAATACAGGACCTTGAGGGCTTCCCCCAGCAACAACCCATAAGAGCTAGCCTAGCTCTCATGCTGGCGTTTGGACATGCCTTTGCTCACCTATGCAGGGTACCCTATGTGTTTAAATACTTTAGCTGATGGTTTTATATCATAGATTGCTGTTGGGGTTCCTCAATTACTCAGTTAATCATCTGCAACTCATTCAGCTACCTAACACTCACAGCTGTTCCTGACCCTGCCTTGTGCTATCAGTGTGGACAGATTTTCATCCATGCTCTTTTACATGCTTTAAAACAACCTGAGGTGGGTGTGGTGGCACATGTCTTTAATTCCAGCCCTCAGGGAGGCAGAGACAGGCAGATCTCTGTGAGTTCAAGGCCAGCTTGGTCTACAAAGGGACTCCAGGACAGCCAAGGTTACACAGTGAAACCTCGTCTCGAAAACCAAAACCAAACCAAACAAAAAAAACCCTGCAAAACATTCAAACATTGTGTATCGAAGCCTTTTTACAGAGGGCAGACTCCTCTCCACCACAACCCTCTGCTGGTTTCAAACAAATGAGGGTTGATCTCAGATTTCAGCTGCTAAGGGGATACTATAACCAAACAAGCCAATAAAGGGGGAAAAAAGCCTATAGAAACATTAGCGATGTCCAAAACATTATTTTAAAAAAATCCATTGCTTGTATTCATTGCCCCTTCAAAACAGCAATATGGGGTACAGCAGTGTGGAGGGAGGCACTGACTTATTTAGCATTCTCTAACCCATAGTCATTCTTCAGTAGGGTTCATGTCATGTTGGGGTTCCTCAGCCTGGGGTACTGCTAAATGTCTAGGGTACCTCTCCCCATGTCTCAGGGAGTCAGGTGGGGGGCCTGGTCTGCCTGGTACACTCTGCTAGGTCTAGCCTGCGACCAAGCAGGAGCAGGTCCATGCTCTCATCAGCTGGGCCAGCAGCAGCTACCAAGGTCTAACAGACTCTGGACCGTGAGTGGCATCTGGCTGTATCTTCCTTTAGTCCCATCCAGCTGCCAAAAGGTCCTGGGCCAGGCTGACAAGGTCCAACTTCAGGGAAAATGTGGACATCACAAACTCTAGGACAAGCTTAACCTTTCTTCCCTGCCCTGCTTTATTATTTGTACTTCCACAGAGTGATTGCTCAGGCCTTAAGGCCTTTCAGAGGTCATGAGCACTGAATTTGGCACCTAAGTGATTTTTTCTCATCCTGCCACATTTTCTCCCACCTGGATGCTGAAAGGTCCCGAGGATGGGAAAAGAGTCTCTAGCCACACCCTCTACTTCTCACAGTGGAGCAACTTACATAGCATTCCCTCGAGTGATAACTGCTCACCAGAGCTCAGTAGTTCTTGACATGTGTAGGCCATGGGCCCTCTGGGGGTCGTATATCAGATATCCTTCACATCATAGATTTGGTATTAAGATTCATAAGAGTAGCAGAACGGCAGTTATGAAGTAGCAACGAAAATGATTTTACGGTTGGGGTCACAACATGAGGAACTGTATTAGAGGGCTGCAGCCTCAGGAAGGTGGAGAACCACTGCTCTGGATCAATCTCACCCCTTCTTTCCAGCCCCACCATACCACACCTCTATCTTCACTACCTGGTATCCATTGCCCCTGCGGCTCCTGAGGGCCACCAGGAATGGAGGCACATCTGCCACCCACTCCATGCCCGCAAGTTCTTCACGTTCGTAGAGGACCAATCCTCCTGCGATTCAACGGGTCCTACAGATCTGCATGTCCTCAGCTGTAGGCAGCCTCAGCAACGCTGGGATGGAAGCAGCCAGGGCAGTGGCTGCCTCACGATACCTCCTTCCACCATAGCAGCAGACACAAGGGCACGTTCCGGCACTCTTCCACCCCTTTGGCGAACTGCCATTCAGACTTTAAAAGCCTTTCAGAAGCTTGTAGGTATAATAATTGGCTTTCTAGAAAATATTTCCACAAGAACTCTGTACTGACACAAATCCTGGCTGTTCACTTTTTTATGTGTTTGTTTGTTTTGTTTTGTTTGAGATGGGGTTCTCTGTGTAGCCCTGGCTGTTCTGTAGCTCTCTTTGTAGACCAGGCTGGCCTCAAACTCACAGAGATCTGCCTGCCTCCCAAATGCTGGCATTGAAGGCATGCAGCACTACCACCTGGCTACCCATTTACTTTTAAATGACCCAGGTGGATTCTTTTATCTGATTTCCCCCCTTTCTCACCCACTTCAGTGCTTTAGCATTGAACAGATGCAATTTCAATGCCAATCACAGCCACTATAGCATTTTTATATATCATAAGGACCGTACTCTACCATGGACCCTGAAAAGTCACCACCCCCCCCCCCCCATCTTTTGTTCTGAATTCCCTGCTGAATCAACCTCTTTCTCTTAACTCTTTGGTAAACACAGTCTGATCCATGCCGGTGAGCTGGCATCAAATAGCACCTCTCTGATGCCAGTTTCATCTCTTACCATTTCTACCTCATCCTGCCTCGTCCTAAGCAAGGAGCCGCCTGGCCTGTGCTGCCACAGTTTACAGTCTTACTCCATGTGATACTTTTACAGACTGGACTATCTGCTCCACTCCACCCATCATTTCGGGGTCCTGTGCTTATGTGAGAGACCCCATTTATTTAAGAGACATACACCATCACACATTACATAGAAGAAGAGAATCACCCTAGGATTCTTCATAAAAAGAGAGTGTACACAGTCGCATCTTATTAGCCTCGCTAATAACCGCTGCCATGGCAAGGAGGCATGCCATCCCATGATGCATTGGAAAGGATGGCTATCTATGGGATTATCCCCACAGACACTTAAAACAATCTTAGCTTCAGGTGCATGTCTTATCATTGCAGCAGCAATGAAACTACTTTTCCCAAACCAAGTCTTGTTCTGTTGTGTTCAGGTATCTCTTTTCTGGGGAGATGTGAACACAATTCTGCTCACCATAAACAAGGTACCAACAATAGACCAAAGTAACGCTTCTACCGCTCATAGCTTGGTGGGCCACTAAATTCAGCGGGGGTTGGTTACAGAAGCACAGACAACGTATGGACAGTTAAAGTGCCGAAGAAGAGGAGTCTTTTCCTGGTGATTTTAACAGCTCATATATCCTTGTGTGTGAGATGATCCTCTGTAGCTCCAGGGCATTCTGTGTCCCTCATAAACCCTCCCTGCTTACTGTAGGGGGTGCTAAACACAGGCCTGTGACCTTCTGCTGTGTGACATCACAGTTCTCTGATTACAAGAACTCGATGGCTAGGTCACACCTGGAGAATAGAGTTCCAAAACCAGTCACATTTTGAGATTCTGAGTGGACAGATTGGAGGAGGGAGGACAGACATTACTCTATACAAAAGCAATTTTTGAAAAGAAGATCTGAGCTGGGCATGGCAGCACGCAACCTCAATGTCAGCGCTCATGACATAGAAGCAGGCAGCGCTCTATAAATTTGAGGCTAGTCTGGTCTACACAGTGAGTTTCAGGCTAGCCAGGGCTGCATGGTGAGACCCTGTCTCAAAAACAAAAACAAAACAAAAATAAATAAAAGCTGTAACTGCAGTGAAGTAAGTCTTCTAAAGTTTGCTTTTCCGGCCCGAGCAAGCACTAAAGCTGGACTCCTGTGGTAATTCATTTTTGTAAATTAGAGGAACAGTTTAAGTGGAGTCATTATGCAGTTCAGCAGCACTTAGGTGTCTCTGAGGAAGCGTGGTGGGAAGCTGGAGAAGAATGAAAGCCTGTTTACTACACACTGATTACTAAGAGGCAGAGGGTAGGCCACTAGTCAGTCAGACTTACGCTTGCTTTGTGCTGTGTAAAATGGTGGTGCTTCAGGCACTGACTCCTAAGCTTGTCTCCAAGGGTCTCAGCTGCATTGTTGGTGATGCCACACTCCAGGAGGAATATGGCATCTGTGAGGACCAAAACTGTCAACTGGAGAAGACCTAGGATCACCTAAGAGACAGCGTCATAGGATGTCTGTGTGGAAGTTTCTAGATTGGGTTAGAGGTGAGGAGACCTGCTCTGCATATGGGTGGTCCCAGCCCCTGAAATGGAGTCCCTGAGAGAATTAAAAAAGGGAGAGTGAGCTGAGCATAACCTTTCTTTCTGCTTCCTGATTGCAGAAGCAGTGGAACTGGCTGTTGCATGTTCTTGTCAACCATGACTCCTCCATTGTGACAACTGTACTCTCCAACTGGAAACCGACAAAATGGTCCCTCCCTTAATCTGCTTTCACCAGCTGTTTTGTTGCAGCATTGAGAAAGGTAGTTAATGTGGCAACTTCCAAGAAATGCCTGAAAAGGGATGTTTGGGCTATCTCAGTCTTCTCTGGCAGCCATAACAAAATACAAGTGGTCTCCAAAAAAATCAGAAATGTTTTATATTCCACATTAGTTCAAATTTTTGAGAATTTGTGTATGTAGAGCAAAATGTATGAAATTTAAACACAAACTCACAATATTGGTGTTTCATGACTCTCTTACGCACACACACAGAAGTAACTTTATATGCTATTTATTGTTTGTCTGTTTTTTGAGATACGGTTTCTCTCTGTAGTCCAGGCTGTTTGGGACCGGCTCTGTAGAGCAGGTTGGACTCAGACTCAGAGATGCCCCTGCCTCAGGCTCCTGAATGTTTGGGATGAAAGGCACACGCCACCAGGCCAGGCTATTATTTCTTTTTAAGTTTAATTTTAAAATTACATTTATGTGTATCAGAGTGTTACAGGGCCCTCAGAGACTAGAGAGAACATTGGATCCCCTGGAGCTGGAGAGAGATTTTGAGCTACCTGATATGGGTGCTGGGAACTGAACTCGGGTTTGGAAGCAATAAATTCTTTTAACTTCTATGTTTTCTCTCCAGTCCCCTTAAAGAGGTATTTATTTTTAGAATCACATTAATGTGTGTGTGTGTGTGTGTGTAACCATGCATGCTAATGGTGTGTTCGTGCTCCTGGAGGTCAGAGGATAACTTGGAGGCGTCAGTTCTCTCTTACCATACTGGTCTGCAAACTGAACTCAGGTCATCAGGCTTGGTGCCAGCTGCCTTAACCCACTGAGATATCCTGCCTGGCACCCTTTATTACTTCACATTCCAAACGTAGCTGCCCTGAGGCTTATGGCTTCTACACACAAGTGCTATAAAGGAACACGGTTCAGTGTCAGTAGTCACTGTGAATCACCTTGTACATTTTTAACATGGCGAGACGAAGAGGTTAGGGTACAGTATCAGACTTAAGCTGGATTATAAATCAGACGGCACCCTGGGTATTTTAGATCCAATCAAGGGGAATCCTAGTTTAGCATATAGCACACTATGTCCTGGCTTGGGGACTGGGGATGAATGACAAGATACACATCCATGTCCTCAGAATGTGCTTTCTGTCAAAGTCCATGGGGTTAGAAAAAGCAAAACAAACAAAACATCCCCTTAAGAATGCTACTTGCAAATGAAAGGGCTTGGGTCAGACAGCCTGACTTCTAGCCCAGCCCAACACTTACTTGTCATGGCCTTTTGGGCAGGTTTCCTCTCTCTTTGACCTAGGATTGTCACAGCCCTCTTTGCTATAGAGCTGAGAGAGATGAGCTCTGTGAAGCTCTGAGCATGCGGGACGTAGTGAGCGCTCATTAGAGCTGGCTACTGTCAATGCTGGGAAACACAGACACAATGGGAATCTTGTCAAACGCCCAGGCAAACTATACGAAGAACGTTTAAGCATTAGGTTCGTAGCACTTAAAAAGCCGCTATTCCCCGAAGGCAGAGTTGCTCAATTGAGGAGCAATAATGAGCTGAGTTTGTCGAAGCGTGAGACTAGGAATCCCAAAATTAACGCCTGGAAGTTATGGGCTCTGAAGGGAAGAGTGTGCAGGCACTTAGTCCCACTGAGAAAATAAATGAGTGGAAGCTTTGGGTGGTGATGCGTCAATATATAGCCATCAATTCTAACGCATGTACAGCTCTGATTGAGGTGTGTCGAGAGTGAAAGGTATTGGGAAATCTATGAACTGTTCTCAATCTTGTTATGGATCTCAAACTACTCTTTTGAAAAACAGTCTATTAAAAATGAGGAGTCAAAGGGTGAAAAGTTGGCTGTAACATGCTGGTAACTCCGGCACTTAGGAGAACCGCAGGAGGATACGGAATCGGAGGCCAACCTGGATTACATAGTGAGCCCTTGCCTCAAAAAACTCAGAAAAACCTTAATAAGCTGTAACTAATGATAGGTATTCTCTGCTGATGAAATGGGCCAATTCAAGCCAAATTAAAGTATCTAAGTGCAGGTTTATTGGGGGCAGCTCCCGGGTGTGTTCACTGGTTCCAAAGGAACAGGGAAGTCGCCATGCAGAGGAAGATAGAAAAGCAGAGGTCAGAGAGAGAGAGAGAGAGAGAGAGAGAGAGAGAGAGAGAGAGAGAGGAGAGGGAAAACCAAAATGCCTGGATTGTATAGTGAAGAGCCTTTGGGGGAGAGGAAGCCCAGCCCCTGGGCTGGAAAGTTCAGCTGGGGACTGAGGGATGCTGGGAAAACCTGGAGCCCAGGTCCTCTTTGGTATGCTAAATAGGCACCTCAGCTGCTTGTCCTGGGTCCGAATCCCAACAACTAAGACCCTATATACAACCTTGTCCTTACAGCTTGTTCATGAGACTCTTGTCTGAACAGCCACCTTGGGAAGGACTCAAGGGAGTTTTGTTGACTTTCCTATCACACTGTGGGACCTTCCAAGAAGAGCATTTGCACATTTTCTAATAAAAACTTCGATGGATGTCTCACTTAGCGGACTCATTAAAACCACCTGAGAGGATTAAAAAGAAGAATAAGAAGCACCTGGCTCTTCACTTTCTTAGAATTCTGGAGTCTTTGGGAATAGACCTGAAGATGGATTTCTTCAGTAGGACAGATAATTCTGATTTTTTTTTTCTGTCCTTGTGTTGAAATAGAACAGTGATGGTTCTGTTTTTATGTTTGTTTTGTTTTGTGGTGGTGGTGTTGAACCCAGGCTCTCACACCTGCTGGGTCAGCGCTCCCGACCATTGACCTACATGCCCAGTCCTTACTGTTGCTCTGGCCTCTTGTCCCTCCTCCACATTTTTTCCTTTGCTTAGAACGTGTTAAAGGACATTCATCGATCAGGATTAAGTGGGGGCAGTGTTGGGAAGGCTGACTGAAACAGAGTCAGCAAAGACCCTTAGACACCAGTGAGGGTCAGCTCCATCATTCTTTATACGAGGGCAAACCCGGGCTTCCCTGCGCAGGTGGCAATTTGTGTTGTCCAGAAGGAGTTTGGAACCTCATCAGCCCTGACTTTTGTCTGAAACCACACTTCTCTGTAAGATGAGAACAGTGCACAGTTTGAGAGTGTGTTTCAGGGTCATGGAATTAGACTAAAATTGAAGCCACACCAGGCAGCAGGCACGGCTCAGCCTGCAGTGGGAGGCCCTGGGTCTGCTCTTCTCTTCCCCGGGGACGCTGGCTCTGTTTCCACGCATGCCACTGTCAGTACCTTCTCTCTCTACACTGATTACCCCCACACTCCCCCTCTTCCCATCGACCTGAGTCACAGCTCGAGGTACCTCCAGTTCAACCCAGACAGCTCCGAGTGGGCATGTTGTGTTTGCCTCAGGACTGATGTTCTCCATTCCTTCCATAGCTGGCATTGAGACTCAAAATCTCCCTGAGCCTCCTGATGGGCCCTGGGGAGGCTGCCGTCTGCTTCACCCCAAGTTCTTGAGCATGTGGAGGCCAGAGGCCATGCCCTTTGTCTTTCTCAACAGCTCTCCACCTCAGGTTCTGATATAGGGTCTCTCACTGAATCTGTAGCTCAACAACTAGGCGAGACTGGCCAGCAAGCCCCACGGATCCCTCTGTTCCCTTCTGGCTGAGATTACAGGGGTCCACTGCCACACTTTGCCTTCTACATGGGTCAGGGTATCCAAATACAGGCCTCATGCTTACATGGCAAAGCGTTTTACTAGCTGAGCCATTTTCTTAGCATGGATGCACTCATAAGCACATGTGTCCACATGCTCAGTCACAAGAACATCATTAAGTACAGATAGAATTGACTCAGACAGCATCTGAGGCTGGGAGCAAAGATTCCCCACCTCGTCTGTCTACCTGGTGTTCCCAACAAGGGCTTCAAAAATTCTTTGGACTTCGGAACACAGTATACTGAGTAACTTAAATACTTGTTTCTGGCCTTGTTCACTTCTATTGTCCCCAGAACAAATATTCCCTTTGAGGTAAAAACTCGATTTTCCTGTCATCCCAGGAAAGGAGCAGGCAACAGCCTCTCCCAGCTTCAGGAGGTCTGTTAAGATTATGAACCTCAATGGCAGACATAGGAAGGAGAGTACCAGCGGCCCTCAGGCAAAGATGAGATGACTTGTCCGCTGGGAGCTGTCAGTGTTGAGCTGAAGGTACCTTGAGCTGAGACTCGGGAAGGTGAGAAGTGTGACGGGCTGTCAGTACAGAGGGCCTGGAGACACAACCAGAGTCCCCGGGGAAGACCCAGGGCCTTCAAATGCAGTCTTGAATGATGGCCATTGCTTCTTGTGGCTTCAATTTTGGTCTAATTCTGTGACCCCCAACACTCTGTCAAACTTTTCTGTGCCTCAGTTGCTTCCTTTATAAAAATGAGGGTAGGAGAGCCAGAACCAGGCCAAGCATGTAGCTTAGTAGGTAGATCACTTGCCTAGCATGCAGGAGGTCCTGGGTCTGATCATTAGCATCACATAAAATGAGAATGGTGATGCATGCCACTTGGAGATGGAGACAGGAAGATGAGAAGTTCACAGTGACCCTTCACTATATAGTGAATTTGAGGGTGGCTAGAGATACAAAAGACTGTCTCTCAGAACAAGACAAAAACCAAACCAAACCAACCAAACAAACAAACAAAAACACCCAAAAATCTAGACTCTCCTTGCTTGGGTTGATCTGGAAAGAAAATGAGGCAATAAACATGGAACTCAGAATTGTGACCTGCACATAGAAAGCACTCAATAAAAATCACCAGTCTCACTATTGGCAAGGGATTCACTAAGGTTTTGTGTGTTTGGAGCTTTTGCTAGGCTTCTCTCCTGGGCCTTGTTTATCATTTTGGCTTGCCATTATTCCAGAAATCATTTATAAGCAATCTCAGATGGCCTTATGCAATACCAGGGAAGGCTAATTAGTATTCGAATGCACGGAGCCTCCTCTGTGCTCAGATAATGAGGCAGCCAGCCATTCATTGACTGAAGATCTCTGGCTTTAATTATAAGTCTTGGTACATGAAAAGTGCTGTCCCAATCTCAGCTGCTGCTTTGCCATGCAAGATCTCTGAAGGAGACACGCTGATGGGATGGATAGAGCACCAGAGGGTTCCACGTTCCCATGACTCACTGACGGCTGCAGTCAGAGGCAAGCAGCATCTATTACCTCAGCAGCGAAAACCTCGCGTAAACAACTGGATTTGTCTGTGGTCCGAGGAAGCAGCTGTGATTAGTAAACATGGCTCCAGTTTATCCTTTCCATGGAAGCCTCGGATTAGAACTCAGATCTTTCTCAGTTGTAAAAGAGAGTACAGTGCGCATGCACGTTCGTTCATTTCCCTATTCACCAGACACCAGCTGAAAAGCTGAGTATCTGGCATCCCGCTAACTTCACGTATATGTTAACTGACAATGAACCTGAAGCCCATCTGCTGCATGTTTACAAGTTATTAGGACTACTTATAATAGAGCTGCTTGCTGTAAACTAATGGAGTCAGTTGCTTTCTTTTACTTCCAAACATCCTGGATTGTGGGACTTCTGTCATCCTGAGCCATCCTGGACAATTGATCCTGCAATAAGAAACAGGCCCAGGGCCTAGGAACATAGGTGATTCTGTAGAATGCTTGCCTAGCATGTGTGAAACGCTGAGGTCAATCTTTAGCGTCACATATAGTAGGCATACACTCATAATCCCAGAATTTGGGAGGTAGAAGTAGGGTGATCAGATATTCAAGGTCATTCTCAGGTACCTACAGAGTTGGAGGCCATCCTGGGACACACGAGATGCTGCGGAAAAGCAACAATAGAAACAGACCTGTCTGTCCAGTTGGCAAGACTTTGACCTTGCAATAACTTCAGATGCCCTCATTCCAGCTTTCTTCCTGGCCGTGGAGGCAGGTCCCTCATCTGCTTTTGGAAGATAGTTCAGGATCTGCTGTCTTAGCTGCTCTGCTTGCTGTGGGCTCATTCCAATGAGTTTTCTAGCAAAGCTGACCTTTCCAGTTTTCATTATCATTTGGTGTACTCATGGGAGTTTCTTTGTGTTCCTCCATCCCTGCTTCCTTGTAAATTAAAAAAAAAAAAGTACAGTTGAGCCAAATGTATACTCCACCAAGCCCCTGTTTAGGGCTGTGCCATGTATTTAGTCGTGTATGCCTTAGCCTGCCTCATCCTCAGGTCCCTAACACTGAGTCACAAGGTGGGGATGAATTTGAATGAGATAGTGGACATGAGTTGAAAACTTATTATACTCTTTTAACAATTTTTTAATGTCACAGTGTATTGAACACCAGCTCTATGCAAGGCTTCCTGGAACTTGCAGTTCTGGAGGAAAAACAGGTACATACTTGCATCCACAATAAGCCTCTGGCTGTGACTTTCGTGGCCTCAGTTACCTGAACCTCAAAAGATAAGGACCTCAAAGGCAAGGTGGAGAACTTGGGCTCTGGGGGAAACTTTGGTGGTGTTTGAATAGGATGGTCAGCTCAAGATCATCATCAGCTATGTACAGAGTTTGAGGCCAGCCTTAGCTACACGACCCAGTCTCAAAAAATCAAAACCTGGCTGGTGTGGTGGTGCACGCCTTTACTCCCAGGACTTACTGAGGCAGAGGCAGGTGAATTGCTGTGAGTTCAAGGCCAGCCTGGTCTACAAAGCAGTCCAGAACAGTCAAGGCTACACAAAGAAACCCTGTCTAGAAAAACCAAAAACCAACCAAACAAAAACCTTTGAAAGTGGGAAGTAGTTTCATGTCTGAGATTCTTGTCAGCCATGTCATATGGCAACACAGCCAGTTTTAACTCTCGGAGTCCTCCCCTCGGCAGACAGCAGTTTCTGAAGAGCGATCCTCCATCATGGATAAATGTGACTCTGAAGCTAGGTGCTTTAGTTTTCATGCACTTTAAGGAGTGACCACTTGGCAATCACTGGCTGTGTCAGTTGGGAGCTCAGCCTTGTCTTTGCTGTTTGGCCTCACTCATCAGCGAGAGGTGAGCAGGAATTCAATCCAGAAGCATCTAGTATTTGAACCTCTGCAGATGAAGTGATACTCACCCAAGGGCAGGACTGGGTGGAGGGAGGATGTAAATAGTCACTTCCTATCCTTCTCTTCCCTTCAGAACTCTTGTCAGCCTGGAGGAGACTTATCTCCCTCTGGGTAAGGAGGAAAGTTACGCAGGCACCTGCAAAGGTCAACGAAACCTGGACCTGCTGTTTGTCTCCCTTCCTCTGAGTTACTCAAGTTCCTTTGAAGGCGAGCTTAAGCAAGAAGCTGAATTTGGCTGACAGTGTATTTTCAAGAGTGACATGAGACAAGAAGGAAGGAGGCTGAGTTGCCAAATAATTAAAGGGTGGTTCTGACTGAATATGGTACTTTCTTTTAAAAAAAAATGTTTAAAAAGACTCTTGAGAAACTGACACATCCACATAAGAGAACAAAATTCAAACAGGGCAAAAAGTAAATTGAAATAGCCACATTTGTGTGTGTATATAGATTTGTGTGTGTATATAGATATGTTATATTTATATGTACACACGAAATCTTTGTTGTGTAACAGATTGCAGTACTGACAGTGTTGTCCCTTGTTTTCTAGTAATAAACCTGGCAGAATATTCCTGTTTCTATCTTTGCTGAGGGACTGTATTCGCCTTTATGGTGGAGTCGAATTACACTATCCAAGTGTCCCACTATTGATACTGATATATCTGCTTTCTTGGTGGGGTACACATTAGGCAGACTATTGTGTTTTGCTGCAAGAAACAACACTTCAATAAAACCACTGCGTTTGAGTCTGCTTCTGAGGACATAGAGGATCTGGAGGGAAACAGCACTGAAACTCTAAAAGTTCAAGCTGTGAGACTCAGGGGAAGTGACCAGGGACCACCAGTGGCTGCAGAAGCACCCAGGTGTGATGGCAGCAGGAAGTTGCTACTCTCCCCACCTGAAGGGAAAGTGGTACCAAGGGAACCCAGGGAAGGCCACTTAGCAGGAACTGTTCACACGGGAGCTGTGAACACAGCCCCCAAGGTTAGAGGGAATGGGGAGGACTCTCCTCAGTCCCTTTCTCTTCTTGCCCTTCTATCTCCTACAGGCCAAACTCACAGAGGCCAGTTGGCAGGGGTACCTCAGGAACCCAGGCCGATGTGCTTGGAGCCAGAAAGAATGGTTTAATGAACTGAAATGCCAAATAAAATATTCATTTTAAGACAGAGTTTTGTTTGTTTGTTTTTAAATGACAGATTTTTAACCGAGGGGCTAGAGAGACAGCTTGGCAGTTTCGATCCTTGGTTCACTTGTAGAGGATGTAGGCTCTGATTCTCGTACCCACATGGGGGCTCACGACCATCGATAACTCAACTCTAGTTGACCTGGCAGACCTGATGCCTTCTTCTGACCTCCATGATAGATGCACCAGTAACACTCATACATATAAATAGTAATAATATTAAAAAAAATCAGATGAATCTTTTATGGAAATAAAGCCAAGAGATTAACAAAACTCAGTGAAAGAGGTAATATATACAACCAGAGGTCCGAAGAAAAGGGGACAGAAACAATATCTCAAAACTGTTCTGCATTAATGATCCATCTCTAACTCAGACATCAGCCTAGGTCCGGCCTGCTCTTAAATCGGATTTCAACTTTTTGTGTATGACATCTTTTACTCCCAGCATTTTGACTTGATTTATTTGCAGATTCCAGTTTTAAGGTGGATTTTATTTTCCTCATCGCTTTGACTGAAACACAGTAAGGGAGGAAGGATTTCTTTTGGCCTAGGCTTCGGGGAATACGGGCCACCGTAGAAGGGAGAGCTCGGTAGCAGGCGTGGCTTGGACAGTGGTGGCAAGAGCTTGCTCACATACACAGACCAAGAGGCTGAGAGATTCCAGATCCCTCATCCAGGTTCTCAGAGGTCTCTCTTCTTTCCAGGACTCCAGTTCATGGGATGTGCCTTTCATACTCAGGGTGGGCGTTCCCTCCTCAGTCAGTCCTCTCCGGGAAAGCTCTCACAGATAGATACACAGACAGAAAGATGGCTAGAGGATTCTACACCACCTTGTGGGCAGTGGAGGCACACAGCTTTGGTCCCAGCACTCAGGAGGCAGAGGTAGGCAGATCTCTCTGAGTTAGAAGCCAGCCTGGTCTACAGAGGGAGTCCCAGGCATCTAGCACTACAGAGAAATCCTATCTTGAAAAACAAAAACACAAACAGAAACAGATTAACCATATTTACCATCTCCAAGGTGAATAATTACCCCTTCTATCTACTGGTTTCAGAATGAGGAAGAAATTAACCTATTTAAATTTAAAAATAAAGTCTTAGAAAAGGTCTGGGGACATCACTTAATGGTAACATGCTTGTGAGGTCCTTGGCTTGGTCTCTGTTAAGCCTTAAACCCTGGGACAAATGGCTGAGGCTGCCTCTGCTTCTGCTCACCCTTTTATCTACAATAAACTGTCTCTTAACATACCTAGAAGCAGTCTTGTCCTTCCTTTTTTTTTTTTTTTATTCAAACAGGGCAAAACCAAAACCAAAACAAATGAAACAAGAGAGCCAAAACCTAATATTACCACCACCAACATCAAACAAAAAAGCAGAAAAGAGGAATTTTAAAAGACTCTAGTAAGCTAAGTCATCTGTAGGTCCTTTTCTAATATTGCTTTTCCACTTTGGCTGCTGACTAGTTGGTCTCTGTGCTGGATTCTTTTTGTTTGTTTGTTTTTGTCAACTTGACACAAATTAAAGTCATTTGAGGAGAGAGAACCTCAGTTAAGAAAATGCCTCCATGAGACTGTGCTGTACCTGAACCTGCTGGTCATTTTCTTAATTAGTGATTGATTGGAGAAGACCCAGCCCGTGGTGGGTGGTGTCATCCTGGGATGGTGGTCCTCGGGTCTATAAGAAACTAGGCTGAGGAGGCCAGTGAGCAGCACTCCTCCTTGGCCTCTACATCAGTTCCTGCCACTGGGTTCCTTTCCTGTTTGAGTTCCTGTCCTTCAATGATGAACAGTGCTCTAAAGTGCAAGTCAAATAAATCCTTTCCTCTCCAATCAGCTTTTTTTGGTCATGGTGCTTTATAACATCCATAGTAACCCTAACTAAGACAGACTCGTTCCTAGCACGTTTGGTAACTTTTATGTAGATTACCCTAGAGGTCCCCTATGAGAATCTGGACATGGCTCTTTCATCTCAGTGAGGCTGAAACCGTAATCTGGCATCTTTATTACTGTGAGACTATTTACATTCATGTTCAATTTTCAACAGGCTGGTTTGGGGTATGTTTTGTTTCTTGCTTTGGTAGTCCCGGGGATTGAACCCAGGACCTCACATGCACCAGGTAAATGCACCGAACTGTGTCCTCAGCCACTTGTGTTCTAAGGCTTTCTTTGTGGCTTCTGGGCCTCACAGCTTCAGGTGGCAGCAAACATATGCTCCAGAGAGAGAAAATATAGTTCTGGCCTTAGCTTTTTGCCTCTTATTTCTGCTAAGATGACTTTGTCTTTTATTTTATTTTGTTTTAGTGACTATTTTGTTGAGCTAACCGTGCAATGTATTTTCCTTATTCCATCAATATAGTTTATTAGCATGATGGATTTCAAATATTTATTTTTATTCATTTGTTTATTATTTTTTGTTTTATTTTCCTTATTTGTTGTTTTTATTTTTATGTACATTGGTATTTTGCCTGCATGTATGTCTGTGTGATAGTGTCAGGTGACCTGGAACTGATATTACAGACATCTATGAGCTGCCATGTGGGTGCTGGGAATTGAAGCCAGGTCCTCTGGAAGAGTAGTTAGTGTTCTTAACCACTGAGCCATCTCTCCAGTCCCCTGGCTGACTTTTATATGTTGAATCAGTCTTGCATTCCTAAAGGAAATTCCACTTAGTCATAGTCAAAAACAAAAATGAGAGATATCCAGGTTGGAAGCAAAACTGTCTCTGTTTGCAGATGAGATGTTGTTGTATTTTGTCAGTTAGTATCTGCCTAGGACTGGAGAATGAGAAAATGAAGAGGAAATAGAAGAGAAATGAAGGGGAAAGAGAGGGGAAATGGAGGAGACATGGAGGGGAAACTGGGTGGCTGCTAATAGCTTTTGGGATGATTGATGGAAATGGTTTAAAACTGACAATTTCATAACTTTGAATATTATAAAAACCATTGAATTGTATATTTCAAATGAATAAGTTGCATCCTACATGAGTCACATTTCAGTTAAAATGGTTTTCAAATGATTATGTGGCCACTTTCCAGGAAAATTTAAAAATTAACTGAGGAAAAAATTGAAAATCCAAATCGAGGAATCTTAGAAGAAATGTAAAAGATATTTGAAAAATCTCTTCTCCCATCCCCTCCCTCTAGTTTGAGTGAAAGACACTGGTCAAGATTATTCAAGTTACAGAAAAGTTTTAAGCATTTCCATATGTTTTATTAACTGCACGGAACACGGAAAAAAATGAATGACTTCTCAGTTCATTTGGTAGATAGCAGTACTTGATAATTCAATAAAACAGAATGTGAACAACATAAAAGAGGAAGAGAGACAAGTGTAATCCAATATGCTTATGAGCTCGGATGCAGATATCCTAGATAAACCATAATAAATTGAATTTCAATATTACCTCAATAATAAATATCAATATAATAAAAAAAATACTCATCAGAGTTTATTCCAAAGCTTCCAAGATAGTTCAGCATGGGGAAATCTAGCAATGAAATCCTTCTCAGTAATACATTCATGAAGGAGAAATTATCAGAATAAATCATAAAAAGACATCTAATTAAATTTGGTACCAATGTCTGATTATATAATCCAAGCAAGTCCAGAAAAGAATCTATTTTAACTTCAGAAAGGGTATCTTGAAGAGTCGTTCCAAAACATCACATTAATGGCGAAATGCTAAAAGCTAAAAGCATTCCACTGAATGCAGGAGTAAGTAATACAAGAATATCCAGTACTACCACAGATATTCAATGTGCTAAAATCTAGCTACAAGAAGCTAGGTCCTTGCATTGTAATAAATCAAAAACAAAGAAACAAACAAAAAATCCAGAAAAATAAAAACAGACAAACAAAAAAAACTAAGCAAATAAGAGAAGGGATTTAGTTGTTATTATTTCTAGATAAAGTGATTATTTCTAAGTAAAGTTCGTTCAAACTAGTGAATTTTGGTGCTGAGGGTAGCTCAGCATAGACCACTTACCTAGCATGTGCAAAGCCTTATATTTGATCTCCCAATTAGTGACAAACACATTCTCCCTCCGTCCCTCCCTTCTTCCCTCCCTCCTTCCCTCCCTCCTTTCTTTTTTTCCTCCCTCCCTCCTTCCCTTCTTCCCCCTCTCTTTCCCTCTCTCTTGGTTTTTTGAGACAGGGTTTCTTTTGTGTAATCCTGGCTGTCCTGGAACTCTCTTTGTAGACCAGGCTGGCCTTGAACTCACAGCGACGCACCTGCCTTTGCCTTCCCTATAGTGCTGGCAGTAAAGGTGTACACCACTACGCCTCACATTCTCTTTTGTTTGTTTGTTTTAAAATATTTTTAATAAAAATTTTAATATATTTTTTATCATATTTCCCCTCCTCCAACTCCTCTCAGATCCTCCCTGCCCTCTTGTTTTCTCTAACAGGAAAAAGCAAAACAAAAACAAACTATAAAGACAATCAAGAAGATAAAAAATACTCACACAAAACAAAAAGTGCAGAAACCCCAAACCAAATCAAAACAAAGCATGGTGTCTGTTTTCTGTTAGCCAACTTTTCCTGTCCATGGAGCCTGCCTTGGAATTTGGTTGATAACATCCAGTGGTACATCATTGGAAAAATCGGATTTTTCTCCCCAGCATGTATCAGTTGCAAATAACTTCTTGGCTAGGGGCAAGACCCTATGCCCGCTTCCCCTTATCCGTGCTGGGATTTTTGTCTGATTGATCCTGTGCAGCTTTTGTGTGTGCTCTCACAGTCTCTGTGAGTCCTTCCATGTCTAGAAGAGTCTGTTTCCTTGGAGGCATCTACCACCTCTGGCTCTTACAATCTTGTTGTTTCCTCTTCTGCATGGGTCCCTGAGCCTTAAGGTCACCCCAGTTAGAACTGAATGCTGCACAGTCTTTCATTCTCTGCACACTGTCCAGTTGTGGATTTTTGTGTTAATTTCCATCTACTGTGAGAAGCTTCTCCAGATAGGGTTGAGTGACATGATTTCAGCACGGGAAGCTGAGACAGAAACCCCTTGTGTGAGGCTTGCCTGGGTTCTATGGTAAGAGTGTGTTTTAGAAAAAAAAAAAAAAAGATACCCATGTGTGCGCATCTGGAAGCATATGCTCCCTCAAACCCCGTAAGTAAATAAATGTGAAAAAAAAAAAATTGGGAGGAGTCTGCGGCTGGAGAGATGGCCTAAAGGGTGAGAGCGCTTGCTGCTCTTGCAGAAGGCTCAAGCTCAGTGCCCAGCACCCACATGGAGGCTTGCAACTGACTGTAACTCCAATCCCATTCCACCTCCCTGGGCACCAGCCGTACAAGTGGTACATCCCTATACGCAGGTGAAGCATTCATACACATAAAGTGAATTTAATAAGAAAAAGTTTCAAATATTGGTCAGATAATCTCAAGATGTATGTTTCAATTTTGTAATTTATAGCTGGGTGGCTTTGGCTTATGCCTTTAATCCCAGCACTCGGGAGGCAGAGGCAGGCAAATCTCTGAGTTTGAGGCCAGCCTGGACTACAGAATGAGTTCCAGGTCAGTCAGGACTACACAGAGGAAACCTGTCCTCCCCACAAAAAACTGTAAATTATATAACCAAGCTATATTATATGTACACATGGAAATGTTACAGTGATACCTGATATTTTACATAATCAATACTTGCTAATACAAATTTTAATGTAAATTGTAATTATGTGTAAGATACAGGATAGGATAGCAGCGATGCAGATTCTGTAGGCAAATCACAGGGTTTGAATCTCACTCTGCCGCTGGTCAATAGTGTGCTGTGGGTGGCATCCCTTAGTCTTCCTGTTGCAGAGGGTGGTTGTGGGGTGAAAGAGATGACATGCATAAGCTCTCAGAATGCCGTGTGGCATGCAGTAAGGCTGCCTTAGCATTGCTCATTATTTTGGCTGCTGTGCAAGAAGATACATGCACTGTAAAAATAGAAAGGAAATCGAACAATGAAAAAGTAGAGAAAAACAAGCAAAATTCAATGGAAGTACTAATATGTTCTTTTATGCTGATGGATTGTCTTGTGAACTGGGGGTAGGGGGCACATCCATTCCTCCTCCCCTCCTCCCCTCCTCCCCTCCTCCCTCTGAAGACTGCTGGCAGCTTGTGGAGCTTGGGGGACTACGGGCAGCTTCTCTTGCACCCAGATGTCTGCACTCTTCATTTTCACATAGAGCTCTCAGCTTTCCTGCTGACAACAGTAATCAGGCCAGTGTGTGTGTGTGTGTGTGTGTGTGTGTGTGTGTGTGTGCGCGCGCGCGCGCGCTCTCGAGCATCTTCCTGGCTCACTCTCAGGGGTGAGGGGATGGTTGCTTAAGCTCTGCTTCTTACTTGCATATGCCTCCTTGGGCTGAGGCAATCCTGCAGAGCTTAAATTGAGGCTGGGAGACAGCAGCAGGGGATAGCTTATGTCAGCTGTTGTAGTGAAACCTGCCATCATTTCAACCAGCAGATTAAGGCAGAGCTAAACTGGCTTGTGGCTTGCCCACATGGGTAGACATCCCACCTTTCAGAAACTGTCTTCTCCGGGTACCCTCATGCTCTCATAGCCAGGATGCTAGTGGCCCAGGAAACACCCAGAGCAACTGGATTCATGAGCTTGGCTCAATGACCTGCGAATGTCAGGAGCTCAGTGATGTGTGGTGTTTGCTGCTTTAAGAACTGTAATTAGCAGCCTGGTGAAACCCTAATTTAGTTCTTGAGAAGAGAACTCTGAGGAGTTTCAAAAATTGCTTCCATTCTCCCTACTTCAGTCTCCATCACGTTAGTATAGAAAGAACCCCTAGGGAACACGAATGGAGTCCATGGCTGCTGCACAGCAGTACCAGCAGAGCCTGTAGCTTTCCATCATCAGTTAGTTTCATCAGAACCATATGAAGTCTGTGTGACCACAGGTCCTTCCCTGTAGGTTGCTGTCTTTCCCAGAGTGGCTGGAGACCCTGTGGGCCTCTCACTAGTCAGGTTTCTCTCCCTGAACCTCCAGGCAATTTTTCTTGAATTTGATCCATATCTTTCCAATAAGGAGATTTTAAGAAAACCCAGCCCATCCTGTGTCTGTATGGAACCCCAGAGACTGTACTCTAAAGAATCCCACATACACCCAGCAGTGAACTGAGACTGGTGGATGCCCGCTGTCACAGAGACTTGCCTAAGTGGACCGAGTACTGTATTAGAGTAAAAAGACCAGAGGCCCAATCCTGGTGGTACTACTTCTAAATATGTGTCATCAGGCAAGGGACACACTCCCCTTGAACCTGCTTCTTCATCTGAAGGAGAGGAGAAGTCAAACAAGCTTCCTTGGTAGTTTTTGGGTGTGTATAAACCTGGAAGGAGCTGCCTAGACACTGGGCTGAAAGGTTCATGACAAGGGCTCATCTTGTCCTGGGTTCTCAGCTCCATCCATGAAAACACAGAGACAACACCTTTATCCCAGAAAGCCCGTGAGACAGAGATCTCATACTGACTCAGAGCAGAGAAAAACAAGAAATCTATTTCCTGCTGGATGTCATCATGCTAATCTGCATGTAAGTCCAACACTCAAAAACTGAGGTGGGAAGACCACTGAATTTGAGCCAGCCAGTACTATCTAATAAGACCCTGTCTCACACAGACAAAGACACAAACAAATAATAAAAATATCCAAGAGAGAATCCTATTTCCCACAATGCCATCCTATTGGACTAAACCCTAAACTTTAAAACAGACTTAATTCCTAATCTGTGCATTAGACCAACCTGGTTAGAGACAGTCATAGCCTTCTGAAAATTTCAGGTTTTGGGGCCTCTGAACTTCTTGACACACCATCTACTGAACTTTTAGCTTTATGAATCCGCATCATTCCCATAAAAGAGGCAGCTTGACCACATTCTCATGGAATCAGAGAGATCAGTTTTGTGGGCTAATAATTCAGGAGAGACGCGCCACTTTTCCTCTAGTTAAGCCAGTCACCTGGTACAGCTGAACTGTTACTTAGCACCTAAAGTGGGCGCTTAGTGAGCGAGGCTCACCATGGTGGCTTTTTACTGTGCAGGCACAGTGCTAAGAGATGTGCATACATTCAGTTTTTCAATAAACCCTTAAAGGTAAGTGCTAACCTTCCTGTCTTACAGGTGGGGAAACTGAGGCTCAAGGAGCTCTGTCCCTAAGAGCAGATAGCCAATGGGATTTGGAACCGGAATCAGACATTAGCTTCGTGGAATGCCATTTGAGAGAAATTCGAGAGGTAGGTGGAGCCCGGAGATCTCTCTTCCTATTTATTGAGATCTACCCTTGGAATTTTCCTTAATGAAGACCAGAGTTGAGTGCCCTGCACACACAGGCGCCCCCTCACAGGTCAGCTACACCTCACCAGACTGGACCCAGAGCTCTGACTTCCTTCTGAGAAAGCCATGCCCCTCCCTTATCTGGCCATTTTTGCCTTGCTTTCCTGTAAAGGCTGAGCCCTTGGCTTGGAGGAGGCCAACAGCAGAAGCCCTTCCTGAACAAACTGGGGCCACCTCCCACCCATTTCCGCCTGGCTCCAGGTGGCTCTCTCCTCATACAGGGCCCATCTGACCCCTGGCAGCTTCCTTGGGATGAACAGACTGGCCCAGGTGCTTATCACTCACCCAATCACGCTAGCCCAGCGGTCTGCCTAGGGGCCCAAGATGCTAATCTTTCTAGGAAGGTGTGAGTGTGCACAAAACAGGCCGAGTTTAAGCTACTGGAAAGGGCAGAGGGAGCTTAATGTCACCTGTGGAGAGCTACAGGCTACGCTGATGCTGTTGCTTAGCAGGAGGATGTCACCCTATGAACAGGCCGCCCTGCAGTGCACAGTCCTTGGAGGAGAATGGACCCCACTGCCACTGATCACACTCTCCTGGGACTAAATCAAGGCCTTCTCCCCTCTTCCCTAGGAGGAGGGACAGAGCCTGGATCTGGGCAGACGCATTCACACCCTGGCCCTGCTTCTCTCAGCTCGGTCAGTAAGGCGGCTAGCTGCTGGGCAAATGGTATTCATTTTCTGGGTTGCTAGCATGAAGAGAGGCTCTGGATAAAGGGGACCCCAAATGCCCCGGCTGTCCTGGAACTTGCTTTTTAGACCAGGCTGGCCTCGCACTCACAGAGATCCACCTGTCTCTGCCTCCAGAGGCCTGGGATTAAAGGCATGTGGCACCACGCCTAGCTGAGCAGCTTCATTCTTTCTGAATCCTTTGTCCTGCTTCTTATGGTTAGTGTCCAACCCCAGAGACGACTAATCTCATTCTAACCCCACAGACTGATTTTTATCTGTCATCGGCATCTTATATGGCTAGAAGTCATGTGCCATACATATTTTTTGTACTTACCTTCTTTTGCTCAACGTGTTTTTACTGTATATATTGACTGTTATTTTTCATTGCTGAGTAGTATTCTGTAATATGGACACACTCAATTGTCTTCATGGACAGAATTTTTCATTGTAGAAGTGATCACAATCACGTAAGTATTCATTGGGTGAATATATATATATATATATATTAGAGATTTCTTCTTGCCAGACATTGCTGGAGGTACAAGGAGACTCTGGAAAGCAGAAGTTTTTGCTTCATCAGACTTTAGTGACAGTAGAGAAAAACTCACAGAGAACTGAGAAGGCAGCTGGGGGAAGGGTTGAGGGTACATTACAGTTGTGTTGTATCTCAGTGTGGCTTCCAAAGACACTAGATCTTCTTTGCCTGGGGTGGCTGGGGGAGACTTCTCTGAGGAGATGACTAGGGTGACTCAGAGAAGCGCCCCCAGCAGAGGGGCAGAGTGACAGGAGGCTGTAATTCAGGGGCTAAGGAGGTGGCAGGTCCTCATTGTGGAAGGAGAGAAAGACAGCCCTAGATGGAAATGAGCAAGGTGTGAATGGGAGGGGGAAGGGCCAGAGGGGAGGAGGGTGGAGGCCAGTCTGGGAGTGAGAGGAGCCCACTGCAGGCTCCAACCAGAAGTCAGATGTCTGATTTTTTCATTCTTTGTAACCATGAGAGGATTCATTGTGTCAGCCGATTGGGCCACAGTGGCCAACTGCAGGCTGGAGGGTGGTGAGGCCTGGCAAAGGCCTGGAAGCTCTTTGGAAATTGCCACTGCAAGTCCATGGTAAGAGAGTGAAGCTTTCAGCATCTGAGGGCAACAGGAGGCAGTAGTAGAAAACGCAGCCCCTAGGGAAGGGAAACAAAGGTGAGAGCTGGGTGTGTGTCAGGGAGGCTAGTTAGGAGGCTCCTGAGGATCCCATGAGGGAATCAGGTCAGAGGGGTCTCATCTGAGGCCTTGGCCTTGATGAACCAGATTGGCAGGCTGGGCAATGAGAGACAAGGCTGACTTCTAATGTTTGGCTATCTTCTAAGCCTCAAGGGTGTGGTGATGGAGGGCTTGGGGTTTGAGAGAAAGTGATCCAGACCTGACTTTTGGCCATTGACAATTTAGGGTCCTGTTTGATGTCCTGCAGTTGGAATGCCAAGAGGTATGGACCATCTGAAGTTCATGGAGAGGTCAAAGCTAGACCACACACTCTGGATGTCCTTGCTGGTCTTTAAGGCTGTGGGCTGCATGTGATGACCGCTCTAGGGAGTGGTTTCCAGAAGCATTCCTGGCGAAGGAAGCCAAGCCACCTGCAGCTTCACCCAGAGCCACGTGGGGTTTGCTCTGTTTGTTTTACTCATGCTATAGCCCAGGCTGATTCTGGGCTCCTGGTACTCCTTCTGTCCCATCCTCCTGAGTGCTGGCATTCCAGGTGTGCACCACCACACTAGGTAAGTCTTGGTAAAGTCACTGTCTTCTGTGGTCCTTCACATCCTGTCAAGAACTCGTACAACCACTTCCTTGATGAGGCTCCATTTCAGCCTGTGAGTGATCTGTAAAGCTTTTTCTGCAAGGTAGCCAAAGTCAGTTTTGTGAGTGTTGGTGGGGTAAAGCCAAGTGAATATTAGTTACTTTCCCAGAATCTCCCCATTAGGAAGTAAAAAAAAGTATCAGACCCAACATGACTAAACCACAGATATACATGCATTAGCCCAGAAGCTAAAGGTATCCCAAGAAGACCCTTAGAGGCATTCTGCAAGCTTTCTGTAGTCTGTGCCCTCCTTTTGAAACAACAACAAAGTCAGCTCACTTGAAGAGATCAGAGTGTTCTGGACCTGCTATGAAACAGAGCTTCTAGGGACTAGACTCTGATACAATTCCCAGGGGTTAGGAGTTAAGGATGTGGTAAGGGCCTCAGGTGTCTCCACACCATCTCACCTTGAATCTCACCTGTGAGTTACACAGCTTCAGCTGTGTCCTTTGGAGCACACCTCTTCATCCAGCATGCTCATCAACATGCCCTTCATTGTCCCCAGCACAGCCCATTTATTATTACCCCAGGGATGCGGGTTAGCAGGGCCTCTTGGGTTGTTTGGACATAAAGAATGGAGGCGGTGCTGAAGTGCTGACTCTTGGGAAGGTGTTTTGGGTAAAGTGAGTTCACTAGCCCTGGAATGTGCACTGTCCGTCTAATGTCCCTTGACTTCCCTCCCTCAGTCTTGTCACTTCAGCCTTCCAGAAGCACTCAGGGGTCAATGAGAAACATCGTGCTAAAATCTGAACAATCAGCAGGCAGCCTGTAGTGATGGGGAAAGTCCTAAACTTGAAATAGCAGCGTAACACACGCTTACTAAATCCATCGTTGTCTTCACAAGGCAAGGAACACCGCTCTCTTCTTTGCAATGTTTTCCTTAAGGTGGGACCCCACTATGTAGCCCAGGTTGGCCTTGAGTTTGAAATCCCCCCTCCTCCCCCGCCGCTGCATCCTGGGCACTAGGGTTATAGGCTTGCACCACGACAACTGACCCAAGTCTCACCACAAGCCTGAGGAGTTAAAGAGCAACGTCATTGGAGACTCAGAAAGAGGAGATGCCAGTGAACCTGCCCCTGTGTGATCCCACAGGGGCTCTCATAACCATAGTCCGAGACTGCCTGAGTTCATGACCGGGACTTGACACTTGACCTGAACAAGGTGCTCATTTCTCTGTCCACACGTAGTACAGGGAAGTGGGTGGACGGTGACGGTGACTCACTCTATTGGAAGGTGCATCACAAGCTATGGAAATGTTCTCATGCTAAATGTCACCATTTGCTCCTGCTCTTGGTCCCTCACTAGGTGCCTGAACCCGCTGTGCTGATGGCAGGGGCCCTGGCTGGGTGTACCTGGTACAGTGTCAGCCACTGCGTTCCACTGTCTTTCCTTGGCTGATACACAGCCTGGACTTGAGCCGAGTGCCACAGAGCCTGCGGCAGTTTCCTGAAAACTATTGTGCAAACCACAGTCCCTCTGTGCTTCCTGGAAATGACCCCAGGCTGTCCTCCAACATGGCAAGCTTGTACGCTGGCGATAGACGTGCCAGTCACAGACTTCTTCTCAGTGGCAGGCGCCAGACCATTGTTGGTAGATCTGTGGTGTGAGAAGGATGGGTTCAGATCTCCATGTGTTTATTCCTTCCTTCCTTCTGAATATAGCATCTATCAGGAGGATGTGCTGGCGAATGGGAAGGCCCAGCCCACCTCATGGAGCCAATGGTCTATCAGAGGAAAAATACCAACACACCAGAGTCAATTAATTGAACAAGATGAATGGAAAGCTTTACTTCACATAGTCAGGGAAGGCTTTGTGGAGGAGGGAGTGTCCATGTGAAAGTGGTGACAGGATGAGGGGGTGAGGAGCTGGGAGAAAATTCTTTGTGGTTGTTTCCCATGTGCTTCAGGCTTTTTAGATTGGTGTGAGCTGTGGAAGGTATCGGCATGGTGCCATGTGGGCAGGTTCATTGCTGTGGTCTTTGTAATTAGTGTGTCTCATTGTCCAGCCACTGATTGTTTCTCCTTCTTCTCCTTCTTCTCCTTCTCCTCCTCCTCCTTCTTCTTTTTTTCTTCTTCTTCTCCTCCCTCTCCCTCCTTCCTTCTCTCCCCCCCCGCCCCAGGCAGGATTTCTCTGTGTAGCCTTGGCTGTCCTGGAATGGCTTTGTACACCAGGCTGGCCTTTAACTCACAGAGATCCACCTACCTTTGCCTCCCTGAGTGCTGGGATTACAGGTGTGTGCCACCAGGCCTGGCTCACTCTGTTTTTTCTAACTTCAGGAGGCAGATTATGGGACTTGCTTCTCCCTGGCTCTCCCGGGACTGTGTACCATAAACACTTGAAGCCGTAGCGGTTAAGTCAGCAGCAATGGAAGCGGTTTCCCCAGTCCTGCCTTTCTGAGGTGGCAAGGCCCTCTGGGGAGCCTGCAATGCAGTCCCAGCAATCCTTTCAGGGGCTTGGCTCTAGCCCTTCTACTCATTTCTGCCAATTCTTTTATCTATTTTATGTATGTGCGGGGGCAGCAGGGGGCATGTGTGGAGGCGAAAATACAACCCAAGGGAATCAGTCCTCTCTTTCTACCACGTGGGTCCCGGGGCTCCAGCTGAGGCCGTCAAGCGTGGTGGCAAGCGCCTTTTCCTACTGAGCCACCTTGGTGGCCTCTTCTGTAACTTCGCCTGTGCTTGGGTGCACTGTGCTTGGTGGCAGTGTGCCTGTGGAGGTAGTAATTGAATAGGGCCTCACACATGCAAGGCAAGGGCACTAATAGAACTCTGTCCTCAGTCCCTAAACTCCCCTGTTCTCTTCCTTTCTTTTCTCTTACCTTTTCCCTCCTCTCTCCCTCTCCTTCCTGCTCCATTCCTCTTTTACGTTGCTGGGGAATGAGCCTGCTGCCTCATGCAGGCGAGACAAACACAGCGATTATCGAGTCTTTTTTATTTTGAGACAAGGCCTATTTGTAAGACAGGCTAGCTAGACTCAGACTTACCATCCTTCTGCCTCAGCTTCCTGAGTGCAGGAATTGTGGCTTATAGAGCTTCTCTCTCCCTCTCTTCCCACTACCTTCTCTGTGTTTGTGTGTGTGTGTATGTGTATGTGTGTATGTTTTCCATACCCCCCTCTATTACTAGTAATCACTTTCAGACTCTTCTGCTGGGCTACATCCTCAGCCCAAGAGTTCCATTCTTGACAAGAGCTAGCCAGTAGAAACACCGTGCATGCCACTTTTGTACTTTTAGTGTACTGGTATCTGGGGCTGGAGGATGGCTCAGTGCGCAAAGCGCTTGCTGTGTGAGCACGAGGACCCAGGGTTGATCCTCAGAGCCCATGGGGTGAAGAGCACCAGTATGGCGTCATCTGAGTACCGGGAGGCAGACACAGGTGGACCTCTGGGGCTTACTGGCCAGCCTGGCCGGCATGCTGTGTTCCATGCCAGTAAGACACCCTGTCAAAAGGCAAGCTGGACTACTGGTCTGCACACACTCACATATGTACACACAAATGTTTTACATTTAAAAGTAAGTGAAATTGATTTTAATGTTGTATCTCATTTAATAATATCCCAAAGGATCTCATTTTAACATTTTATTAAAGACTTCTGATGGAGAGAGTGTATATAAGCTTTCTGTATTTTTGTATTAAATCTGGGAAGTTGAATATTTAGATTTTACTTATAGCACATACTGACTGAAATGTAAAAGTTCATTGAAATACTTCATCTGTGTAAAGTTTCATGAAAGATGTAGGTTTACAAAAGATGGCCCCAAACTCTTTACGTATTAAGCAGAATGGTGGTGGCACGTGAGCTAGGGAGGTAGAAGCAGGAGGATCTCTGAATTCAAGGCCAGCCTGGTCTTCAGAGAGAGTTCCTGGACAGCCAGGGCTGCGCAGAGAAACCTTGTTTTGAGAAACAAACAAAAAAAGAACCCAAACAGCAACAACAAAAACCACATAAATATTTTTTATTAATAAAAAATAAATAAAAATAGCTAGTGATACATGCCTGCAGTTACAACATTCAGAAGGATGAGGCAGGAGAATTACAAGTTTGAGGGTAATTCACTTGGCCGGCGCGATGGCTCAGTAGGGAAAAGCTCTTCCACAAAAGCTTCATGGTCTGAGATGGCTCCCCAGAACCTATGCAAGAGCTAGGCATAGCATGTGTCTGTGGTAGCATGTGTCTGTAATCCCAGCAATCCCATTTTGAGGTCAGCATTGGAGACAGGAGAACAAACATCCCCACCCCAGAACCTCAGCACAGCGACAAACAGCCACAGAGACCTGCTTCAAAAGAGGTATTGACTGACCTCTGACCTCCGTATGTATGCCATGGCATTCAAGAGCCCTCACATATGAAAATGTCCACACAAATTGTACACATACGTGCACAAAATCAATAAACAAATATTTTTAAAAAGATATCCCTCAAAGAAGAATCTTTAGCATTCACCTTAATGTTAGTGAAACTTGGACATCTTTCGTAGAGCAATTGTTTAGACTTTTGATTTAAAAAAAAAAAAAAAAGTGTTGGTTTCCAAGTTACCGCTGCCCAGGTTAAATAAATCCACAGCCCCTCAAGTCAATCAGAAGACTATTGTATGGATGAGAAGCAAGGCAAGATTTGCCAGTGGTAACAAAGTGTCCTTCACTTTGTTCCTGTCTGTGCAGCTGTTTATATAATTCCTGTTGCAGAGAGAGAAAAGTAACTTGCATATTGATTCCATTAGAAAAATAAATGGTCGAAGTCATTGTTAATGATTATCTGTGTTTTAAAGTTTCCATTTCAACATCAGTCTGAAACTGTCTCCGTCACACAGGGCTCATTCATATCTGCAGGCTGACTGAGAGGAGGGAGCAGGTCCTACTGCGAGTGTCTCACCTTGCCCGCTGGGTATTTGTCAAGCAGCCTTTGCTTCTGTAATCTTCCACTGCTCAAAGCAAGAACACTGGCAGAGAAGAAGTCATTGAATTTCTCCTATTTCTTCTGACTGTTGAATAAAATAAAAGACGATTCATAGTATCTGAATGCACAAGTGGTGGTTTTAATGTAATATCCATGATGCTTTTCCAGTGCCTTCTACAGAAAACTAACCATAGGGGTTGGGGAGATGGCTCAGTTAGTAGAATCCCTACCATGTTAAATATGAGGACCTGAGTTTGGGGCCTCAGCGCCCATGGAAACCTGACATGGCGATACACATCTGTAATGCAGTGATGTGGGTAGACACAGGCAGATCCTTGGATCTCACTGGCCAGCCAGTCTTGCCAAATCAGGAAGCTTCACATTCAGTGAGAGATTCTAACACACACACACCACACATGAAACTCCCCACAAGTGTCACAGAACATTAAGGAAGAAGTGGTGGAAAGAATGTAAGAGCTTCTGGCGCTGTGAAACGCTGTTCTCTGGGCATGACATGGTGAGTGTATCCATGAAACCACAGCACCTATGGCTGCTTGCACAGAGCAAGCCAGTCAGTCATTCCAGCATGGATGGGGGAGGCGCGCATGGAGACCCATCCTACCTTAGGTGTGTTGGCAGTTGATGGCTTTCAGGGGTGGTTGCTGGGAGACTACCCTCACTCATGCCGTGGTAACCAGACTCATTCTGCCAGGGAGAAAAGAGGGGGACACCTGAAGGTGGAAGGGGCATGTGGTGAGGGGAGGGGGAAGGGGAAGGTGGGAGAGGGAATATGATCAAGATAATTGTATATTCAATATCTATGTATATATATAACACATACATGTGTATACCTACAACACACATGTATATGGCAGTGTATGTACATATGTATATGTTTATGGGCTTGTTCAAGAATAAATAAATATTGAGAAGGAAAACTAACTCTAAACCCAAATTTTCAGCCTAGCATAGCAAATTGCTATCTGCAGTGAAGGGCACTAATTTCTTCTTCTCTGGTGGAACTCTTTGACAGAGGTAGAAGATTACAAAAAATCTATACTACGTGTTACATCTTTTTTTAAGGCCACAACTGACACCATTTCTTCTTAAATTGGAGGTCCCTCAAGGCAAAATGTACCCAAGTAATAACTAGGCCGTGGCTATTGTATCGTCAGGCTCATCTCAGGCGGAGAAAAACTACTTGTGATTTTTCAAGTGTATTGATTGGCCTTTGCTATTGTTAGAAATGTCTCTGTATTTTATGGGCAATTATTTGCTGGCTGAATTGAAGAGATTTTAGTTTCTGTTAAATATCTTTTGTGCTTTTCTTCAGGATTTTCAAACAATACGGTCTCTTAATCTGAAAATGTCCTTCTTTTGTACAAGAATCTATATCTTTAAAATCCACCAACTTTATAAATGTGAACCTATTTAAATTATTTTAAAATTAACTCCATTCTTTGCTTCTAGAATTCTAGAATTCTAGGCCCAGGCTGGCCTCAGGCACACCATCCTCCTGCCTCTACTTCCTGAGCTGTTGGGATTATAAGTTTGTGCCACCATGTCTGGCTGTTTACACTTTGTTTAAAAAAACAAAACGTTAATTGCATTGTCTATAAGATACTTTCAGTTTACTTATTAATGACAGTTTATATAAAATCTGGGTACCTCTAACTGGCAACTGAAGGTGTTTAAATATATTTCAGGGTTTCCCAGGTGCACGGCAAACGCTGAATTGAGAAAATTCATTGATGAATTTATGTGTAATTCTCCAGATATGAAGTATGTAATCATAGCTTATGCATGGTCACGGTCAAAAAAGAAATACAGGGGCTGGAGAGAAAGCTCAGTGGATAAGAGCACTAGTTGTTTCTGCAGAGGAGCAGGGTTTGATTCCTAGCACCCACATCATGACTCACAACTGTCTGTAAGTCCAGTTCCAGGGATCCAACTCTCTTTTCTGACCTCCGAGGGCACCAGGAATGCACACGGGACATGGACATACATGTGAGCAGAATACTTATACTATAAAATCAATAAATCTGAAGAACATTTTAAACAACAACAACAAAAAAATGCAATTTGAGCAAAACGGTAAAGCTGTATTTGTGAAAAAATGTTTTACATCAGGTGTGCGTGCGTGCACGGAGGCCAAGGTGAACCCCACGTGGTGTTACTCAGTAGCTGCTCACCTTGTTTTATGAGACAAGGTCTCCCACTCTGACCTGGGACTCTCAGGGTAGACTCGGCCAGGCTGGCTGGCCAGCACATCCGGGGGATCAGCCTGTCTCATTACCCCCAGCGCTGGGATTACAGGTGTACACACCACACTTGGTTTCTTACCCTGAGGGCTGCATTCAAATCTTCTTGCAAGCACTTCTCAGAGCGAGAGCTATCTTTCCATGCCCATGCTTCAGTCTTTAAATAAAGATTAAAGCCAATAAAAATGAAACCTTCAGCCCTGCAGTCTCTCTGGCCTCTCCAGCCTGAGCCAACGGCTCCTTCGTGGCAGACTGTGAGTCTAAAAGACACAGTGTTCTGAGGGCAGGAACTTCACCTGTATCTTCGAAGAAAAGAGTGCTCATGTGCTTCCACAGAAGGGCCTGGGAGGGTTCCTCAGTTTGGAAAGGTGAGGTGGTACTAATTTCCCTGATGGCCAGGAGCAGGGAAATCCCTGGGCTTGGGTTAATAATTATGAACCAATGGGAGACTTCCAGCTAGGGGAAAGCCAGCAGGTCCCAGGAGGCTACAGGTGAGGGCCAGAAGTGGGGCAAAGTTCGAAGTCTGAGGGAGTGAAGTCTGAGGTGGTTCAGTTTCATTTGGTCTTGTTCAACTTTTTAAAACATGGAACTGATTGATTTAAATACCAGGCTCTTATTATATAGCCCAGGCTGCACTCCAACTTGTAAGCCTCCTGCCTCTGCCTCCCCAGCGTCATGCCTGGCAGGTTTACTCAACGTTCTGTGTCTTTTCTGCCTCCTCCATGTAGTCCCACTGTGGTCTTTGGGGGCTACAGTGGTGGGTGTCAAGCACACTCAGCAGGATTGTTTCGTGGGATACATTCCAAAGAAACAAACAAACAAACAAACAAATCTTTGATAACATTGCTCTTTTCTGTCTGTCTGTGGAAAGCACTGTTTGTTTGTTTGTTTGTTTGTTTGTTTTTAAGACAGGGTTTCACTGTGTAGCCTAGCTGGCCTGGAACTCACTATATAGAGCAGGCTGGCCTCAAACATAAGAGTTTGATCTGTCTGCCTTTGCCTCCCTGTTTCAGCAATGTAGCAAGTGTGAGGTCAGTCCTGGACCCACAAGACTGTCTGAAAACAAAAGAAATCACAACACAAGAAATACATGCAGAAAATAAAGGGAAGGCGACTGCAATCCTAAATTGCCTCTAAGGTGTTGAAGTGGAGAGACTGTGACATTTGTTCAGTGCTGTTCTGGTTTCCCAAATGCTAACAGTATGATGCCTAGATGTAAAAGGACTTCTGTTTTTCTCTTTGAGCTTTGAAGAACTAGTGTGGATACATTTAAAAAAAAAAATCAGGAGAAAACAGTGAAAAGTAAGCCAGCAACCTGAGAGTTAACTTCCTATGGATTGAGACCTCGCTCCAACAACACACTGGGTGATGGGGTTCTCTTTGGTCACAAAGCCATCTCTGAGGGTGTGTGTGAGATGATGGGAGTTCCAATTTGGTTTTTAAAAGCTGAGTACTTTGGAGACCAGTGAAGAGTAATGGGTGGGCAGACAAGGTGGCCGGGGCTCAGCTGTGTCTGAGCTTTAGTGTAGTGGTCAAAAGAGGTATGATGTCACATGATCAGAAGTATCTGTCATGAAGCCAACCGTAGCACCGCAGAGGCTCCGGGCTCTGGAAGAATTCCCTGTGCTGGAGGAAGACTTGGTGAAAAGCAGGAAGAGGAGAAGGTGAGGTGTGTGAGCTGAGCTTGCATCTCCCTGGGGAACTACTAATCACAGAGATGTCCTGGTCTCTCCGGCATCCTTGGCCCCTTGATGCATGCCATCACCCTAACATTCAGACCTCTGCACTTCTTGCGCAACACACAAGGTGAGAAAGGTGAAGCCTAGCAGAGCCCACAGAATCCCCCAACCATTTACCCTTAGCTGAAGTTCACGCTTCTGTAATAAAATACCACAGACGAGGAGGCTGGAGGGACCAATATTTATTTCAAACAGTTCTAAAGGATGGTCAGCCCAAGGTCTATGCTCTAGACAATTTCATTCCTGGTGAGACACCTGCAGAAGGATATCTCTTTTACCATGTTTACGTGGGAGGAGAGGAGAAGAGGAAGAGAAACGTGATAGGAGAAAAAAGAGAGTTAATTCCTGTGCAGGGATGGGGTCAATCCTCTTGACCTAGTTAAGCCTCACTCCTTATACCTCCACCACAGCCCCCAGGCCCAAATACAATAACCTTTGGAATTGGGGCTCCAGCGCATAGATGCTAGAAAGGACCAAACGTTCATTCCTCAGCATTCACATCTCTTCTCTTGATTAGGATGCTACTCTTTCTTGTTCCGAGAGGTAAGCCATGTCTTTCCACTAAGGTGGCAGTCACCCTAAGGATATTTGGTGTTTGATCTGTAGGTAACAAGGATGTGAAGTCCATCCATGTGGCCCTTGGGATAAAACCACTCTTGACTCAGTGTACCTGGAAGGTCTGATCCCGTGGTTACGCTGGCGCTGCTGCTGCGACTTTGTGGCTTTCATGGTCCCTGCAATGAGCACCTTGGCTGTTGTTTAAACTCCTGTGATGAATTGATCTAGGCGTAATGAAACATCCCCATTCTGCATTATTATTTCTTATAGTTCAGGAGAGCTAGGGGAACTCATAAAGCTTGCGCTAATTAACTGTAAGGTAGAATTGTACCTGGGAGGTGGGCTGTAAATGTTTTCTTCCACTCCTCATTTCTCATTTCTGCTGTGTGCATTGAGCACAGTTTCCCTCATGGCCAGCCCCACGCTTCCACTTAAAATCCATCACAGCTTGGCTTCTTTCCTCCTCCAGAAGTCATGGTTTTATGTTTCATGATTAAAGTTTGTTTCAAGTCCACTGTGAATGGCTACAGTGCTCCTAGCTCCCATTGTTTCCCGTTGTCTCTTGAGAAAGATTTCTCCTGGCTCTTCACTCTTCCTATGTATGTGTATGTGTGTGTGTATATATATGTATATACACACAGACACATATGTATACACACATGTATATGTGTATATATATATATACACATATATATATTTGTATGCATCCATATACACATGCACACACACACACAAAGAGTTCGCTTCGGTGCGTAGGAGTCAGAGGACAACGTTCAGGAGTCAGTAATCACCTTCCACTTTGCTGAGGCAGGTCTCTCTCATGTCTGCTGGTGGGCTATGCACTCCAGGCTAGCCCATGGGCTTCCGGAGGACTGTCCTGACTCTGCACCTCATCTCGTCATAGGAGTGCTGGGATTACAGTTGTCACCGTCCGATCTGGACTTCGACTGGGGTCCTCAGGATTGAGCTCAGGTCGATAGCCTTGCTCGGCAAGAGCTTTGACCCACTGAGCCATCTCCCTGCCCTCTTCTGCTTCTTTTGATTACTCTGTTTCACCTACCTGCCTTCCAGTGAGGATTCACCTCACTGATCCCAGGCCAGATATCATGCATCCTCACAGGGCGTCTTCTTGCTATGCTTTCCATAACTTTAGAATGGTGCCGTCCAGGCTTGTGGGGAAAGATTATTTTTCTCCACCAACTTAAACTATAAAGTGATATTGTAACAATGAGGTGACTTCTTCAGCAAAATTCCATGAGACACATAGTGGGTGGAATTGTGTACAGAAGTAAAAAGGTGGCCTCCTTCCCCATTCGTACTATCTGTTAAGGAGAAAGCCTTGTTTGATGGCTTCTTTTGGTAGATGACTATATGAAGATGAAGCCCACAGAGTGGATCCTAATTCAGGATGACTGATATCCTTATTGAAAGGGAATGTTTAGAAGCCTATGTTTAGAAACCCCTGTCCCCAAGCATAGAAGCTGCCAAGGGAATGGTAGCTCCAATGTCTTAAGTCACCAGAAACAGGGCCAGACACTGGCTGTGCACTGTCCCTCAGCCATAATGACACCTTCATCATGGACATCTAGCCTCCAGGACTATGGGATGCTGTTTCTGGTGTTTAAGCCAACCTGTTTATGACGCTGTGTTATAGTGAAATCTGGGATGAAAGCGTCTATGAATCAAAGGGTGAGGGTTCCATTGAAGTGGCCTGTAGTTTCACAAAGGCTGGGAGGGTCATATAGGTATGTAACCCTCCTGGCCAGAAGGAGGAGATGGGAATGCTCACACTCCTTTGGGTAGCAGACTGTTGATACAGCACACACACACACACACACACACATACACACACACACACACACACCAAGAACGGGAATTCCCTTAGGAGTCTCATGCTGAGAGAAGGAAAAGGCTGGGAGCCAGTGCCAGCCAGCCAGAGGGATAACGTGTTACCGGGAAAGAGATTTCACATAGTTCTGATAACACCATCTTGCAGGAGAGATGAGCTGGATGAGCACAGCCACGTATTAATCAGGACTGATTAGCCGTGCACGTCTCTGGCCTATTTAAACCTAATCCTTGTGCCAGGACTCTGAGGTTGAACCTGGGGAGGAGGTGTCCCGGTCTTCGTGGGAAGGGGCCATGTCAGACACCATTAATATCTGTTTCAGTCATGCAGGGAAGAGGGGCTCAAAGAGAGAAAACTGCTTGCCCAAGATCACAGCCCTAACAAATTTATACTTTGAATAGGAGTAGCCCCTATATGTGTGAAAGCTTGGCCCATAGGAAGTGGTCCTATTAGGAGGTGTGATCTTGTTGGAGGGGGCGTGGCCTTGTTGGAAGAAGTGTGTCATTGTTGGGGCCGGCGTTGTGGCCTCCTCTGCTCAAGGTTTACTGAGTGCTGAGACCCTGGACCACGTAGTCAAAACCGTGGCTTTAGACTCTGCTTCTCACGGGCCCTTTGCCCTAGGCAAGCTACCTAGCTTTCTTCCCTGACAATGAGGAATATGGTGAAGGTATTCACCCCATTCCATTCTTGGGTATTTGAGTCCACACACCCTTAACATGCATTTCACAGAACATCGGGCATGCACCAAGTCTCAACACTTGCATTGATTAATTTGGGGGATGAGGGTGCTGAGGATGAAAGGCAGGGCCCTGGCATGGTAGGTGATTGCTCTGAGTTTCATCTGTATCCCCCCGCCCCCACCCCTGCGCGCCAGGCTTACCTCTGAGCACCTGCTCCGAGACCCAGCTGGTGCTGTGCCTCACACAGTAACAGTGATGCAGGAGGAGAGCAGGAGGGTGGAAAACCAAGGGGCACGTGTGCTTAGAGGGGAAGGAGGCTAGAAAGAAATAGTGTTTGTTTCTTGTCTCCCTGTGGAGTGTTTTGTCTTGAGCTTCCAAGAGGCACCGAGGGTATAATTTACAGTTTCTGGCTGGTGGCAAATCCTTAAAGGGCTATTGTCTTAGATAAAGAAAACATCCCCCATGACAGAGCTCTTTGTGCCTTTTATAGCGTAGTTGGGCTGTGGGGGTTGGGCACAGTTCTGAGTCAGTGGACAATGTTTAATGTGATAGAAGGATCTAGAAGGACTCGGCTTCTTAGAGAGAATTAGTCCTTGTGGTCTCTGTGGTCACAGATACTCTTTTCCTAGGCTCTGGAGACAATCTGCCATTATGTTATGACACCGATGAAAGCCAAACCTCTTTTTTACGGTGGCTTGAGTGAGAACGGCTCCCATAGGTTCATGTGTTTGAATGTTTCATCCTTAGTGGATTATGTTATTATTTAAAAAGGATGCACACAACAGGAGGAATGTTAGTGTATAGGCACCCTGCTTCTGGGTTGCCTAGGAACCTATGATGTGTCCTCCACCAGGTGTGTGGCAGTTGCTGTTCTGCTGTGCACGAGCACAATATAAAAGGACCAACGTGCCACTTGGTCTCACTCTTACTCTCCTCTCTTGTTCTCTCCACCTCGCTTTCTCTCCTTGGGGGCCCCACTATGTCTCTTTTTTTTCTTTTCCTCTCTATCTCTCCACCTCCATCCAATAAATCTCTTTCATAATATCTGTTGTGTGCATGGCATCATTTTAAAATAAATACTAATGGGGTGGAAGTGTTTGGGAAGGATTAGGAGGTGTGTCCTTATGAGAGGAGCTATGTCACTGGGGGTAAGCGTTGAGGTTTCAAAAGCCTCATGATTTTTGCAGTTAGTTCCATCTGCCTTGTGCTTGTGGATCAGATGTAAGCTCTCAGCTCCACTCCTGCCTGCCTGCTGACATGCTCTCTACCCTGATGGTCATAGACCATCTAACTCTGTGGAACTGTGTGCCTCCAAATTAAATGCTCTCTTTTCTAACTTGCCTCAGTCATAGTGTCTCTTTACAGGAACAGAAAAGTGTCTAAGACAGAACTGGAGTCAAGAATGCTTGAGTTTTGTGCACCTGCCTTACTAAAAACAGCAAGGATAAGCAGGGCGAGGTGGCACACGATTGTAATCCCAGCACTAAGGGAGGCAGAGGCAAGAAGATCTCTGTTTGAGGCCAGCCAGGTCTACAAAGGGAGTCCAGGATAGCCAAGGCTACATAGGAAACCCTGTCTTGAAAAACAAAACCAAACAAAGCAAAAAGAAAATAGCACGGATACCTGAAATGGCAAGCTCTCATGATTTACTTGTTATCAAATTTCCCCCTCCAAGGGAGGAGGGCTTCGGGAAGGGTGGAAGTGGGGAGGCAGGTTTGTGTTATATGACTCTGCCTTTGAAAGTGAGCTTGCTGGCTGTCCTTCCTGCCACTGAGGCAGCCAGCTTTCTGCCGTGTGCACATAGGAAAGAGCGTGAATCAGATGTGGCTCCCTGTGACACTGGGATTTTCATGGCTTCACTTGTTAGATGGGCGGGTTAGGTTAGACCAACTGGGCATCAGGTTAGAACCTTTTCATCAAACAGAATCTTGCTGTAAAATCCAGGATGGAAAACAGAGATTAGCAGGGCTTCCTCTTTAGGTTTGGGAGCTGTCCTGCCCCATCATACTTTGCAAGAATCTCAATAAAGCTGCAGAGGGCAACAAAAAGCAGCAGAGACCTGACGGCCTTGTAGGTTCCATCCAGTAGGAAATGTGTCTTCTCTCGGGAGCCTCATGAAAGACGCACCCATGTGCTCACTAGCCTCCTGGTTCTGCAGTTTCACCAGCAGCACTTGGCCTGTCTGCATAACCTCTTCTGTAAGCCAAACCCTTGACACTTTAAAGCACTGGTTCTCAGCTTGGGGTCGCATATCAGATATTTACATCCAGTTTCTAACAGTAGCAAAATTACAGTTCTGAAGTAGCAATGGAATAATTTTATGGTTGGGGCCACCATAACACGAGAAACTGTATTAAAGGGTTGTAGTGTTAGGGAGGTTGAACACCACTGCTTTAGAGTGAATCACTGTATATTTTTAGTCATGATCTGGCTTTGCGGTACCTGTCCACAAACACTCATTGATTATGCCACATGCTCTGTTAGTCCTGTGAAGACAGTGGACACAGGGCTACCTTCCTTCCAACCAGGGCACAGCCCAGAAGGGGATCACAAAGTGGAGACTTCCTGTTCCTATTCTGTACCGTAGGGCCGACAGGGTGTAATAAGAAATGGGATTAGAAGACTGGGGCTATGGATGAGTGGGTAAAGGCACCCTCTGCCAAGCCTGGCCACCTGAATTTGATTCTCTGTACCCACATGGTGGGAGGAGAGAACCAGTTCCCACAAGTTGTCTATTGTACTCTAAATAAATGAGTAAATAAGTGTGATAGAAAATTTACAAACAAGTGAAATATTCTTAGAAAGAGGTATCTTGCTATGGAATAGCTGGTAGTAAGAAGGGCCAGCTAGACAGAGTACATGTTCATGTGTGTACGTGTGTGTGTGTAGGGCTGTGTGTTCACAAGATTCAAGAGGTTAATGGTGGCTGTCTCCCTGAATCATTTTTTTCACCTAATTATTTATTTTTGAGAGAGGGTGTCACAATGTGACATTGTGGCTTTAAGCTCTCAGAACTCCCTTTGTCTCCCAAGTGCTGGGATTGAAGGTGTGTGCCACCCTTCCTGACATTTCAGCTTATTTGTGGAAACAGTATCTCTCATTGAACCTGCAGCCCACTGATTTGGGTAGACTTGGCTGCCAAGCCCCAGGAATCCTCCTGTCTCCATCTCCCCAGCACTGGAGTACAGGTGAGTGTCACTTTGCCTGGATTTTTACTCTGATTTCCATGCTTGCAGGGCTGAGCCTTAATATATTAGCAGCTAATTTCTAGGTAAGGAGCAGAGGAGGAGGAAGTATATCTTACAGCAAGATCAATGATTGGAGTCCTGGAAAGGCCAAAAGGGCTTTAGGGTTGTGTCCGAGGCAAACTCCCATCCTTGAAAGCTTGATTGCTTTTGCTGGGAAGACAGGCAAAGATAGAGAGGATGAAGATTTATTTATTTATTTATTTGCTTAATCTATCACATTATAACACTAGTGTATGTATACATATTTACATTCAACTATTGTCTTCCAAACTACTTCACAACTACACAACTTTATGGTTCAAGCATGCCGAGAGAATGTGGAAAGCCGTCTGTTCTCAGCAGGTGTACAGAACTTCAGGGCTCACTTGAAGGGCATCATGCCATTCTCCTCTAAGGAGAAAAGAAGGAGGATGAGGAGGAAGGGAAGAGCAGGAGGAAAGAAAGAAGGGAAGGAGGAGAAAGAGGAAGGTGAAAGGGAGATAAAGGGGAGGAGGAAGTGGGAGGGAAGAGAGGAGGAGGAAGGGAGGCAGAGGCAGGATCTGGAAAAATGAGAGTCTGATGAGGAAGGCTGAGTGGAATGGACACTCTCATCCTGCCGGGATCGTCTTGGGCTCTTTCTTGAAGCCCTTTGATTTCTGGGCTAGTACCTGGGTCCCCTCAAGCTTCCTGCGGTCACAGGCCAGTACACCACCACTCTCAGCCTGAGCCTGGCTCTGGTTGGCTTTCCCCAGATCTGAATGACACTCAGTGTCAGAGCTGAAGATGGCGAGTCCTGGTGGTGTGGGGCTTTGGTGGAGGCCGAAGTCCCAGAGTAAAGAGTGTGATCATAGATACTGGAGAGTCCCTTGTCGTCATCAGACTACTGAGCAGAGAGAGCAGCGGTCTCCCCACCATCCGTGGGCCACATTACCTTGCTTATTGGGCAGGACTTCGCTCTGCAAGCCATTCTTCTCACTAGTCAAAATCAGGTTCCTCGGTTCTCAAGTCGCAGCCTGCAGTGTCCAGCTTTTCTGTGGGCCCTGGGGTTGCACAGTGTCTGCTTTACTCACTGAGCCGTCTCTTCATCCCTAGCATGAGACACTCCTGTTGCTTAATTGGCAATCTTATTCAGCTTTGCACTGGCTGTTATTTGGAGATTTAGATTCCCTGCGAAAGGATGGGCATGGTGGCTCATACCTGTTATCCCAGGGCTTGGGAGGCAGAGCCAGGAGGACACCATGGGGTCAAGACCAGCCTAGGCTACATAGTGAGTTCCAGGACAACCTGAAATACAGAGTAAGACTCTATCTCAGCAAAACCAAACCAACAAGAAAGAGAAGCCATCTTATCTGTTACCAAAGGAGCTATTTGGGGCCCCATGTGGTAATTCTTGAAGTCAGCCTGGGATGGTTTTGCAGGCCCAGGAAGTCCCAGAAACTGGCCTTGGAAGGACCCCAAGCAACTGAATGGGGTCACTCAGGATTTACTACCAGAGGCTTGAAGTTCTGGTCTGTTTCTCTTAGTTTTAGTCATGGGCCCTTGGGAAAGTCATACCACCTCTTGACCGTTGGCTTGCTCAGTTCAGACAAGACAAGAGATGTTGAGAACTCCGCAGAGGCCTGGGGAAATGTGCTGAGAGAAGATGGGACACCTAAAGACCAGTTCTGTGGGGGTCACGAGAGGAGGCCTTGTGATGTTGAGAGCCAGACCTTTGGGGTTTCTCAGGCATCTAGCAACTCCAGAGATCTTTTGCCAGGGTCTGTCAATGTGCTCTCTGACCCGGTCCTACGTTCTGATTTAAGAAAACACTAGCAGGGAGAAAATTGCTGTGTCTTGGATACTGGTTCCCTCCCAAAGTCCTGTGGAAATGATACTGCCATGGTAACAGTGTTGGGAAATTGGATTTTGCTAGAGGAGGCACATAACCTGTAATCCTAGAATTAGGAATTCAAGGTCATCCTCAGTTAGAAATCAAGTTCGAGGTCAGCCTGAGCTACATGAGCCCTTGTCTCCAAACAAGCAGGACTGGAGAGAAGGCCTAAGGAGTAAGAGCTTTGAGTTTCCAGACCACAAGAAAAAGCCAGATGCATGGCATGAGCATCTATAATCGTGCTGCTTCTAGAAGGAGGTGGAGACAGGAGGACCCCAGAAGACTGAGGGGACAGCTAGTGTTTGCAGAGGAACAACAGACATGCTGGAAGGTGAAGATATGTCCTCAGAGCTCCACACGAGCACTGTGGTAGGTATGTGCCCACAGACACACACAAAATGAAAACTGAACAGCACACACTAGGAATGCTCACTGAAGGAAGATTTCGGAGGCACAAGTATAAAAAGGAGAAAAAAAAATTATCTAGAATCCTCTTTCCTTAGTCAGCTATCGTTAATAATGGCCACAAATGCGCTTTCCCAGTCTAGTGTTATCACAGCCACTCATAAGTCTTCATCATTACACTCTTTAATGGCTCTGGCACGCCCATCTTGTGGATATATGAAAATATATTTAACCACATAATCGTCTTGTTATTTTTTTTCGCTATTTTATGGTTATTACAAGATTTACAAATCTCACAGTTTATGGTGCCACAGAAGACGGGACCAGAACTTGCCTAGTTACCACTTTTGGAACCCTAAATCTCTCTCTGACTCCTCGGCTAACAGTTGCTTATGAGCAATGCAGTGAGTCTGAAAGTTCACAGGGCAGAGCCAGCATCTCTGATAGACACGGTGTTTCTAAGTGGGGCTTGTTGCTCATTTGTTACCTATCTTTGCTCACTTGCTTCTCATTCATTAATGCTTTTTCTATTTTTTAGGAACCAGATATATAAGCCGGGCATAGTAGCACACTCCTGGAATCCCAGCACTCAGGGAGGCAGAGGCAGGTGGATCACTGTGAGTTTGAGGCCAGCCTGGTCTACAAAGTGACTCTAGGACAGCTAAGGCTACTCAGAGAAACCCTGTCTTGAAAAAAAATTAAAAAGCAAAAAAGAAAAAGAACTATATATATCCACTGTCCTTGGGTCCTCCTTGTCCCTTCTTCACGCCCTTCTTTTTGAATCTTGCCATGTAGTCTAGATGGACCTTGAACGCAGGAGCCCTGCCTCTTCTTCCCAAGTGTGAGATGCTCCACATGTGCCATGATGCCCAACTTATCCCTTAGTTCTGTGTTCTTTCCTTCCTGTCTGAGTTCTTAGAGCTGTCACTGAAAAGATCTTATGCCGTTGACTTGTTTTCTCTTGGCTTTTGTTTTCTCACCTGTAAGGTGGATAACAATGCCTTCAGGGTCGTTAAGAAGATTACACTTAGGAAAAATAATGGGACCACCTTTGCCTGTGTTTCTATGGGTCATTGTGGAGGGCGCTGGTGAGTTCACATGGAGGTCTGTTCACCAATTTCTGACAGAGGCGTGCAAGAACAAAGAGATGTAGCCATGTAAAGCAGGGACACACCTAAGCTGGGTTACAGCCAAACGGCCCCTGATCCTTTGTGCAGTCTACAGCTCTTCTTGCTGTCTCTAGTCTTGCAGACTTCAGAAGGCCAGGTGAAGCTGGATGGTGGTGGTGCGTGCCTTTAGTCCCAGTACGGGGGAGGCAGAGGTAGGTGGATAGGCCAGCCTGGTCTGTAGAGTAAGTTCCAGGACAGCCAGAGAAACCCTGTCTTTAAAAAGAAAACAAAAAAGAAGTCCAGAAAAGCCTTCCTCATCATGTCTTGTGTGGGGATGGCCAGACAATCTTGTGTTTACTTCTGCAGTTAGCAAAATGACAATTCTGAGTCCTTATTTCCCTGTAACATCTTTGGGACCTCTTGACTTCAGGAGTTTTTATTCTGTCTAGGATCCGTCTAGAACATTTTCTGGTTCTAAGAAGGGGGTGGGGCTTCATCATTTATGGTGCAATGGCCTTCCTTGAGCCTCAGTGACTTCTATGGCCATCAGCTCCTTAGCGGTGTTTATATCCCATGTCTGTGGACTGTGGAGAAGAGAAGTCATTTCTCTCCAGCTGATGTGATATTCATTGACGTATTAGGAGCCAAGGTGGCATTGTTTACCCAGCTCTTACCAGACACACAGACTTCCCTGGAAGACGGAGGCTTTCTTTCTTATAAAAAAGTAAAAGAACACAGACACCTTGTCCTTCCAGTTTAATCATGACCTTTTCTGATGACCATGTGGCTCTTGCAATATTTTCCTCACAATCATATAGAGCAACCCTCAACTGGTTCATGTCGGTGGCTGCTGACCTCACTGTTGTCATCTCAAGATATGGCTATCTGGTTGCTCCATTTTGGCTTGATAGACCAAGCCCCCAAACAACCTGGGTCCCTAAAGGTCCCAGGTGGTCTCTTTTCTTCTGGATCCTGTAATCACTGAGCTGAGTCGTATTCCTTTGTGGAGCAGTGTCCACGGTACCCTCTTTCCATCCTGGCTTATGTTAGCCCAGGGTAATGCACCGTTGACTTCTGCATCCCAGTTCTGGGATGACCTTGGGACCCTTGGCAGAGATCCAGAGATCGGGATGTGGATCTCCACGTCAGAGTAATTAACATTTATTTGTAAGCTATTGGATCCATCAGGAACTAATGGGGACAAATGGTGGAATTTCTCCATCAAACCGGACCCCTCCACCCCAAGGTGAAGTAGAAGCCTCCGGGAGAAGAAAATGTTTCCTCCTAAGATTATGTTTTTATCCTCCAAAGGATGGAGGTCATATCTTTCATTCTTCAGTGTCTCTGTCAGAAAATCAATTGTTAAATTATTCATTGAGTCAGATCAGGTAATTTTGAAAGCAATCTCTACAGTGAGTGAAACTCTATCAAAGTCGACATTATTCCTGATATCTGAACAGATGAGCTCCGTAATTTAATGCCTAATCTATCTTCCAAACACAATGATGGAAAAGCTGCTTCTATTCCCTGGGAATCCAGCGCCTCCTAGACCTTTTCATTTTCTCATTACTTTATCAAGAGAACAAAACTCAAACATAATAAAAAGAGACACAGGGAACAATGCTCATTTTGGTTCCCTGTTCCTTAATTATTAGTTCCTTAATTACTGGTAGCCCAGCTGCCTCACTGGACTTGCCCTTGACTTCATACTAAAAGGGCAGAGTGTTTGTGTTGATTCAGAGACACTGGGTGGGGCCCCGGGTTTCTCCTTGGCTATGTGGTTAAAGGGAGTAGAGGCCCTGATTTCTCTCTTTAGTTTGTTTTGTTAGGAGGCCCTCATCCTCGAGGTTTTCATCGGTGCTGATGGGGTGATTATTGTTGGATGGATAACCGTCATCTGGGCCCAAGGAGATGCTCAACAGTGTATCTCTCCATAAAGGCATGCACAGTGTTTCCTGCAGCTTTCCTCTATGAGGTACCACCGAAAGAGGCCTCACTTTTCCTCGGTAGATCCCTCTGTCAGTTTCAGGGTCTTCCTAGGAAGCCTCCTGTGTGGTATACGTGAATCTCAGTGAGATTAGGGAAATCTGGGTGTGGATGGAAGGTTGGCAGGCCACGGTAAGATTTCTTCGCTGAGGCTTGTAGTGACTTGAGAAGGTTGGAAAAAAAAACAGGATCACCTCTGACAGACGCCCCTGATCCACTTACAATAGTCTGCCTCCCTGTGAAGCATTCCCATAGCTTTGCTGTTATTGTTGTTGTTTGGGTCTGGGTCTCCCTATATAGTCTGGGCTGGCTTCAAACTTTTGGGAATCCTCCTGCCTCAGTCTCCTTTGTTAGCACGTTTGTAGTGTAGGGTCACCCGTAAATTGCCATGTACCCTAGGTCAGGATGACAACTATTCCCTGTCATCCTATATGAGACAGGAATCCTATCTGAGTCCATGTTGCTTTATCTCCTGGGCAGAGCCTGATACTTAGTAAGGGCCCAACATATAAGCCCTTGAATGAATGAATGAATGAATGAATGAATGAATGAATGAATGAAGAATACCTTATCCAGTAATAGGATCATAGTATAGCACTGATATCAACAGGCAACTTGGGAGTCCATAACTGAGTTTACATCCCCAAATCCTTCTGTAGCCCAAAGCTTTTTCTATGTGCTGATCCAATCGGGCTGATGAACTGACTAAATAAAGCTCACTTTAGCGTTGGTATATTTCACGTCTCGCCCTTGATTAGACAGTTAGAGGAGATTCAGGAAGATTTGCGCCAGCGAGAAAGTCAATTAGGGTCCAAATGGAAAGAATTTAATGGCTTGCAGTAACTCTGTGGTCTGGGGGTGAGGTCACAAGTCTCTCACTTCCTGAAGCCAATGCTTGCTTTTCTAACCTTCTAGAAGCTTCGATAATGGGTTTTTGCTGTTGCTGTTGATGCTGGAATTGCTAGTGAATTACTGGTTATTCAGAAAACTCCTCACAGCACTTACTTTAGCAAATGAGAAAATCGAGGAAATGTCTCTCTTCATGTAAATTTCCCCAGATTTATATGTTGGGAGCCATTGTGTAGTTAGAGTAGTTGGGAAATCAAATGTGCCGTGCTGGAGCAAGCTTCTCATCCTTACAAGCTGGCTTAGTTGCTACTCTATCTCTGTAAAGAGACACCATGACCAAGGCAGCAAGCATTTAATGGGGGGGGGGTTGTTTTTTGATTGCTAATGGATGCATGAGTGCCCAGCCCACTGTGGGTGGTGCCATCCCCGGGCAGGTGGGTCTGAGGTAGCTATCTGTAGCTGATTGTGGTGTCCCATGCTTTTGATCCCCAGCGCTCAGGAGGCAGAGACAGGTGGATCTCTGTGAGTTTGAGACCACCCTGGTCTATGTAGAGGACAGCCAGGACAGCTAGGGCCACATAGTGAGACCCTGTCTAAAAGAAAAAGGAAATGAAAAAGAAAGCTATTAAGCAAGGCAGTGTTCCTGTGTGGTTAATGCTGAGAGGGAGAGAGGGAGGGAAGGAGGGAGGAAGGGCGAGAGAGGAAGAGAGAGAGGATGCTCTTGAGGCTCTGAGCTGTCCAGAGACCTTTGCCTGGTGGTGGAAACATGTCACTGTCTAGTATTCAGCTACTCATCACTCGAAGCTCCCGAGCACATGGTAGGTGGCTAGAACTACCAGGACTGCACTTTAATTTTAACATCAATACAATCAATTTAATTGTTAGGCATTCTACCTGGGTCAAAATATAATTTTGCTCAAAACATTTATGAGGTATCTGAACATCCAGAAATCATGTAGGAGCTATAATAAACCACCAACCTGAATGAAGACATGGACTTTGTTGTTGTGCATTACTCTAGGTGTTTATTTACTTACTTACTTACTTATTGAGACAGGGTTTCAATACGTAGCGCTGGCTGAACTGGAATTGTTACACAGAGAAGAATGGTCTCAAACTTGCAGTGGTCTTTCTGTCTCTGGCTTCTGTGTGCTGAGTGAGCCACTATACCTGGATATATATGTGAGTGTGAGCATGAGCGTGTGCATGTGTGTGTGTGTAATTAAAGCATTGTGGCTGGAGCTCTGACTAAGTGGTTAAAAGCACTGGCTGCTCTCTCAGGGACCTGGGTTTGATGCCTAGAACCCCACGTTGGCTCAGAATCATTGTAACTTCAGTTCCAGGGGGGGTTGGTGCCCTCTTCTGGCCTCCAGAAGCACCAGGCATGTGTATAGCACACAGACATACCTGCAGGTAAAATACCCATGCACATAAAAAAATAAAAATAAAAATAAAAATGAAATTTATAACAAAATTCAAAATTGGAAGGAAGGAGGAAAGGAAGGAAGAAGGGAAGAAAAGAAGAATGGAGAGAGAAAAGGAAGGAAGGAATCAAACATCAAAGATACAACTGAAGGGCTGGGGGCCCAGTCCTGGAACAGGAATGGGGAATAGCCTGCGAGAGCACTAGGGTTTAATCCCTGGCAACACTCCTCATCTCCCCACCCCACTCCTCAATCCTCCATGCCCTCTTCTGGCATGCAGGTGTAATGCAGACAGAACACTCATAAACATAAAAAAAAATCTAAAAAGGGGGGGGGGAAAGCCTATACTTATTATGGTGGTATTATTTAACCCACTATCAAATTAATAAAAGTCCTAGTCACCTGAAAGATTTTAGATAAGCCTTATTTTGCCTGGGTATTAACCCCTAAACTTCCTTTACCCCGCTCCTGCCCCCATCCCATGCCAGCTGCTCTAATAATTTCTATCTGAGCTACTTCCCATCCATACTTCTGTAAACACTTGCTTATGCTCCTCATCTGGGCTGTGTTCCTCCATCCACTTCATGCTAACCCACGGCAGCTCTGCTTCCTTCTTTCTTCTCTACCTGTCTTTCTCCCATGATCCTTCTGTGCCCAAGGCCCTTGAATTGTAGCTCTTCCCCTCACTTCTGCCCTGCCCAGGTAAGGCCATTTATTGGTCAAACAGTGAGGCAAGGTTACACAGTCATACTTGAGGTACAGTCTGCTTGTAAAACAGCAAGAGTCTGGGGAGGTGCCGGGGCTGCGGCAAGCAATTAACAAATACAAAGCACCAGACTATGCCCGAACTGGGACCTATTAACATTACTGTGTAAATGGATTTCATGGCTGGGTGTGATGTCATGCTCTTTTAATTCCAGCCTTTGGGAGGCAGAGAAACCAGGAGTTCAGTCAACCTAGGCTACACAGTGAGTTCAAGGGCAGCCTGAGTTATACAAAACTCTCACCTAAAAATAATTTAATTGTATATGTAATTCAGTTTCACTTATTTATCTCATTAGAGAATTCCAAGTTATAAACCAGCCACAATTCTAGGTGAATTCAGATTTGAAATATTGAGATGAGTGTTAGGGATATACTTTCTTTGGGGGAATGTGCAAGAGAATTCTGTATGGTTGTTTGCATCATTTTGTGTGTGTGTGTGTGTGTGTGTGTGTGTGTGTGTGTGTGTGTGTTTGTTTTTCTGATATGCCTGGGGTTGTTTTCCTTTCAGCTTATGAATGCTTTTCCTTATTTACTATGGGTTATGATTGCTCCTCTGCCTATCTCTTCTCCTGTCTTGGCTTAGAAGTTAAATATTCAATTTCTACTCATTCGGTGATTAATTATTAGCAGTGAATGAATAAAGGCTTAGATGTAATCATTATCCCTATTATTTCCTGACATTGTATAAGTGATGTTGGGTAATATTTTTGTTTTAGTTTTAAAAACAAGTTCTCAGCTGGGCTTCATTATTATTACTGTTCTACTTTCCAAGTCAACATTGTTTACTTTTTTTACCCTTTTCTTTTTTTCATTTATTGAAGTATTTAATTACTTTACAGCCTGATCCCAGTCCCCTCCCTCCTCCCCCCCTCCACTCCTTCTCAGAGAAGGGGAGGCCCCCGAGGGATTTCACCAGTTTCTTATTTTTAAATTCCATTTACTTATTTTGTATGCATATACATGTTTGAGTGTGGCTACGCATGTGGCGGTCAGAGGGCAACTTCCACCATGTGGGTCCTGGGGATTGAACTCAGGCTTCAGGCTTGGCAGCAAGCTCCTCTTCCCCCTTAGCCACCTCACCGGCCCTGCACTAATTTCTCAGTTCACTCTTTGCTTTTTTTCTCCCATAACTTCCTTCTGGTTTCGTTTTGTTTTCTTGACAAAAGGAAAAAAAAAATACATTTAGTATTTTGTTTAGTAAGATGATGTTAGCCATAAAATCCAAAGACTTTCATTTCTAAAATATATTTTTCTACTCTCTCTGCATAATGGCTTGGCCTGACTGCTCGGCTGCCATCTCTGTCCCGCCGTCTCCTAGCAGAGACTGACTGTCTGACTGTAGATCCTGCGATTCCCCTGCTCTGTGAGCTGCATTCCGAACGGTCTCCTCAAAGTTGCCCCTTAGTTTACTTATTCTACCTTCCAATGTGTGTGTCGTGTAATCTGTTCATTGGATTTTTAATTTAAATGACTATTATCTTACGTCTAGAAGCCCAGTTCAATTTAATTTAAATGCTCCCCTAGCCTTAAATGTTGTGCTGTCTTGTCTTTTGTTTTGCTTTGATGCATTTTGGCCTTGCTGCGCTGCAGGTCCTAATGAGATGATTGTAAGCTCTCCTTAAGACTGTACGATCTCTGTGTAGCAGCTATTTTTCCTGTTGCTATGACAAAACGCAGTCCAAGGAGAGCTGGGGGATGACCACTGGCGCTCGCCTCCACGCCCAATGATCTGAGTTCAATCCCCATTCCCTGGACACTTGGTAGAAAGAGAGAACCGACCCCTGTATGCACACGCATGCACGCACGCACTCACACGTGCCTGTGATAAAGACACACAGAGATGTCAAAATTTTAACAAGCAATTTAGGGAAGTGTGGCTTTATTTTGTGCAGTGGTTTGAGTATAGGATTTATCATGGTGGGAAATTTACCAAGGTGTGGTGGTAGGAGGAAGCAGGAAGCCCTGAGTTAAATCCCCAACAAACACTGCTGGTCACTTTGTACCTACCCTTCAGTAGGAAGCAGAGACAAAAGAATGCCGCCCGCCCTACTGTGTGCGCGTGTGCGTGTGTGTGTGTGTGTGTGTGTGTGTGTGTGTATGTGCGTGTGCTCGAGCGCCTCATAACACACCTGTGGAGGTCAGAGGGCAGCTTTCTGGAGTCATTTGTCTCTTCAAACCTTGCTGAGGCAGACTCTCCTATTCTCCGTGTGTACTGCTTAGTCTTTGAGCTTCCTGCTGATCCTCCTGCCTCTGCTCCCCATCTTGCCGCAGGAGTGCTGGCTTTACAGCAGAGATGGACTGTACCACATCCAGCTTTTTTATGTAGACGTCAGTGATTCAGCTCAATTCGTCAGGCTTGCTTATCAAGCCCCTTTGCCTGCTGAGACATCTCGCTGGCCCTTCATTCTCTCCTTTCTATTCATTCAGTCTAGGACCCCATCTCATGGTTGCCCGTGTTTGGAGCGGGCCTTCCCTCATTCAACCCTCTTTGGGTCTGGGGAAGTAGCTGAACATGCAGGAAGCTCAGAGTTGAATCCCAAACACACACGACAGAAATCAAGCTGGGTGACGCTTGGGAGGTGGAAGGAAGGTCAGAAGTTCAAGGTCATCCTTCGCTATTCGGAAAATTCAAGGCTGGTACAGGATAAGAGACGTTTTCTCAAAAACAAAAACCGAACACCCTCACAACACTTGCTTTTAGTGGACACGTGGGTTAGTTATAAAACATTTGTCTGGCCGCCTGAGGTGATGGGCTCCATTCGCAGCACAGCAAACCAAATCTGACTCTCTACTCCTAATCACCTGTGCAAGAAAAGTAGTGCAAACAAAACCCAGGCACCTGAGCTGCCCTCCCAAGACAGGACCGGATGTGCGACAAAGATGGCTAGATCCTCTCAGCAGCCTGGGAGCCAGCCTCCTTCCTACGCCCTGGCCCTGCCCCACCCCTCCTGGGAATCCGGAGACTAGAGGGTCACCAGCTGTGGCCTCACCACCTGGCAGAGCAAGCCAACCTCTCCTGCTTGGCGCTGGTGTTGCCTCACCACTCCAGGTGCTAACTGGACCCGGGCTCTCCGGGGAAAGTCCTGACCAGAGGTTGTTTCAGCAGTAAGTTTCCATTCATTCCTTTGGACATGCAGTGACCGGCACAGGAAACAGCCAACAGGTGCAACAGGTGCTCACAATCGCTGGTTACCTTGCTAAGCAGGGTAATGACTGACCAGGCAGACTCATCTAGAAAGGGAAGTGTGAAGACAAAATGCCATTCATTCCAGAGCTTAAATAAATCTTTTTTTTTTTTTTTTTTTTTTTTTTTTGAGGTCATGCAAGGAGACATTTGCCCGTCACTTCAGCACTCAGGAGGCTGAGGCAGGAGGATTGAAAGTGTGAAGGCAGCCTGGGCTACATATTGAGACTCTGTAACTAATTAACCAATTAATATCTGAGTAGGACAATTAGAGGGAAAGTGCTTATTTAGCATGTATAAACATTTAAGGCCCTGAGTTCAATTTCCAGCAACCACATGGTGGCTCACAACCATCTATAGTGAGAGCTGGTGCCCTCTTCTGGCGTGGAAGGACACATGCAGGCAGAATATTGTGTAAATATTAAATAAGTAAGTAAATCTTAAAAAAAAAAATCTTCAAAAAAAAAAAAAAAAGCCAGTATGCCTGTTTCTTCAACAGTGGGTATGGATAAGAAAGACACAGGTGGCTGATATCAGGGAATTACAAAGCAGAAGGACGATGAGGTATGTCACTCTAGACAGAGTAGCTATGGGGGGAAATGCTGATGAGAATGGGAGAAAAAGAAAATGGTATTCACTTTGGTGGGAATTGATGAAAGACATACAGATGTTCCTCAAAATATTGAAAGAGCCATAGCATGTGACCCAGACATCCAGCTTCTGGATCTGTCTAACAGGAACTGAAATCAACATGTAAGTTAGATGCCTATATGCTTATGTTTATTTCAGTATTATTCACGGGAGTTAGGATATGGAATTGACAAAGATGCTCATAAAGAGACGAACAGGCCCAGCAGAGATGGAGGCAGAGGCAGAGGCAGAGGCCAGAGAGCAGAGGCCAGAGGCAGGAGGATCTTTGTGAATAAGATTCCAGCCTGGTCTGTGTATTGAGTTCCAGGCCAGCCAGGGCTACATAGTGATTCTGTCTCCAAACCACAGACTGAAGGAGGGGTTTTGGAGATGGCTCAGTGGGTAAAGTTCTTCCTGCACAAGCATGAGGACCCAAGTTCAGCCCTCCAACACCCCATAAAAAACCAGGTGCGATGGCACAGGTGTGTAATCCCAGTGTGGGGGAGGCAGAAATGGGAGAATCCTGGGGGGATCAATGGCCAGCAAGTTTAGCCAATCATCGATCTCCAGTTCAGTGAGACACCCTGTCTCAAAAAATAAGGTGGAGGGAGAGAGGAAGACATCCTGCATTGACCTCTGGCCTCCACACATGTGTGTACACACAACACAAACACACATACACAAAAATGAGTGTATAGAGCACACGTGACACGTAAAGAAGGAAATACTGTCATTTGAGACAAACTGTCTGGAGCTGAGGGTTATGTGGGCTCCATGAAATAACCTAGACGCAGGAAGAAATGAGCCCCATGTTCTCATGTCAACCACGTAAAATGGGTGATTAAAACCTGGGAAGGGTGCCAAGCCCAGCTAAGAAAATCACGGGCAGCCGGGCAGCGGTGGCACCTGGGGAGGCAGAGGCAGCTGGATCTCTGTGAGTTTGAAGTCACCCTGGTCCACAGATCGAGTGCAGGACAGCCAAGGCTACAAGAGAAACCCTGTCTCTGGAAAAGAAAGAAAGTTGGGAAGGAGTAGGGAAAAGTTGGGTTTGATCATTTCATGCTGTATGTACATGTGTTGGAATATGACATAAATACAACGTTAAACAAAGACAAAAGAAATTTTTAAAAATCCAGAAGTCTGAGTATGCAAAGAGAATGATAGCAGAAAGGAACCTCAGAATTGCATTTTAAGGAAGAGTTCCCAACTTCACTTTTAATTAGAAACAAAGCTGAAAGGAGACATATTTCTTTTCCCACCATGGCAGAAAGTAACGATTCGGATAAAACTGAGAATCCACAGGATTCAGGCCCCCACAGGGAGAATTAAGTGGTGGACGCACTTTGAGTGGCATTTTGGCATTATCTGCAGAGTAGAAGCACCTGTGCTTGAGGCCGAACGCACCCAGCATGGATCAACCCTGCCACAGCCAAGAAATGCCTCAGACTAGGGCAGGGGATAAGTGCACTGCGTATTATTTGTGCAAAGGGATTCCATATGGGGCAGAAGTGTGTAAATTATAGCTGTGCACCTGATGTCAGAAAAAGAACTGTGTTACCAAATGTGAAGAACTAGTAGGCTGTAGAACGATGCAAAAAGAATCTGCAAATGCAGGCGGCATTAAACCACACAGCAGCCAGTGGGCCTTCCTGTAGCCCCTGCCCCTATGCCTTTGGAGGAATTTTGTTGGGTTTTTGTTTGTTTTCTCTGTGGGACAGGATCTGGCTGTGTGAGGACCTGTTTGCAGGTTAGACCTGCCACTCAGTGTGGACAAAGGCTTTTGTCTTCCTGCATACAGGAAGATAAAATAATGCCCAACCTCAAAGTATTGTAGAGAGGGTGAGGGAAACACAAACTTAAGTCTTCCTGTCTTTCGGTGTGGTTTGAAATCAGCAGCTTAGTGGTGGAGCAATCACCTAGACAGACTGTGGCAGTCCCAGAGCTCATGCGTGCTGGTTTCTTCTTCGAGAGGTCAGAGGTGAGAGTATATAATTAGTATGTTGTCGTTCCTAGAAAAAAAAGAGAATTATTTTTATGTGAATGAATGTTTTTTTGGCACATGTGTGTACCACAAGCCCATGTGTACCTGTGGAGGCCAGAAGAAGGCATTAGAGCCCCTGAACCTGGAGCTACAAATACTGCAAACCATCCTGTGAGCACTGTGAACTGAACCTTGGTTCTCCTCAAGTTCAGCAAGTAGTTCTCTCAGCCAGTCATCTCTATAGTCCTAATTAGCAAATCATTTTTACTAACCTATCAATTTTACACACACACACAATATACAAATGCATATGTACAGATACGTATATAGTGTGACATATGCACATACGCCATACACACACACACACACACACACATATATATATATACTTTAAATATATACTTTTTTTTCTGAATATTCCTTGAAGCCAGTTGCTGGTGGCACATGCCTTTAATGCCCATGCTGGGGAAGCAGAGGCCAGGCTGGACTTCAAAGTAAATTCCAGCACAGTTAGGGTTACACAGAGAAACCCTGTTTTGATACCTACCTCCCCCCCAAAAAAACCTAAAATGAAACAGAACAAACTATTCCTTGTGTCTCTGAAATGCAAATTTACTTGGGGACCTCAGTTCCTGGTCAATGCCACCCCTATATTTAGGCATCCAGGAGAAGGTGGTGGCTCAGGGTCTGGCTGATGTCTGTGGAGCTAACCTGGCCCTTCCTTGTTATCCCTGACCCTCCAGTCTACCCCCAAAGATTACATCTGCTCTAGCAGCACAAAAGAGTTTGGGAACACAGTCCTGGGTTGAGATACAATCTCTTCTTTTAAATACTTCATGATTTATGGCAAATTGCTTAAGCGGGGTGAGATCCTGTTTCCTCATTTGTAAAACAGAGGAAAATAAACAGTCCACACCCCAAAGCTTGAGCATGTGAGGTGTGCAAGAGAGAATGCTTGAAAAGCACTTCCCTGTAGTGAGTCCCTTTCTCAAAAACAAAACAAAACAAAACAAAACAAAACAAAACAAAACAAAACACTAAAAAGAGCTTTGCTTTAGCACCCAAAACAGGAGTATGAGCCTCCAGGCATCCCCCTAAGGCAATGGAGGCAGCTCTCCTGGAGCTGTGGTTGGTGTCGTGGGTAGAAGGGAAGCAATAACAGAATGTGAGGAACCTAAACCCAAGAGACCGGGAATTCTGGTTTGGGCTGCCACTGGCTGGCACGAGGGTTGGAGCCCTTTAATGAAGAAAAGTTCCTTCTGGTTCTTCCTTCCTCCTTCTCTCAAGACAGAGTGCCATGCTGTAGGTTCTGGGCAAGAGGTCTTCTAGAGAACTGCATTCCAGCCCAGTTCTGGCCCCGTGTGAGAGGATTCAAGGCTCACGGGCAGCTCTAGGGCAGACACAGGGCTCTGTAGCCCTTGAAGGGCACTTTCCCTTCCCAATTCCCATTTTCCTAGTTGGCCCAGGTCGAGGTTGGAGCGAGATGTCCATGTGTTCTTTCTCCCGAGGCAAATAAAACCCTTGGGCTGAGATGGAATCCTTGTAACTGAGGTCTTCTCAAAGCGCTCAGGGGTGAGCCGTTTGTAAACGTGTCAAAGCTGATGTGCCCAGACCAGCCAACCCCTTTCCTCTATGTCCAGGAGCTCAAAGGTCCTCATCAGTTTCCTGGAGGAGGTGGTTGATGGTGAAGTGGAGAAGGATTGTTAAGGGCCAGAGAAGTAATCAGGGTTTCGGGCTCCCAGAGCCCCTGTCATTAAAGATGTCTGCTCCTTGATTTCTCATCAGCATTTATCATCTGCCTGTATGACCAGTAAGGTCTTGGAGGGGTTCCCCCTTCTCTTTTCTAGTTTAGGGTGTGGGAAAGACACCCTGTCCTCTTCCAGGGGTTGAACATTGACCCCAGAAACAGCTAGGGTTGAAAAGGCCAGACTGGTTTCAGGGAGGGGATGGGTTGTGCCCTGGCCAACTCCTTTCTTGCCTTCTGGACCTGAAGAGATGGCATGTGTGAGTGAGGAGAACAGAGGAGAGCCACTCAGCACAGGCCCAACTTTGGGTCTGCAGCAATATTGCTGAGTTCTGGCCTTTGCATATCTGCTTGCTTGCTAAAATTAGTTACTTAATAACAGTGTAATAGTTTAGCCGTTTATTTATTTATTTATTTTTTAAATTAACGATAGGGCTGGGTCTAGTGGCTCATGCCTTTAATTGCAGCATTTGGGAGGAAGAGACAGGCAAATCTCTATGAATTCTAAGCCAGCTCGGTTTGCTTGGTGAGTTCCAGACTAGCCAAGGCTACATAGTGAGACTGTTTCAAAGAATAAAAAATAAACCATGGAAAGCATATCATATTTGGAACTTGTATTTTCTGTATGCCATTTGCTGTTATACTCTTCCTTGTTGAGGGAAAGCTAGGGGTTTAAACTACAGGTCCCTCACACACGTTAAGCATGCTGCCTGCCAGTACTGATTTATTTTTATTTTGAGACAGGATCTTGTTGTGTTACTTAAACTGTCCTTGAACTTATGACCCTCTTCTTAGAGGCTGTGATTACAGGTGTGCAGAAGCATATCTGTATTATAAAATCATCTGACTCTATCCATTGTGTCGTTTTTTTCTCTTGTGCTGATTAATGTCGTATTGTCCTATTCGTCAAGGCTAACCTGCATTCCCAGCCCCTATACAGGTCAAAAAGTGGATGTAGGCATGAAGATGCTGACTTACTTGAAGACTCAGGACACTGAGCCTGGGGCCTGGTTCTGTCTGATGCTCACCTCTCAAGCTTCTGGAAACACTACCTAGAAACCGGATCCCAACTCACCCAACCAGACACTGGCCCTTTGTTACCTAGATTCACAAGGACGGCATTGGCTTTCCTAGTCATCTGAGAGGTGGATGTTCATAGAGGAGTACTGGACTGAGGAAACAGAGTTCTACACTGATGCCGGCAACCCCCCCTGCTAAGCTGCTCTGCAGAGCCTGGTGAGGGACACAGAGCAGGATACTACATCTTTGTTCATGCAGGACACGGCCTCAAAGCAGAAGGATCCGCTGCATCTTACCATTCCTGCAGTAAGGCACCTGCGGCTCCAGGTTTGATACTGAGCTATTTACCAGAATACTCTACATGCCTGGCCCCTCCTGAATCCAACCTTCTCTAAAAGTATACAATGCCTTGGTCAGAACGACGTTACAAATGAAGATTTGGGTTTGTAAGTCATCTTTCTTACCACTCCAGGGGCCTTCATTTACATTCAAATAGAGCACCCCAAAATGTGAAAATCAAAATAGACCATGCTCAAAATCTAAAGCTTTCTGACTGCCAATATGATAAATAAAAATGAAAAATTCCACATCCATCCTCATGTGATGGTCATAGAACACAGGTGCACTAAAAACATTACATAACATTATCTTCCAAGTTGGAGAGCTGAGCCTGGAGTCAAGTGCTTCCAGGTCTACACCCCAGTTCTTGCCTTTCCCAAGAGGGCATCAAGAGCCCTTTGTGAACTCATAAGAAGTATACCATTCCCGAGATCAAACGTGATGAAGCAGCTGCTTATCATGTGGCCCTATGCAAGAGCCTGCAATTTCCTAGACCTCATGCTCCCCACTTAGCAGAAGCTGTCACAGGGAACTCCTAAATTCTGTAGCCCGAAGAGCCTACGATCCTGTGCAGTCTCCATGCTGTGACCAGGCTGTGTGCATTAACTCCTATGTCATGTGCATCAGTGCTGCCCAGTGGCTCCGGGCCATGAGCGTGGATAAGGTTAGCTACTGTTCTTGTAGCTGTAACAAAATACCAGAGAGAAGCAGGAAATTGGTCGCTTTTCTACTGCTGTGATAAAACACCACGACCAAGGCAACTTGCAGGGAAAAAAGAGTTTATTTTGGGCTTACAGTTTCGGAGGGTTAGGGGGTCTGTGATGTAGCATGGCAACAGGTGGTAGAAAAGGCAGCTGGGTGCGGACACCCCAGGAGCACGTATCTTAAACCACGAGAGGAAACACAGGGAGAGAGTGAACAGAAAATGATGAGTGGCTTTTTCAGTCTTAAAGCTCAGTGACATACTTCTTCCAGCAAAGCCACACCTCCTAAACCGACCCAAATGGCACTACCAACAAATTATTCGAATGCTCAAGACTATGTGGGGTGTCTGATTCAAACCTCCACAAGTAGTTTAAGGAAGGAAGAATGTATTTTGCCCCATGGTTTTGAGTGTACGGTCCATCATGGTAGAGCAGGCATGGCATCAGGGGCTGGCCACGTTGTATCTACAGTCAGGAAGCAGAGAGAGATGCATGCTGGTCTTCTGCTCACTTTCTCTTTTCTCCCTTTCTATTCAGGCTTAGTAAATAAATATTCACTGAGTGTGTACAAGAAAGGAAATAATGCTGGAAAGGTGGTTCAGCAATTAAGAACATTGGATGCTCTTCTAGGGGACCCAGATTTGATTCCTAGCACCCACGTGGCAACCCACAACCTTCTGTAACTCCAGTCTCAGGGATAAAAATCCCTTTTCTGGCCTCCAGAGTACGGCATGGGACTGCATGCGTGTGGTAAAGATATATATGTGCAGTCAAAACACTAACACATAAAAATTATTGTAAAAATGAGAAAGGAGCCACAGTGCTATTTTTCACACCCAGCTTTTGTGTGGGTGCTGGGCTTGAACCCATCTCCTTGTGCTTGGGGGCAAGCGCTTTCCTGACTCAGCCATTTGTTTGTTTTTTAGAGATGGGATCTCCCGTAGTCCAGGCTGGCCTCTGAACTTGTGTAGCTTAGGCTGGCCTCGAACTTTCGATCATCCCACCTCTACCTTCCGAGTGCTAAAGATTTCAGCTGAGCCACCATGCCTGGGTCTTATCGTTGCTCTGTTGTGAAGCTGTGGATGGAATCCATGGTGCGGCAGTTAGTGTCATTTTTAAAGTAGGTGTTTTCCCTTTTAAGTGAAAAGGCAGCGGTGATTTTTGCATTTTTGTTTGTTTTAATCACATTTCTGCTCTCTCTACTAAAAATATCTAGGAAGAAGCTATAGTGTAAAGCCATTTACACACCATGTACCTTATCCCAGAAAGGCTCTCAGGCCACAGTAGAGCCACCAGCGAGCAACACCACTGCTAGGGAGTATAGGCTTGTTCAAGAACTCCCATCTCTCAGCTGTAAAAACTGGTCAAAAGCTGGGTATGGTAGTGCACACGAGGCTGAAGCAGAAGCCTTGAGAATTTGAGGCCAGCTTGATCTGTACAGGAATATCCTGTTTAAAAAAAATAATTAAATAAATTACAATAGGACAATGTCCTTCAACCCCTTGTCTGGTATTGTTTTTTTGTTTGTTTGTTTGTTTGTTTGTTTTTACCTGTTCTTTGTATTCACATACATCCACACACATACTCATTTCCTTATTTCCGCTTCTTTCTAGTGAACTTAGAGTCCCTGCTGTCCCCCTCCCCCAATCTTCCAGCAAGCACCTTGTGACTACAGAGATGTGCTCCCACTTTGCCCCTCCTGGTAGAGCCATCCATTGCCAGATGCGGTAAATTTTATATTGATGGAGAGTGGTTATCTTTTGATTGTTTGTTTGAAACAGGGCCTCATTATGTAGTGTTTAGCTGGCCTGGAACTCACTAAGTGGGCAAGGCTGGCCTTGAACTCATAGAGATAGCTGTTGTCTAACTGTTATCTAGAGTTATCTAGCTGTTATCTAGAGCCCATAGTTGTGTTTCCTCCAATGGTCCCTGTGATGTTTTTTATGGCTGTTTGGAATCCAGTAAGGCATTGGACACTGAACTTTCTTGTCTTGTCTTTTTAGCCCCCTTTATCTTTATGTTCCTGAATTATCTATGTCTTTGATGACATTAAGATCCTTACTGTTGCTGGGAGGCGCATGACTTTAACCTAGCACTGGGAAGGCAGAGGCAGGAAAATCTCTGAGTTCAAGGTCAACATGGTCTACAGAGCAAGTTGCAGATATCCAGGGCAACACAGAGAAGCCCTTCTTAGGGGAAGGGAGGGGATCCTGAATGCCTAGGCCAATAGACTGTCATGAGGTCCCTTAAGTCTCCTGAATAGACTCAGAACGAACACTTCCAGCAAATGAACCACAGAAGATAGGCTGTGTCCTCCTCAGCATGTGGCTTCAGGAGGTGATGTCAGGACATCTCTGGAAGGTTCTATTGGAAAAAAGTAAAAACTCCAAGATCTTCATGCAAGAAGAGGCATTTAGCTTTGCATAGCACCTTGATTGCTACCATAGCAATGTCAGGGTAGATAGAGAATTGTGGTCAGGTTTTAGTTAAATGCTATTTATTTATTACTAGTATAAAGGCAGTACAGGGAATTAAACCCAGGGCCTCAAAAGAGTTTATATATTAAGCTGTTATTTAATATGTTGGAAAATAGGATTAGATTTACGAAATGTGTGTCAACTGCACGAGTTCTTTCCCCTGGGTGTGAACTCTTGTAAAGCCCTTAGTGTTGAGTTTCTTTCCTTAATGTAACCAGTTTGTCTCTGTTCTGAAAACATTAGCCAATCCCTGACCATCCTAACTTGTTCGTGTCCTCTTTCTGAGGAAGACAAGAGCCCAACAGGGGATGTTTCCTTTGTGCTGTGTAGTTTGCCGCTGTTGGCACAGCATGCATCTCACTGATATGTACATGCTTGTAAAAGAAACTTTTATTCACCTAGTTCGCTTACTGCCTCCATCTGCTAACCTAGGCCTAGCCCTGGAAGCTTCTAGCCTCCATACGATCATCTAATGTAGGCCTAGAACATTTCGGCCTCTGAGACTTACTGCTTAAAAGCTCACCCTTTCTTGTTCTTACTGAGCTCTGGGCTGGCTTGTTCAACTCAGCTGTTCTGGCTCAAACTCCTCTCCCAGCTGACTGTTTAATCTGGCTTCTCTCTCAGCCTCTGAAATGCTCTGCTCGGGCCACAAACTATCTTCAGCACTCTGCTCCAATCTCCTAGCTCCTTCTCACTCTCTGGCTCATTCAGTCTTCACTGAGTTCTCTCTGCAATCAGTTTCTCTATTACTGTCATGGTAAAATCACCTCCTCCACTTCTCTCTCACTGCCCCTTAAGCAGTTTTAATTTCCTCTTTCTTCTCACGAGAGTTGGGCGCATACTATTTTGTCTAGTCTTTCTCTGATTTGTCACTGTTTCTGCCACTTAATTAGACATCATTTTCAAACGGGTGCTTACTTCTGCAAACTAACTTCACTCTCATTATTAAAATTAAAGGCACATACCAAAACACCTGGATCTTTACCTGAAATGTTCTATGCCAAGCTGGCCTTGAGCTCAGAGATCTATATGCTTGCCTCTGTCTCCTGAGGTTAAAGGCATATCTGTATTCCAGCTGGATCACACAGACCTACAAGGTCTTTGGATGTGATCTCTTGCCAGAATGGCCATGTTCTGGATTAACATTCCTCTACAAAGCTGGCCTTGGACTCACAGAGATCTGCCTTCCTCTGTCTCCTAAGTGAATGCTTGGGATTGAAGACATTCACTTCCATGATTAGGGTTACAGGCAGAAGACTCACACTGAACTCACACTTTTTCTCATAAGTGAACTATATGTGTGTATATACATGTGGGTACACATTTATAGACGTTCTCTTTTTTTCTGAGACAAGTTTTATTATGTAACACTGGCTGTCTTGGAACTCCTATGTAGACCAGACTAGTCCCAAAAGAGATCTCCACCTGCCTCTGCCGCCGCCTCTACCTGAGTGCTGGAATTAAAAATGTGTGCCACCATACCCATACACATTTCTTTCCAGGTCTCTCTTCATTCTAGAACTTGGTCTCTACCTGTCTGACTCCAAGAGCAGACTTCACACTGTCTTTCTGGATTGTATTCTGATTGTCCTCACCACTTATCTCTTCTGGGAAATCTGCTTTGGCATCTTTGAGGAAACCTTTCATGGCATCAGAGGTTCCATGGGGTCCAGAGAGTCCATCTAGTGCCAGGCTTAGAGCAGGGGGCCAGTAAGCCCAGAGGGTGAACTTAGTTCTGATGAGGGAAGAGAATGCAGGACAAGGGACTGGGCTTGGACTCACAACTTGGTTTTCTGCTGTGTGGCCTGGGGTAGCCTAGCCAATGAACTACCTAGCCTTTATTTGCCTCAGCACTTTTTATTTTTTATTTTTTGGGAGGGGGTTTGAGACAGGGTTTCTCTGTGTATCCTTAGCTGTCTTGATACTCACTCGGCAGACCAGGGAGGCCTGAAACTCACAGAGATCCGCCCATCTCTGACTCCCCAGTGTTGGGATTAAAGGTGTGCTGTCACCATA
>NW_026596051.1:35210872-35311361 GCF_907164565.1 Psammomys obesus
TTTTTTTTTTTTCAAGACAAGCTTTCTGTGTAGCCTTGGCTTTCCTGGCTTTGTAGACAAGGCTGGCCTCAAACTCAGAAAGATTCACCTGCCTCTGCCTCTGAGCGCTAGGATTACCACGTGTGTTACCACGCCAGGCCTCTGTTTTTCTTAAGGAGTATTTCCCTTGCTTTGGTTTTGGATTTAGTTGTTTGGAGATAGGCTCTTGCTATTTAGCTCAAGCTGGTCTGGAATGTAGGATCCTCCTGCCTTCACTTCAAGAGTGCAAGGACTATTGTGTACACCACCATGGTTTGACAGCCCTGGCACACACGTCTGATTTCTGAAGGTCCACTAACATTCCAGTTAATCACCAACATAGGAGGCACTCCCCTTCTCTGCTTGACTAGCACAGTTACCAGTCGGTGTAGCATCTGTTAATTCACTGCTGTGGGTACAGGGCTAAGCCACAGCAGCGGGGGCTGAGGGAATGCTAAAATAACTCTGTTTGGTGGGGCATAGCAAGAGTTGAGACAGGGTCTCATCCTGTGGTGCAGGTGTGGCTATAAGTTACTACGTTCTCCTCGTTTGGCCTTGAACTCATGCCAATCCTCTTGCCTCAGCTTTCCAGGTGCTAGGATTGCAGGTGTGAGCCGACATGCCTGGCTGTAAAGTGACTCCTCGCCATCAAGAAAGGAAGGATGCCAGTATGGTGGCTAACTGGGCAAGAGTACGGAAGACTGGGTGCACTCTGGTTGCTGTTGACTAGCTGTAAGAAAGGTCACTCGAATCCCTATATATCCAGAACACAGGGTTAAATAAGGACAGGCCCAGCTTCCTGTTTTTACTTTGAGTTTATCTTGAGAAGAACTTGAGAGATGGCTCCTAAGGTGAAGAGCACTTGCTTTTCTTGCAGACAACTTGACTTTGGCTCCCAGGTGGCCGGCAACTATATGTAACTCCAGTTCCAATTTTCAGCACCCTCTTCTCGCCCTTACAGACACCTGCACACATGTAGCACACTCCCTCTCTCTCTCTCTCTCTCTCTCTCTCTCTCTCTCACACACACACTCACACACATAAATAAAAATGAAAACAACAACAAAACCTGGGAAAGACTATTTCTCCTGCACTCAGTATTCCTGAGTTGCCTGTAGTTCTTCGTCTAGGATTGAGTCCTCCTCCGCTCATCATGGACCATCCATGTTATCATGTCTAATGAAGTTGTCCTTTCCTGTTCAGCTCATGTTTAGATAGTCATGTTGGTAAAACTTTATGGGTGTAGCTTCTAACATTCCTTGGTTTTCTGGGGAAGAACATACCAGTTGATTATCTTATACCAAACGGTCAACTCTGAAAACATACATCCAGATAACAATATGTAGACTGAATACTTATGTATTTAGGAATATATGCATAAACATGAACAAATATGTATGTAACAACAGTTAGTAAAAACAGAGATTGTGAATTTGAATGAAATCAAGAAGGGGTACATAGGAGGGTTTGGAGAGAGGATAGGAAGAGGAAATGATTTTATATTATAATCTCAAAAAGTAAAAGAAATAAAAAATGAGACAGAAACTACTCATGCCAGTTACATAAGCTCAGTTGTTAGTATTGTATTGTGTCACAAGAAGTGGTGACACAGACAACGGAAAGTGGACAACTGGATGGGGTGGTTCACATTTGTAATCTCAGCACTGAGGAAACTGAGGCAGGAGGTTTGCCTCAAGTGGCAGGCCAATTAGGGCTATAATAAGGCCCTATGGTAGGAAGGAAAAAAGAGACATGTGGAGAAGCTGGAAATGCTAACTCAGTCGACAGAGTGCTTGCCTAGAAGACACGGAACATTGGGTTTGAGTCCTTGTGCGGCACATTAGAAGGCATTGTGGGGTTCGCCTGCAGTCCCAGCATTTGAAGAACAGACTTGAATTAGAGGGGCTTTTACAGAAAGCACAAGTGTGCTTTGGTCTTCCAACAGGTTCAGCAAGTTCAAAGTAATCCTTGGCTATATAGCAAGTCTGAGGCCACGTGAGTCCCTGTCAAAAGAAGAATGAGGTGTGTGTGGGTGTGTAAACTACTCAGAGCACATGAGAAGCACAAAGTACGCCTGTCATAAAGGGTAAAAAAAACCCCTGTGTTTCCGGACCAGGCTAGAAGAAACGTTATCTTCCAGGCTCTGAGACTCCAAGCAGTCACCAGATCCCTTTGAATTCCTCTCCTCATTTGCACACCTTAGGCTTATCAGAAAATTCCAAAAGATTTGCCCAGACACAGAGCCCTTCCTTATCTTGGTCTACGGCTGTTCAAAATCCCTGATGGGAAGGCAAAGACTTCCATGGCTTGGGAAATGGGTAACAGGTCAGCGCCTCCCTTGGCTAATCAGAAAGCCTCCTGGCAGTGAAAAAGGTCAAGTTTTGAGTTTAAAAGGACACCAAGAAATCTCACTTGAAATCAGGAAAAAGCTGAGAATAATATTCTCGTCAAAACTGCACAAGCCTGATGACCTCAGCTTCATCCCAGAAGCCTACAGTGCAGGGAGAGAGCCAGCCAAACTTCAGAAAGTTGTCCTCTGACCTACACACACACACACACACACACACACACACACACACACACACACACACACACACCACACGGGCGTACACACATAGGCACATGGCACACAAAATAAATAAGACTGGTAATATTTCTCAGTGGTAAAGGTGCTTGCCATCAAACCTTAGTTTTATCCCAAGAACCCAAATGGTAGAATTGACACCCAAAAGTTGCCTCTGACCTACATACATGCACAGTGGTATGTCGATGCCCTTTCCCCAAATATACAATAATTAAATTTTTAAAAATAAGTTAGAAAAAAGCACACACGTGGCCTTTGGTACTGTGAAGTTCCTCCTCTTCTAATCAATGTCAGGGAAGCCCGAGACACTCCACCTCATGCCCTCCCCCGCAAGCATCAGGGGGACAGGTGTGCACTGCTTTTTTCCTTCCAAAGTCCTTCTATGTAGCTCATTTTGTAGAAGGTCCTTCTGACTCTTCCAAGGAAAGCGACTTTGCTTTTGATCATTCAGCTCCTTCTAGTGTCCGCTCCTGATTCTTCCTGCACCAACTTGGCCAGGCCTGAGTTTTAATGATTATTCATAGAGCAGGACGCCCTAATAGCAGGTCCAGTTTCAGGCAAATCAATGCTAGTACAGGTTTAAGTTTAAAGATGAACGAAGCATTTAGCGAAATGCCTGTGCGAGCATAGCATTTATCACTTCATGACAGCCTGCTGTGTGAAACAGTGGAGCCCGTGGTGATGCTGCTAATGACATTTCTCACTTTTAGTTAGAAGGCATCTCTTGAGAGCCAAGTGGATTGTCTCATGCCTGTAAACTATGTGCTCCTAGATTAAGGCAGGAGGATTGCCATGAGTTCGAGGCCAGTCTGAGTTGGCCATAAGGAGTAGCCATATATGTGATCTAGCCTATGGTTGGACATGGCAGGTGCAGACAGAACTGTCCAGCTATCCTGGAGTACACTGCACAGTGGTAGAAATAAGAGACAGTGTCTTTACAAAGCAGAGAAGGCATTAACAACTCTTGAAGTTTGTCCTCTGGCCTCATAGTATACATTAGCAGTTGTGTATGTCCCCACACTGATTAATAATAATAATAATAATAATAATAATAATAATAATAATAATAAATCTCTTAGTGAATAAACAGTGGAGGCTATTTGTAGCAGATTCCTCAGAGATAAAACATTCCATCCTTTGAAGAGGCTTCTTAAGCCTTAGGAAATTATAAAGGAGTCTTCTAGAGACACAGGAATTAAAGCCAAGAGGTGGTAGTGCACACCTTTGATCCTGCCGCTTGGGAGACAGAGGCAGGTGGAGCTCTGATTTGAGGCTAGCATGGTCTACAGAGCAAGTTCCAGGACAGCCAGGCCTACACAGAGAAATCCTGTCTCAAAACCAAAACCAAACCTAAGACAAACAAACAGATTCAGGAACTAAACAACTCAGAAGTCTCAGGAAGTCCCTGCCATTTACCAGATTCGAAAGGCCCCTCCTTCCTTCCTGTTACATTAGTAAGGACTGCTAAGAAGAGAAGACTCTCTGACCAGTTAACCTGTTGAGCTGTCTGCAAGTCATGGAGAAAACTCTAGGTTTCCAGCTTTTGTGCTGGGGTGGACTTTTAGGAATGCAGCTGTATTTGTGTTATGCACATCACAATACTCCTGTAAGTAAACCAATCAATTCAATAGTTTTGCAAGTTGTATTTTGGTGGTATTGTTACTTTGATCTGTCATCAGTTCCTTATCTGGGATAAGTAGATATTTCTTCAATGTCTCTCTAGAAACAGTGTCACATAACTGTGGAAGGCCTCATTTGGAAGGCTGAGGCAGAGGATCATTAGTTGGAGGCCAGCCTATACCAAAAAAAAAAAAAAAAAAAAAAAAATCAGAAAATGTTTTTAGTGTCATATCTTGAATCCAATTCATTTTGTCAGCATTGTTGAGTCTGCTGGCTTTGTACCAGGGATGGGAATTATGGAAACCCTTTAAAATTCACAATACATCTCTGAAGCTAGCTACTCCAAGCCTATACCCACTTCTAGGAGAGTGGAAATGTCCCAGTTTACACTCACTATCTTGACTTCCAAGTTGAACTTTATATGATTGAGTTACAGTAAACAGAAGCCACTTAACCCATCAGTGGCTCCTGTTCTTAAGGATGAGCCACCTAGAGAGCTTATGTGAGAACAATTACAAAGGGATCTTATTTGCTTCCGAACTGAAGAGCTGACCTTGTAAGAAGTCAAACAAACCATGACTCGTAAATCCTTGCTCAACTTCCCAACATTTCTTTTTCTCCTCAGGCTCAAATCAAATAGTTACTCCTGGGGAATGAGAAGTGAAGCATCCTCTCTGGGGTATTGACTTAACGTAAGCAGTGGTAGAGGTACCCTGAAGGACCTAGAACCAACATGGGAGAGGGCCCTTCTGATATTGCTGCTGCTGACATGAAATGCTATATTGAGCAGAGAGATGAAGCAAGAACTTACGGCCTGGCTGTTCAGCTGGTGTACCCCCAAAGCTGGTTCCAAGAATGCAGAAGGGTTGGCTTCTCTATTGCCACGGGCCTTGGCTGGAGATCTTCACAGCTCCCTGGTCTCCTAGGTTTATACATTTTTATCTACCCAATTGTTATTCCTCGCTCCTCTAACTTCCCAGAAAGTGTTTGGCCCTGGTGAGAACTGGGCAGCCACAGTGTCCATTAAGGAGACTGGATCTCAGCCCCTTTGAGGCCGCTCCTGATGTCCTTTCGGAAAACCATGTTGTAAGAGCTTTCAGAAACTGCAGGATCTGGAGCCTTCTTGATATATAAACTGGGGGTTTGGGCAAATTTCTGCACTCCCTTATAATCACTGTCAGGTAGTAGATTTTGCTGATTGTTTTATGGTTTTATGAATGTGTGTGGTGGCTTAATATCTGTTCCGGTCTGAGATCAAAGAGTGGATGGCCTTCAGGATTTTCAGATAAGGAATTATTCCTGAAGTAGGCAGTGCATGGAGAGCCAAGGGCTTATGCTTGAAAGGGGTTCTTACCTTCTAGGTAAGTCCTTCTGTGAAACCTGTGTCTCAGCACATGGAAATGAGGGTTGGAGATCCCTGTGTGTGAAATAGCTCCGGATTCTACTTTGGCTTTATATTATGTAGGTGGGGAAAAAATACCCCAAGAGTGTTTGTTAGGGACACCCTCTAGCTCTGGTCCCCAACATTGCAATTTTGTTGTTTTTGAGGCCAGGTTTCTCTGTGTAGTCCAGGATGTCACTTTGTAGACCAGGCTGGCCTTGAACTCACAAAGATCCACCTGCCTCTGCCTCCCTGAGTGCTGGGATTACGGGAGTGCACCATTGTGCCCAGCTGCAGTATTTTTGTACTACAGAATGTAGTAATGGTCCTGGATGTGTCAGAGCTCACTATGTAGACCAGGCTGGCCTCTGCCTCCCATGTGCTGGGATTAAGGTCATGCCCCACCACACCTCGCCCTCCCAGTGTTTTTAGCAGAGCCGTATGGGCAATGTACACACGGTGGTGTCCTTTGCTCCTTTCGGGCTCCCGACTCTGGCTAAGTGAGTTGAACACGCTGGGCCACAGGGAACTTCCATTCCCTCTCTACAGAGAAAGAGGCTGTCTCAGGGTTCTGCCGCAGTGATGGGGAAGAATCTCCTTAAGAGGCTGGTTTAGTAGCCTGCTCTTGTGCTCCCATCACCAGGAGGCTAAAATAGGAAGATCACGTGTTTGAGGCCAGCCTGGGATACATGTTAATAACTCAGGGCAGTTAATGAGAAACACGTTTGGTTCGGCGGATGGAAGGTGTGCATTGGGCTTCTGTTGCAGCTCAGGGTAGACTAATTCTGATCAGCATTTCTGTGAACTTGGTGTAACCATGATGCACCTGTCTCAAGTCATTTCCTCCCTCCCTCTGTCTTCCCTTGCACCTTCTTCTTTCCTTCTTTTATATGTTTTTTTTTTTTTCTCTCTGTGACAAAATCTCTTAATGTAGTCCTGGGTGGCCTGGAAAGTAATAGTTTATACCACTTTGTAATCCTCCTATCTCTGCCTTCTGGGTGCTGGGATTACAGGCAGACGTGAACCTCTATGCCTGGCTTCTTCTTTTTTTGGCCCCTTTGAAGCAGGGTTTCACATGGTCTAGGCTGGCCCCAAACTAAGCAGCTGCTGAGACTGGCATCCTTCTGTCTCATTCTCCTGAGTGTTGAGATTACAGGCATGTACCACACTCAGCTTCTTGCCACTGAATGAAGCCTGAGGACAGTACCATCCTACTGAACCCATCTCTCAGTGGCTTCTAATTCAACACTGGAGCCCAAGTTTCTGTTCTTGTGAATCTAAATACCGTGGGCTCTTTGAAACAACATGGCAATGCTTGGCTGCCTAAAAGAAACCCAGCCACTCCCCTGTTTCAATAGCAGTCAGATTATTTGTGAAGAACAATCGTGTCCCTGGTTCATTGGCCAAAAAGAATAGCTGTTCTCTGAACTGCTTCCCCTGTTCCACCCACCTCCTCCCCTCACAGGAACCAGAATTCTTCAAAAGAATTCCCACTCTTTGGCACTCATCTTGATCAGCCTGCCTGCTCATTTCAGCAAGATGCACTAGTGGAGGCCGCCAGTGTCCTCTGTGTTCCCATTGTCACTGGCTGGTTCTTTCATCCACTCTATCTGTCAACAGTACTTGATTCCACTTATCATTTTTCCTTGCAACACTCTGCCAACTTGGCTTCCAGAACATCAGAACATCAGTCCCCCACCCCCCACCCCCGTCTCTGTTGGCATTGCACAAGTGCTGGGGCCACACTTGTTTCTACCAGGGTTTGGCGTATTACGGCGGCAGGTCAATCAGCCTGCTCAGGTTCTTGTGGACTTTATTGGACGACAGCTACATCTGTGTGCTTCCACGTGTCTGCAGCTGCTTTGTGCTGTAATGGCAGAATGAAGTGCTGGCAACAAGGGCCCATGAAGGTGGAAACATTTACTATGTGGTCTTAATGAAAACATGTGCAGAAGAATGGCATGGACTGTCTGGGGATGGCTTTGCCTCCTGCCTCAGTGGCCACTCCTAGTCTCTCTTGATTGTCCTCATTTTCCTGATTGCTAATCTTCTGCCCTTGAACTTCTTCTGTACCTAATCTTTGACTAAGTGCAACCCAGACTGCCTCTCCAATTTATCTCTCTTTCAGAAAGGATCTCACATAGCTAAGGATGGCCTTGAACTTCTGCTTTTATATCCCAGACACTGGGGTTATATTCAGGCACAACCAAACTTTGCTTACATACACTTTTGTATCCACGGGTTCAGGTTCAAAGCTTCTGGCTAAAAGGCAAGGTCTTCACTCTTCACTTCCAATGGGCTTGAACTCCGCATGGTCTGCAGACAGGCTCTCTCAGAAGCTCTCCTTCTGCCACTTAGTGGCAACTTCCTTCTACTTGCTCAAACCAAATGCAGATGATGCCTGGATTAGAAAGTAGATTATTACACCTAGCGGAGGTGGCACACCTTTAAGCCCAGCACCTGGGCGGCAGAGGCAGGTGGATTTCTGTGAGTTCGAAGCCAGTCTGTTCTTCGGAGTGAGTTCCATGACAGCCACAGTTACACAGATAAACCCTGTCTGGGGGGTGGGTGGGGGGAGATAATTAGAAAGTATCACAAAGAGGAAGTGCACATTGTGTTCTGTGTCCTGAGCATGCTGGCTAGCCTAGCTTGCCTCAAACACTTACCTTTGCCTACATTTGGGCACATAGTTATCAAAAATAAAGCCTAGTTTGTGCTATGTGGCCTTTGTTTGTTTGTGAGACAGGGTCTCACCATATACGATGGCTGGCTTCAAACTTACAGAAAGCCCCTTGCCTCTGCCTTCTCTGTACTGGTTTGTAAGTGTGAGGTACCGTGCCTAGCGAGATATTTAGGAGTTCAAGGCCATCCTTGAACTATGTGAGATCTTTGCAGAAAAATAGAGAAGGTGGGGAGGAAGGGAAAGAAATTCTTAGAATTTAGTGTTTATGATAAACAAAGAGATAGGTGCTGGTGGTGGTGCATGCTTTTAATGGCAACACTCAGAAGGCAGAGGCAGGAGGCCAGCCTGATCTACAGAGTGAGTTTCAGAATGGTTAGGGTGACACAGAGAGACCCTGTCTCTAGAAAACAAATGAGCGAATGAACAAACAAACAAACAAAGAAACAGATTCTTGACTACTGAAAGTTAGGTTTTGTATCCTTGTGAACTTAAAAAATAGTCAGTTGTGTTACCAAACTTGGGTCACAGTCTGTATGCCAAGAAATCAGCAAGTTCTGTCAACTAAACCTGAGAAGCCACTTCAGACAGTCAGCCAATCCAATAGTAAAAAGCAGGAGGAGAAGGAGAAGACGAAGAAGGAGGAGGAGGAGGAGGAGGAGGAGGAGGAGGAGGAGGAGGAGGAGAAGGAGAAGAAGAAAGAATGTGTTCAAAATGGCCACATGGGAAAGAGGCAGAAAGAGATCTGATGACCACACCACAAGGCCATCCTCAGGGTCCTGAAATGAGATTAAAATTTACACAGAAGGCCATGGATATGCACACCTAAGAAGTCCCTGCCAAAGATCCGTCCTGCCCCCCACTGACCCAGAATTGGGTTTTAGTCTCATTCTGGAAGGTGGCCTGACAAGTTGGAAGAACTGTGTAAAATTTCTTTTTGGGGGACAAGTCCCCTTTTAGCTAGTGCCTTTCCCTTAACCTGGCATGAGGTTCCTGGGAAACTGCTGTTTCTTGGGGTCCTTTGTTTCACTGTCAGATAGACTGAGAGATGTAACTCTCTTTAGAATACCTTGCTGAGTAACTCACACCTTTAATCCAATACTCAGGAGAAGCAGTATCTTCCTGACTGAGTTCGAAGCCAGTCTGGTGTACATAGTGACCCTGTCTCATAATGAATGCATGAATGGAACGAATGAATGAATGTCTTTAATCCCTGGCAGGCCAGTTATAACAGGATCATCATAACAGGGACTATTTATGCTAGCATATTTGCTCCTCTGCCCACAGGTAATCTCACAAAGTTTCTTGACACTGTCCTCTGATCCTTTCACATCAAAAACATTTCTGCTCCTGACTATCTGCATAAGCATCTCCTGACCTCAAACAAGCATCTCCAGAAAAGCCCTCGCTCCCTCCCCTCTTGCAGTATATAAGACAATCCTTTCATAATATAAATCAACCGTATCTCTTCCTGGCTTTCTCTAGCTCACTCCAGGTAAAGTTTAGACCGTTTGTGCCTCCTACCGCATTACCTCCCCAGTCACTGCCTCCTTCAGCCACCTTCTCATGTGGTTCCAGCTGCCCAGGACTCCTCGCTCCTTGTGGATAACTCCTAATGGATCTATGTTTTCCTGCTGTAAAAGTTTAGAGGAAAGGAGTGGTGAGATGGTTCAGTGGGTAAGGGAGCTGGCCACGAGAACTAATGGCCAGACCCACGAGGTGGAAGAAGAAAATTGACTCCTGCAGGTTGCCTTCTGACACAACTGCCCACATACCCACACACCCATGTACCGCCCCCAAACCCCAAGCCTAATTTTAAAAAAAATGTAGATAGGAGCTTGAACCTACAGTGTTTATATGCTTAGCAAATCCCCCAAGGTCGAACCCCACCCAAAACCCTTCCTGCTCTCGTGCTCATTCATTCCACCGTGTGGGCCCTGAGGTGTCTGTGGGAATGCGCTATGTTGTCTTCCAGTGGATTCAGTGGGGGTTCTTTGATCTCATAACCCAGTCCTCACTTCTCTAGGTCAACATTAACCATTCCCTCCCCGGTACCTCAGACCGTCTCTGCGCTGGCTTGAGATTTACAGTCCTTGGTAAACAGGTGTCCGTGGCCTTTGTTCCCTCTGCAGTACAGGCAAGAAGCTCTGATAAAAGCCATGGAGGTGCCTTTATCAGAGCACGCGAGTATGCACACACACACACACAGGCCAAACCCGTGTTAGGGATATATAGCTTAGTTATTAGGGTACTTGTGTAGCATGCAGGAAGGTTCAGTTCCCAGCACCACATAAATCAGGCACGGTGGTCCACACCTATAATCCCAGAACTTGGGCCTGGGAGGCAGGCGGGTCAGCAGTTCAAAGTCATCCTGGCGTACTTACCAAGTTTAAGGACACCCTGGGCTTCAGGAGACCCTATCAGAGAAGGAAGGTAGAAAACTGTAAATTTGGACCATTTCTCTTCAGAGAATACTTTCAAGTTGTCTGGTTGTTTTCCATTTTTAGTTTAGTCTTGTTTTATTTTTGTTTTTGGTGTTTTCAAGACAGGGTTTCTCTGTGTAGCCTTGGCTGTCCTGGACTTTCTTTGTAGACCAGGCTGGCCTCGAACTCACAGAGTTCTGCCTCCGCCTCCCAGAGTTCTGGGATTACAAGGCATGAACACCACTGCCCCTGGCTTCCTTTTTCAGTTTTTGAGACAGGGTTTCTGTTTGTAGTCGTGGCTGTCCTAGAACTCTATAAACCAGAGATCTGCCTGCTTCTGCTTCCTGAGTGCTGAGACTAAGGCGTGTGACACCAGACCTGACTTGACCACAGTTCTAAACGGAAGGGCTTGAAGTCTTCTTGCCTTCCTTTGGCTTGCAGAATCCAATGCCCCTCTTCCCTTACCAGGGCAGTGGCAGAGGAAGGGACTGCCCTCATTTGGGCCATCGTGACCAGGGGAGTCTATATTTAGTGCCAGGTCAACCTGGGTTCCTGTGGCCTCTGCAGAAAATCACAGCAAGACTTTCTCCTCTGGATCCTCTGAGTCAGGGTTTACATGCCGGTCAGTGCTGATGCCCTTGCTGGCCAGGTGTGTGTCTCCTCTGTTGCGATCAGGAGGCAGCATGATTAGCTCATGACCAGTCCACAGAGGCAGAGGGCCTTCCAGCCCTTGGACTCCAGGCTGCCTGCATGCCAGCCTCATGCAAACAGGCTATCATAGTCCAACTTTGCTCCAGGAGGCTGAGTTTAATCCTTTGGCTTTAGCAGCGCCTCTGTCTCCAGGCGTGGCAGTTTGGTTTAGCTTTTAATCTTTTTGCAGTGTCTTTGACTTCTTTGGAAAGCTACAGAAATCCCAAGTTCATGAAGAAAAGCAGGACACCAGAGAGTTTAATGGGTACCTTGTACCCTGGCTCCAAGCCTGCTTGGCCACGGTCTCTGGTCATTCTAATCTGAGTTGTTCCATTTTTAATTTCTGAGACCAAACTATTGTTCCTAAGTAGCACTATATTGTCTAGCCATAGCCTTCCTGGCTCTCTCTTTCTCTTATTCTCTTTCCATGGACACAATACCCTTTCAGGCTCTGTCACTGCTAGTGCCTCCTGTGGGACTGGGAACTCGAAGGCTGGCCCTCCATCACGCTTGGGTTTGGGTTCAGACTGTGTTGTGTGCTGGGAAGGGAGCTCTCTGAGCATCAGAGGAAAGGGAGTCATGAGGGTCATGAAGACTGAGACCACCATCAGTCAGTGCACAGCGCAGATCCTGGGTGTCATCGCTGAAACTGTCTGGTTGTCTGGGAAATTGGAGACAAAGAAAGATACCTTCCTACAGAGGGATCCCCTGAGGGGGCTTGCCTGGGTGGCAGAGGCAGGCAGGTCTCTATGAGTTGGAGGTCAGTGTAACCTACACAGTGAGTCCAAGCCAGCTAGGGCTACACAGTTAGACCCTGTCTTAAAAAAAAGCAAAAGCAAAACCTTGCTGCTTATCGGAAGTATCTAGGGAATGTGTTTTCTGTGTCACCAGTATTCATGAGCACATATTTTCTTCACACCTGGGGAACAGACTCCTCGATTGCTGCCCATCCAACCCCTCCCTTTTCCCCTTCTTTTTGTGCTGCTGTCAAACTCTGGACCTTGTATGTCCCAGACAAGCATTCTAACACTGAACTACATCCCCAGCTTTGAAACGCTCTTTTCGTTAGTTTTATAGATTAGCTTTATTTTAATCTTGAGAAATTATTTTATTATTTTTATTATGTGTATGTGTGTGTGTGCTCTAGGAGGTCATAGGTTTTATACCTACCTGGAGTTATAGGTATCTGTGACCCATCTGACTTGGACTAAACTCAGGTCCTCTGCAAAAGCACTGTAAACTCTTAACTCAGAACCATCGCTCCAGTCCAGGCCTTTTTTTTTTTTTTTTTTTTTTTTTTTGAGACAAATTCTTACTGTGTTGCCTTGGCCTCAAGCAATTCTCAGCCTCCCCAATAGTTGGACTCTGGGTGTGTGCTATGGTACCCAGCTTACAATCAACTTTAAAAAAAACAAAAACAAACAAACAAAAAAAAACATTTATTTTGCACGTGGGAGGCAGAGGCAGACAGATCTCTGTGAGTTTGCGGCCAGCCTGGTCTACAAATAGAGTTCCCGGATAGCCAGGGCTGTTACGCAGAGAAACCCTTTTCTGAAAAACACATATTATGGGCATTTTGTCTGCACATATGTGTGTATATCACATATGTATAGCAAGTATATCACTCGTATGCCTGGTTCCCGTGGAGTCCGGAGAGGGTATTAGCTCCCCTAGAAGAGCTGTCAGTGCTCTTCACTGCGGAGCCAGCTCTCCAGCCCCTACAATCAACTTCTGATGAATGACTACATCTAGAAGTGCTTGTGCTGTCCACCCCTTGTGCTGTCCGTTCTCTGGGGATCAGAAAGATGGGGAAGTGTGTATTGTGGGACACTAAACCACACTAAGCATGTCAACACATGATCCCATGCGATACGTGCCACCAACCTCTGAGGGGACACGGGATTAAGGCAATTACCTGAGCCACAGAGCTGGCATTCCACCTTGTCCTGTCTCCCCGTCCTGTGCTTTGAGGCACTTGATGAGGGTCGCCCTTTGCATCTTTCCTCTTACTGAAGGTCCCCCCAACAAATTTCTCCCTGACCTTATTTCTTTGGAATACCATTGCACCTAGCTCTTCCGATACCCACAGCCTGGTCTTAGGAACATTCGCCAATTTTGTCTGGAGACTCCTAGGGACACCCACCTCTCCCCAGTGCCCACTGTGGGTACAGACATCGTTGCTTCATGAACATGGGAGATGGGAGATCAGCCCACCTAACTAAGGGCCCAGAAGTTACTGGTCACCACCTTCTTTGCTGATGTCTGTAGGCAAGTTTCTAGAGAGTAGAAGAATCAAGTGAAAGAAAGGCAGGAAGTTTGGAGGGGAGGAACTGGCAAAGGAAGAAGAAAGGCTTGGCCAGGAGAAGACTGGAGGCCAAATCCAAACCCAGGACAGGCAGATGGAGCTGATTCAGGGGAGCTCCCACACATGCCCGACAGCTGTGGGCGTTGTTACTGTTTGTATAAGTTGTATACTGTTAGATAAGTTCTCACTATGTAGTCCAGGCTGGCCTGAGATCAGCTACCTCGATCAGACTGGCTTTGAACTCACAGAAATCAGCCTGCCTGTCTTCTAAGGGCTGGCGTTAAAAGTATGTGCCACTATATCCAGTGCACCAGACTGTTTCATAAACTGAGCTGGCCTCATACACCACCAAGGAGAGGTCCCAGTCTTTTGGGCTCTGGAGCCAGCCCAGGGGCCTAGCCCTGGGCCTAGGCGAGGCAACACAAGGAGCAAATCATCAGGAACAAGCTCATCCCTTCTCATCCAGTTGCAGGACCTGGGGCTGGGTCTTTGCCCCTGAGTCATCAGTATATCCCATGGGTGGATTCACACCTCTGGGACCTGCCTCTGGAGATTGGAATGAAATGCTTTGAAGGTCAAGAACTAGGTACTGTGTTGGGAGCCCAGAAGGATGAGGAAAATATGGTCCTAGGCTATGGTGGGAGAAACCCAATCTGGAACTTATGGGTTGGTTTAAATAAACTAAGCCAGGACAGGCATGGTGGCACAAGCCTTTAGCCCCCAGTACTCAGGAGGCCGAGCCAGGAGGATGAAATATCAAAACACACTTGGAACTGACCCTGGCTGCCAGGGCCCCGGTCTACCTTGGGCAGTGCCTAGTTCTTCTGTGCTACTGCTGGGCCTCTAGCCTCTCACAGCCTGAGAACAGGTGAGCTCGCTCTTCCAGCTGCCTGCTTGTGAGGGTGTACAAAAGATGATGATGAAGGCTAGCTTCAGGGCACGGTCCGTGCCTGAAGGTAGCCCATCCTGCCTGGCTTTGGAGGTAAAGATGAGGATCTCTATAGACGTTGGCCACAGCCCTCCTGGACCTTGGTGTCCTTATCTATACAGTAGGTCAAGATGTTCTTAGTCTAAAGGGTCATTTGGAAGGTTCTGTGGAAGTTGAGCTTGGTGGGGCATGCAGCACTCAGGGATGGAGGGGAAGGCAGATTTCTGTGGGTTTGAGGCCAACCTGGTCTAAGAAAGAAAGAAAGAAAGAAAGAAAGAAAGAAAGAAAGAAAGAAAGGAAGGAAGGAAGGAAGGAAGGAAGGAAGGAAGGAAGGAAGGAAGAAAAGGAAGAGAAAGAAAGGAAGGAAGGAAGGAAGAAAGGAAGGAAGAAAGAAGAAAAAGGAATTATTTCTGTGAAGAAGTTGATGTGATCATATATGCCTCTAATCTCAGTATTCAGAAAGTAGAACCTGGATGATTGCTGTAAATTTGAGGCTCGGCTGGCCTATCCTGCATAGCAGGTTGCAAGCCAGCCAGGGATTGCACCGTGAGACCCTGTCTCAAACAAATAAGAACATGAAGAAGGTCCCATGAAGAAACATGTGGAAATACCAGGCCCTGAACCCAGCATATCTGTCAGAGGGACATCAACTCTTTATACGCAGTGTGCTGGGCAGAGCCCCAATCCTGTTCTCACAGGAACTCTGGGATCCCCAGCAGGCAGCTACTTTACTGTTCAAAAAACAGCACAGGGTTGGAAGGAACCCACCAAAGCCTCGAGGCCAATATGTCTTCCTTAAGGTTCATGTTTGGACTATGCCGTGCTTAATTAAGGACAGCTCCCTACCATTCCCCACCCCCAACTCCCTCAAAGTGGTTAGGAAGCATTTGCAAGCCCTGCTTTGCATGATTCTTTCTCTCCAAGTGACAGCTAGTAAGAAAAAGTGCCCAAGAGTCCTTCGAGGGCCGGGTGCCATTGCCTGGCCCCTCCCTCCCTTTGCCCTAGTTCTGACATTTGGAAGCTGGAGGAGCCCTGGCATGGTGTTGGCCAAAGAGTGTATGATTTGACAGCAGATGCCATTTTGGGATTAAGGAGTTTGTGGGATTTAGGAGGGAAGGACATAGTTTCTTCCTGATCTCAAGGCTGAGAATTTTATGCTTCTCTTTGGTAACAAGTGTGCTCTTCTCTGTCTCTCTCCTTCTCTCCTCTGCTCCCTTCCCCTCTGGTGTTATTCTGAGGCCATCCCCTTTCTCTCTCCTCCCCACATGGAGCCCACTGCAGCTCTGCCCAACTCACCCTTCTTTCTCCTCCTCTTTGGTCCTCCAGGCACATGCACACGCCCCTCAGGTCAGCAGCTGGTTTATCTGAGTAGCAGGGTGGAGGCCATTTAGCTGGGCTGCTCCCTAGGGCTCCCCTGGGCCTGAACCACTGCAAGCTTTTCATTTCAGCAGCTCTGTAAACACCGTGCCTCATTACCGTCCACTTTACAGATGGGGTAACCCTAATCACTGTAATGACACCGCACAGCAAGTGGCCTTTCAGCGGGGCCTCACAAAGGGCTCTTCTTGCACATTAATTACAAGTTCCAGAGGAAGAATCACCCTGCTCATGGCCACTGGTGTAGTCCTGGGGGCAGAGTCAAGGTTAGGCTTGGAGGAAGGTGCAGTCCGTGCTGGGTGTGGTGTCAAAGAGCCGTGTGCACACCGGAAGCAGAAGCAGAGAGATTGAGAGTTTGAAGCCAGCTGGGTTGCATAGCTTGACTCTGTCTCCCAACACAAATGTAAACAAATAAGTAAGGAAAGAGAGAGCCACGCATGAGGCTCCTGTCTGTAATCTCAGCACTGGGGAAGCAGAGGCAGTAGAATTACAACAAGTTTGAGGCTAGCCTGGGTTACATAGTATGTTCCAGGCCAGCCTGGGATACCCAGTAAGACCTTGTCTAAACAAACAAACAAACAAACAAACAAAAATAGGAACTGGGGGAGATAGCTTAGTAGATAAAGTGATAGCTGGAGTTGGGGTCCCCCAAATCAAAGTAAAAGCTAGGTGGGCTTAGTAGCCCATGCTTGGGGGGACTGGGGACCCCTGAACATACTGGCCAGGTAGACCAGCAGGATGAGTGAGCTGATTCAATGACAGACTTCACTTCAAAAGGAAAAAATAGTGGCCAGCCATTGATTAGGACACTTTAGATCAGCTTTTAACCCCCACATCCACCCGCACTCATGCGTGTGCTTTTGCACACACTTGCACACATGTGTCTCCATACATGCACACACAAAACCAAAACAAACTAAGAAATAAATATATTTTATAATAGTAGTGATCATGAGAGCTCCCAGACATACCCCACTTCCCAGATCCTTGGTGAGACTGGGATTTTTTTTTTATTTATTTTTTTTTTTTTGGCTGTACTGGAACTCACTCTGTAGATCAGGCTGGGCTCAAACTCAGAGATCTGCCGGCTTCTCTGCCTCCATAGCAGTGGAATTAAAGGTAAGGCATACACCACCATTCCTGGCTCATTCTCTCTCTGTCTCTGTCTCTCTGTCTCTCTCTGTCTTACTGTTTCTCTCTCTCCTTTTTAAAATTTTGGTTTGGTTGTGTTTGGTTTTGGTCTTTGGTTTTCGGTTTTTTGAGACAGGATTTCTCTGTGGAGCCTTGGCTGTCCTAGACTCATTTTGTAGGCCAGGCTGGCTGGCCTCTGCCTCCTCAACTTCTGGGATCACAGGGGAGCACCGACACAGGCGGATTTCTTTTAAAAATTTTTATGTGTATGGATGTTTTGCTCTTCACCACTGAGCCATCCCTCCAGCTGCTGGGACACTTTTTAATTGCTCATGCCTGGAATTCACTGATTGGATTGTATCCTCCTGGAGTGGGCTTGCATATCCTCTCCTGTGCTCTCAGTGAGTGATGCAGCTAAGAGTTACTGTTCTGGATTTATTTATTTTTATTTTATGTGTACAGGTATTTTGCCTGCGTGTATATCTGCGTATATCACATATGTGTCTTGCGCCTACAGAGGCCAGAAGAGGGCATGGGATACCCTGGAACTGGACACTTGTGAGCCACCATGTGGTTGCTGAGAATCAAACCCAGGTCCCCTGGACGAGTAATACATGCTCTTAACAGCAGAGCTATCTCTCTAGGCTCCAAAGAGTTACATCCTGACCCAAAAGTATTGGTGAAAATGTGGATTCTTGGGTTCTCTTTGGGGCTCATTGAGTCCAAATTTGCATCCTAGCATATGCCACCTAGATCTCTGCCTAAGATTTTGGCTTACCTGAATCTGAGTCTGCCTGTGGGCCTCCAGGCTGTTGATGTCATTTCTATATTGAGCCACACAGAGCTCTCTAGACATTTGAAGCGCTCATTATTTATACTTTGCCTTCTACCTTTTAACCTCAATGTGCCTGTGAAGTGGGCTCGCCGGGAGCCTCATTCCAGCCAGAGCAGGTCTGTGTCACAAACTAGAAGCTGAACTGCCCAGGGAGACATACTCCTGTAATCCTAGTGCTTAGGGGTGGAGGTGGACTCATCAGACATTCAAGGCCATCCTTGGCTAGTTAATGAGTTTGAGGCTAGCCTCAGCTGCATGAGACACTTCAAAAAAACAAAAGCAGGACTAGTTAGCTCAGCTGGTAGGAGGCGCTGCTTGTGAAACTTACAAGAGAGTTTCAGGACCCAGAAGAACCTACATGGCCTATTTCTCCCTGCTTTGAGAATCAATTTTCCACGAACATGCCTCACGTGAGTGAGCAAACTGGTTTCTCTTCTTCCTTGTGCCAGTGTACACTGATGACGCACACAAACCACAGCTGGAAACTGGGAACCCAGAATTTGAACATGGAAAGGTTTTTGTTTTTGTTTTTTTTTTTTAACCTGGAACCAGGAAACGTGAGCCAAACAGTTATATATAAAACATGGCAGAAATGTCATAGATGGCACATTCTGAGAAAGGTGGAGGTAGATGATTTTGATTTGACACTGAGCCAGTGCCCATGCTGTAGGCACATAGCTCATGCGATCTGATAAAAATAGCAATTTGCTGAGAGAAGGCAGGTGATGGCAATCTAAAACACCAGGCTATAAATTAGTGTCAGCTGCCTGTTCATCTATGCATTTGTCACAGAAGTGCTTTGGTCTCATCGTCTGCGCCAGACAGTGGATGGGCAAAGGTGCCTCCTTGGAATTCAGGTTTCTCCATTCTGTTGGAGACACAGATTGAGGGAAAGGGGCTGAAATGCAGAGCAGAGGGGGAGAAGATAAAGGGGGCTTCTGAGGAAGACTTGAAGCAAGTGGTATCTAATGGGGAGAAGAAGGTGACAGAGTGTCACAGCACTTAGGAAATCTGAGGAGAGGATGAAAAGATGGCATCCCCTGAGCTGGGTGGTGGCACATCTTTAATCCCAGCACTTGGGAGGCAGAGGCTGGTGGATCTCTGAGTTTGAGATCAGCCTGGTCTACTGTGGGTTCCAGGACAGCAAGGGCTAGACAGGAAAACCCTGTCTCAAAACAACAACAAAGACAACAAAGGGCATCCCTGGGAACCTGAAGGTTGCTAGTTAATCTGGAGGGTGTGAAAGCAGGCAGCAGGGCTGAGCCCAACAGGGACTTCATAAGCGTGGGCTTGTGAGCAGAAGTCTATGATCCCATCTATCCTGGCTATTGTGTGTGGAAGCCGGGTTAGAAGGCAAAGCTGAGTTATATGCTGGCTCATGCCTGTCATCCCAGCACTGGGAAGGCTAACACAGGAGGATTGCTATGAGTTCCAGGCTGACCTAGGCTACATGGTAAATTCCAGCAACAGAGTGAGAGTCATCTCAACTCTTCTCTCCCTGAAATAAAAGAGGCTGGTATCCTGACGAAGCATTATTCAGGCAGGGTCTATGGGGCTTGATAGCACACAGGCTGGCAAGATGTCTCAGTGGGTGAGATGCCTGATGACCTTGGTTTGATGCCCAGGACCCACATAATAGGAGAGAAATGACCCCTACAAGTCGTTCTCTGACCTCTACATGCCTGTCATGACACAGATGTGACCCCCCCCCCAAGCCATGCAAATCTGGAAATATGATAACAACTTTTCATTTATTTATTTGTTTGTTTGTTTGTTTGCTGGTTTTTCAAGACAGTGTTTCTCTGTGTAGCCTTGTCTATCCTTGATTTGCATTGTAGACCAGGCTGGTCTGGAACTCACAGCAATCTGCCTGCCTTTGCCTCCCTGAGGGCTGGGATTATAGGCATGCACCACCATGCAATAACAGCTTATTAAAATTAACATTTTGAGTTGTTGAGATGCAGTCTGATATTGCCCAGGTTGGTCTTGAACTCAAGAATTCCTCCTACCTGTAGCTCTCCAAAACCCTGTGTATTTTAACTTTTATACATAAATGGGAATCTCATAGAAAAGGAAACAAAAGCCTGCCAGATGTTTAGTCTTGAGACTATAGACCTTTTATCTGGAAATGCTAAACGTGTGGAGACATGACAAGATAAGTACTGGGGTGTGTGATCCCTTCTAACAGAGGCAGGTTCTGGAAGGGCTAATATATGCAAACCTAAGTGAAGATGAGAGCTTATTGCAGTGAGGTTCATTTGTACAGGCTCAGACCTGTGCAGCTCCTATGACAATTTGCCTGTTTCCTCTGGGCTTAGAGAAGGTATGGGGCGGACACAGTCACAAAGGAAACGGAACGCTCTGCTCTTACTTTGTTTTGTTCAGTACTGAGACGTGAACCCAGAGGCTTCCATACTAGGTAAGCTACCACTAAACTATACCCTGCCTCCCTTTTCTTTAGAGATTGATTTAGTTTTATTTTATGTGTATGAGTGTTTTCCTTGCATATATGTATATGTACTACATGCGTGCTTGGTGCCCATGGAGGTCAGATGCCCTGGAACTAGAGTTACGAATGGTCTTGCTGCAGTGTAGATTCTGAGAACATAGTTCTTCTACAAGAGCAGTCGAGGGCTCTTATCCACTGTGCTGTTGCTCCAGCTCGCCCCTGGGGCTTACTAGCTTTTCTAGGCTGACCTTGAACTCACCCTGCAGCCAAGGCAGGCCTGGAACCTATGAGACTCCTGCCTCAGCCTCCCAAATAGTTACTAGTTCCAGTTTTGTTTTTTTTTAAGAGTGTCTTGCCATGCAGCCCCAGCTGGCTGAATCTCCTGAGCGCCGGCTTAAGAGCCTTGTGCCACCACACTGGATGAGAGTGAGGCTTTGAAGGGGAAGAACAGCACTTACGGAGCAGAGCACTGAGTACAGGCAGCAGGTTTTTAGTCCCGATTTCCTGACGCCAGCTTGTAAATCTAGCTCAACAACACCTCCTTTCCCAATCTCAGTTCCCTGTGACTAAAACAGGCACAATAAGACCCACACTGGCCCAGGGTTTTGAGGAGATAAGCACACTGCCTAGCTCAGGTCGGCCCTGTGCACTGGTGAACACTGGTCTTCGAACATGCTAGCTCTAAGAACATAGTTGGCAATGACTAATCACAGCATGGTCATCAGGAAGGGAGCAACTAGTTAGCATCTGTTGAGTGCCGATAGCATACCATAAGTGGTTTCTCTCCATTTACTGTTTATACAACTCCCAGAGAAGGATGCATTACAATTGCTTCCATTGTGGATTGAAGGACTTGAAGCAGTCAAAGTTAACTAAGGGGTTCAGGATTATAGCACTGTGGTATGGCACTTGGCTACGGATGTGGCGTGGCCCGGGGAGCACTTGCCTGGCTTTTTACACATTGAGATTATAAGTGCGTGCTGCCACACATGGGTAAACTTCTTATTGTTAGGCTCTATTAGTGACCTCCTAATCCGAGGGGCATGGACAAAATTATATGTGGTACTTGACTGATAAGCGTGACAATACTGTAAGCAAAAAGAGCATTCCTTGAAATAGTAACTCCCCGAAAGTGGAAAGACTCAGTTTCCATTTTGAACAAGAAAGTCACTTCAGACGGGAAACCCATCTATCTCACTGATGCAATCCAGAGACCTGATTTCTAGAAAGTTCTTCCTTATGGTGAAGCTAAGTGGGCTAGGAGGTGGATTAAATGGGTAAAAATGAGAGATGGCTTACATGGGTAAAAGTGATTGTTGCACAAGCTGGATGACCTGAGTTTTGTTTCTGGAAGCCACAAAAATCCCAGATCCAAATAACCGGATTCTGTGTCTCTGCAGTCCTACTGTGAGAGATGAGGCAGAGACAGGAGAAGCACCAGAAAGTTAGCTGGCCTGGAGCGAGCAGCAGCAGCAGCAGCAGCAGTGGAAATGTGACCCTGTCTCAACAAGATGAAATAAAAAACTAAGTCTCAAAAGTTGACCTCTGACCTCCACATGTACACCATGGCAAGTCTGTGCCTGCAGTCTCATCTGTGCACACATAGGAATGACTAAATAAAACAAAAAACCCCAGTGTGCTCTGCTGACCTCTACTCAGCTGCCACAGTTTGCTGTCTCAGACTATTACTCTTTTCTTTTTCCTTCCTTCCTTCCGTCATTCCTTCCTTCCTTCCTTCCTCCCTCCCTCCCTCCCTCCCTCCCTTCCTTCCTTCCTTTCTCTCTCTCTTTCTTCCTTTTGAGACATGGTCTCTCTCTATAATCCTGGCTCTCCTGGTGTTCGGTATGTAGATGAGGCTGGCTTCAGCTCTCTAAGATCCTCCTGCTTCTGCCTTCCAGGCTCTCGGATTAAAGGCAACCATTAAATGATGCCTAGCTTAGGTATCATTCTTTTCACACGACAACATTTAAATATGTAAAGAAAGCGATTGTATTGCCGTGTGATTTTTCTCCTCCCCCCTTTGTTTTTGTTTGTTGGCTTGTTTGCTCGTTTTGAGACAGGATCTCACCCTATAGCCCAGATGTTAGTCACAACCAACACTATATGCTATATGTTCAGAAAACCTAACTGGACGTGTCCTAAGCAAAACAAATAATAACACACACTAATATTGAACTGAAAATCTCAGGAACATATTTCATCCTTTGGTGTCATTTAATCTGGGAGTGCAAAGTCAGCAGGCCTTGGTAGTCATCTGCATTGTCTTTATTCTTGGTTAGAAGTTTGGTTACTCCTGAGAGTTCAAATTCACATCCTCTCAAATTCATGTTCATCAGGAAAGAGCAGCAGAGCTTCCAATGAAATGGAAAGCCTCATTAGGGGTGAGCTGATAGCACATGCGTGTATCCTGTATAGCAGCAGGAGGATCAGAAGTTCAAGCTTACCCTCTATGACAGAGCAAGTCTGAGGCCAGGCTGAGCTGACTCCTGACTGCTCCCCCCACCCGCAGAGTCTCATTACATCACTGCACTTGAGTCCTTTGCACACCTGTCTTTGAACCTGGTTGGTCCAGGAACACGAGTTGTCTAGATGGCCAAGTCAACCTCCCTACTCTGATATCTCCTCTGCAGCTAGGAGAGGTACTACCATCCAAAATTTGAGTGTGAGAGAGTTGTGTCCTAGAAGACCAGAGTGCTGGTGCCCAATGGACTGGCAATGTAGCCTTCCATGTCCTCTTCCTTCTCCTCTTCTTCTCATGCCCCTCTTGTTCTTCCTTCTCTTTCTTCCTCCTCCTCACAACCTCAATTTGTCTTTTTGATGTAGAGTCTTACTGTATGGTTTAAAATGTCCAAGAACTCACTATCTTGCCTAAGCTGGCCCCAAACTCTTGATCATTCTGTCTCGGTTTGTTTAGTACTGGGACCACAGGAGTTTGCCACCATACCTGACTCAACCAGTTCTTCCTCCCCCCCCCCCCCCCCCCTTAAGATAATAACTTAGGTAGCCAAGGTTGGTCTGGAGCTTACTCTGGCTCCAGGATGACCCCTGATCCTCCTATTTCCATCTCCCGTGGGCTGAGATTACAAGTGTATACCAGCACACTCAGTTTTTGAGGTGCTTGGGACTAAACCCTGGGCTTCCTACATGCTAAGCAAGTGCTCAGATGACGGAGGAGCCTCAGTCCCACTTGTCTTTTAAGTCATCACTTAGAAACAAAGGATCCAAAGTGAAGCCAGAGAGGCTCTGTGCAAGCTACACATTTAGAAGGTGGCAGAGCCCCAGCGTGTGTGTGTGTGTGTGTGTGTGTGCGCGCGCGCACATTTTTGCAAAGCCACATTCACAGCATCTGGGGGACATTCTGCTAACGGAAATGAACCGTAACAGAGGCATCTCTGCTTGCGGTGATTCAGTAACTTCAAGTGACAGAGTAACCAGTGTTAAGCCTTAGTAGTTGATAAACTTCCCTCAGATTGTTTCACGTAAGCTACATGTTTTATCTGGAATTCCTGGCAGAGGTAACAGACCGTTTCCACAAGTGGCCAGGGACCCACCTCGGTCTTCCCGGCACTGGCACAAGGTGCAGCAGTAACAGGAAACCTGTCACCGCTTCAAGGGGATTTTCTTTTCCTGGCAGAGATCTGGTGGTGCCTGGCATGGGTCATTGTCTGAAGCAGCCTCGCGGTATGTGTTCATCCCGGGGAATTTGGAGTGGCCCCCTCAATGCTTCTGTGACATGCATCACAGGGCACTGCTTTAAGCCAGGTGGTAATGCCTCAGCACCCAAGACATAATCCCTACTGTTGCTCTGCACCCTGCTACACATTTCTCTTGCCTGACCTGAGAACAGTTGAAATGCTACCCCCAAGAGACTTCAGAAAGTTCAACTATGTCCTTGTACTGGTTTCTTTCCTCATGGTTGTGTCAAATTACCTGACAAAAGTGACTTGAGGGAGGAAAGGTTGACTGTGGGGTGCAGACTGTCATGAGGCTGTCATGGAGGCACAAGCCCGAAGCAGCTGGTCAGTCACATGGCAGCCCAGCCAGGAAGAGGGAGATGAATGTTGGTGCTCAGCCTGCTCTCTCCTTTTTATTCAGTCCTATCCCCAGCTCGTGGGATGATGCCTCTCACTCAGTTAACGCAGTCCGGAAGCTCCACAGATAAGCCCTGAGCTTTATCTCAGGAAAGTCTAGATTCTGTCAAACTTGACAATCATTAATAGCGACCATATCTGGGGGTGGGAGGTTGGTCTGGAATGTAAACTGCTTGCCTTGAAAGCACGAGGAAAAGCCAGGCTTAATGCACCAGTGACTACACATAATCTCGGTGCCAAGGGGGTAGACAGAGGAGGACCCCAGAAGCTTGCTGGTCAGCAGCGAGTCTGACTGGTGGCACACGCCTTGAAAGGCACTTAAGTGGCAGAAGCAGGCTGATCTCTGAGTTTGAGGCCAGCCTTGTCTACAGGGTGAGTTCCAGGACAGTCAGGGCTACAAAGAGAAAGCTTGTCTCAAAAAACAAAAACAAAATATAACAAAAACACAAAAAGTTAAATTAAAAAAATAGTCATTATATCAACAGGAGAATAAAGCATTATTTAACTACACATATAATTCATATGTGAAATACCAGTTTAAAAGAATCAATTGAGAGCCAGGCCTGGTGGCACACGTCTGTAATCCCAGCACTCAGGGAGGCAGGGGTAGGCGAATCTCTGTGAGTTTGAGGCCAGCCTGGTCTACAAAGAGAGTCTAGGACAGCCAAGGCTACACAGAAAAATGTCCAAGTGGGTTACATAGTAATGGGAAGAGGGACTGCCTCTGACATAATCTGATTGGCCTGCTCTTTGATCACCTCCCCCTGAGGGGTGGAGTCAGCCTTACCAGGCCACGGTAGAGGACAATGCAGCCACTCCTGATGAGACCTGATACACTAAGATCAGAAGGAAGGAGAGGAGGTCCTCCCCTATCAGTGGACTTGGGGAGGGGCATGCGTGAAGAAAGGGGAGGGAGGGGGAACTGGGAGGGGAGGAGGTAGGGGCTTATGGGGGGATACAAAGTGAATAAAGTATAATTAATAAAGTAAAATTAAATTAAAAAAATAAACCCCTAAAAAAAGAAAAAAAAGACTAAATTGAGGTGGCCACCTGTCACTATTAGCAAACCTAAAAGAGGTAGTGTTGGGTCTGGTACAGTGATTTCACCACTTAGGAAACAGGCAGAAAGATCACTGCAAAGAGTGAGATCCTGTACAAGCACACAGGGGCTGGCAGTGAAGCTCATGAGGCAAGCAGGGAATCCTGAATTCCAGTCTCAGCACCACACAGATTGGGCATATCAGTGCGTGTTTGCAATCCCAGCTCTTGCAGTTAGAGGCAGGAATATCTGAAGTTCAATGTCATCTTTTGTATATGGTGAGTTTGAGTTTTGTATATGGTAAGAGACTCCATCTCAGAAACAAACCCAAACACAACCCAATCACAACATCATCAGACTGAGTAAATAAAAATGGCAGGTATTGAGGCAAAGAGTAGGCTGTTGGAAAATCTTGGCATGGTTGGTACCAGGCTTTATAAGGTGTTACAATAAAAGTGCAGGTATGAGTGGTTCCAGATCATTGTACCCAGGAAACAACATTAACTTCAAGATAACAAGTCCTTGTGAGGGAGGGAGGGAGGGAGAGACAGACAGAGGGAGGAAAGAGGGAGGGAACGAGGGGAGGAGGGAGGGAGGGAGAAAGGGGAGATTCCAATGGTAAAGGGGAAACACAGGCGTGTCAGCCACACCTGTGGTCTCAGGACTTCTAATGAGGAAACAGGTGACAGTTCAACCTGGGTGGCACACAGTGACACCACACTTTTCTCCTCCACTTGTTTTGTTTTGGTTATGGTTCTTTGAAGACTCTCTAGCCGAGGCTAGCTTTGAACTCACCGTGATCCAGGATTCTGTTCATATGGGCATTGGCTGGAGGGTCTCTTGATGAAAACTATGTTAGCAAGGATTGGGACACAGTGGACCACAGTCAGCTAGGTAGACCTGGGGAAGGCAGCAGTGTGCTGATGAAAGACCCTGGCTCGCTCAGAATGCTCTCTATGGCTCCACCTCTCACTGAAATGTGACAGGTGCCTTTACTGCTCTGCCCTTCAGGGATTTTAAATCAGAAAAATGACATGGTGGTGAGAATAAACCTTCCTAATGGGGCTACTATGAAAGTTAAACAACACAGAAAAAACAAGAGCAAACCCAACTGTGCTTCTGTGTCTCAGGCCCTGCGTTAGAGAGGGGACAGTCAAACCCCTTCACCTGTTTAACAAGGCCTCCCTGCCTCTATGTCTCAGAACTGGGCTTAAAGTCCCTGTTCTCCAGGCTATTGTTCTCATCTTAGAGGGGGGGGGGGACTGTCTCCAGCTCAATGACCTTCAGTTTCACATCTCATCACTGCTTCTGCTGGGATCACAGATGTGTGCCACCATGCCCCTTTCTGCAAGGGGATCAAATACAGGGTTTTTTTTTTTTTTGCACTATAAATGCACTCTGTAGATTAAAATAGGGTCAGAACAGCTCAGGATGACTTGGAACTCTCAGCAGCCCTCCCAAAGCGCCGGGGAACTACAGGCATATGTCACTTCACTCAGCTCAGGAAAATTTCAAGCCCAGCTGTCTATCTAGATATGTGGCATAGGCCTGTAATCCTGACACTCAGTAGGCAGAGGCAGGAGGATGGAGACCAACCTTGGTTATGCAATTAGTGATTGTCTCTAAATAATATAAGAACAAACAAAAACTGGGGGGTGGTGGCACATGCTTTTAATCTCAGTGTTGGGGAGACAGAGGTTGGCAGATCTCTAATTCAAGGCCAGCATGGTCTACAAAGTGAGTTCCAGGACAACCAGGGCTACATAGAGAAACTCTGACAAAACAAAAATAAACAACCAGAAAGGGGGTAAGAAGTGAAAGGAATGAATGAATGAAGAAAGGAAGGAAGGAAAGAAGGAAGACAGGAAGGAAGGAAGCAAGGAAGCAAAGAGGGAAGGAAGGAAGAGAGGACAGAAGGAAGGAAAGGAGGGAGGGAGAGAGAGAGGGGGAGAGGAAAGAAGGAAGGAAGAAAACAAAACCCCTAACCAACAACCCAGCTGCCTGGCTTTAGACTCTGCCCAGTCTCAGAAGAGACAAAGGGCTTCAGCACAGACTAGCACCTGCAAAGACATAGTGCATGTTTTTAACTCCCAATTCAAGGTTGAAAGGTAAAAGGAGAGAAGGATGGGAAACTAATTTCGATGCCCCACCCATTCAAATAGCAACCACGTATTACAGGTGGGCCTAGGACCTCACTGGTTGGATCTGGAAGCCAGAGATGCTATCTGTCTATCACACTTGGCCCATGCAAAGGTGGGGCAAGAAAGGAAGAGGAGTCTACAACAAATCAGATTTTGTTTGTTTGTTTGTTTGTTTTTATTAATAGTCACTATCTTTCTGTCTTAGCTGCCGGAAGGCTGGGCCAACCTCTGCTCGGAAATCAGTTTTGCTTTGGTTTGTTAGTTGAGATAAGGTCTCAGGTATTATAGACCAGATTTGAAGTTGATCTGTTGTCCAGGATGACCTTGAACTCCTGTTCCTCCTGCCTCTACCTGAGACCACAGGCACACACCATTGTGTCCTACTTCCAAATCAGTTTTTGTTGTTATTGTTGTTTCTTTGTGTAACAGGCCTGGCTGTTCTGGACTCACTTTGTAGACCAGGCTGGCCTCGAAATCACAGAACTCCACCTGCCTCTGCCTCCCACTCTGAGACCAAAGGTGTGTGCCATCACACCTAGCTTTCAGTAAGTTCTGGTTGATAGGTAGAAAGGGAATCCATCATTAGCTGCCTACATGTTCAGGCTGGGAGAACAGGTGGGCACAGGGGAGGATCTTTGCAATAAAGCCTTTGCTTTATTGCCATGGTCTTAGGTCTAGCATATAGAGGTCAGAAGTGTACTATGCCTGGCGATTGAACTCAGGTCACTAGACCTGGTGGCAAGTGCCTTTACCCCAGAGCCATCTTTCCTCTCCACATTTCTCTTTCCCTGAGTAGGAGTGGCTTGGGGCCACTTTTCTTTCTCCTCTTCCTCTTCTTCCTTCTTTTCATCTTCCTCCCTTTCATTTCTTCCTCTCTTCTTCCTCCTCCTCCTCCTGGTTCTCTTCCTTCATTCACCCCTCTCATTATGGTTGCTTTTGTTTGGCTTTTGAGAAAGGTTCTGACCTCAAACTCACTACGAAGTTGGGGGTGACTTTGATCCTGACCTTCCTATGCTCATCTCCCCAGTGCTGATATTATAGGCATGCACCACCATACCCGGGGGTTCAGCCATGGGACCACAGTAATTGGTATCAGGCATGAGGGAAGGGCCCAGAGACCAGCCTTAACTTTGAGACGGGTTCAGACCAGGTTGGTGATGGATAAGATTAGATGGAGGTGGATGTCGTTAAAGCTGAAAGAAAAATCAAAGGTAACTTCTTGGTTCTGGGTTTTAGCAGATGGACAGGCAAAAATGAAAGGCATTTTTTTTTTCCCTCAAGATAGGGTTTCTCTGTGTAGCCTTGGCTGTCCTGGACTCACTCTGTAGACCAGCCTGGCCTTGAACTCACAGTGCTCCACCTGCCTCTGTCTTGTTGTTGTTGTTCTTTGTGTAATAGGCCTTTTTTTATTGTGTGTGTGTGATAGGGGAGTATGTGAGTCCATGATGACCTTATGACCAGAGGACAATTTCAGCTGTTGGCTACCTTCCACCTTTTGAGGCAGTCTTTCTTGTCTCAGTTTCTAGATGGTTCTCCTGTCTCTAACTCCCCATCTTTTTTTTTTTTTTTTCTTTTTTAAATCCAATACAGGGTTTCTCTATTTTCTGTGTAGGCTCACTGTCTTGGAACTCCACTCTGTAGACCAGGCTAAACCGGAACTCACAGCTCCACCTACCTCTGCTTCCATAGTGCTGGGATTAAATGCCCCCTTTATCTCCCATCTTGCATAAGGAATTGTTGAAGTTACAACATTCAATTATCCAATCTGGCTGTTTCTATTTATTTATTTATTTATTTATTTATTTATTTATTTATTTATTTATCTTAACATCAGTTCTCGGAATTGAACTCAGTTCATTAGGATTCTATGACAGGAATGTTTAACCTGCTTAGCCATCATCTGCTAAGCCCCAGTATTGTTTTAAAGACCTGGCCTCATGTAGTTAAAGGTGGCCTCAAATGTTCTACACACATTGAACTCCTGTTCTCTCTGCCTATACTTTTCCAGTGCTGAGATGGCAGACACATACAGGCTTTCTACAGAACTAGGGAATGAACCCAGGGTTTGCTCATGTTAGGCAAGCACTCTACCAACTGAGCCGAGTACCCGATCCTCTGATGGGGAAGGTGAAGGAAAGATTATGCATGCTATTATTAATTCTGTAACTCAACAGAGACACTGTGAGAACTTCATTACATGGCCCCTGGTCCTAGCACAGGTCTGTCACCATACAGCAGGAAAAAGCACAAAAGAACCACCATTTTTAGCAGAAACTGAAGACATATAGGTAGAGTGAATAGACTGGGTTTTCAGCCTCTGAGACAAAAGCGATTACACAAGCAGGGAAAGGGAAATATTAGGTTTAAACTTCTCTCTAGTCTGGCATGGTGGCACACAGCAATCAGGAAACAAAGACAGACATATCTTTGTGAATTCAAAACCAACCTGGTCTATATTGAGAGTTCCAGCCAGCCAGGGCTACATAGTAAGAACCTACCTCAAAACAATTTTGTTTTAAGCATTTAATGGCTTAATTGCTTAGGAGTCACCTTGTATACACAAGGTCCTTGAAATGATTAGCACGTGGGAAGCTTTGTGTGGCCCATAACATTTTCTTTATTTAGGAAGCATTGGGCAGACTTCCTAATGTGGCCTTAAAATAGTCACTAATCACATTCCGATCTGGGAGCTGTTAAGTTTGGAAGCCCAGCCACTCACCTGGGCAGTAATTAGCATGAAGCCAACCTGTGTCCAGTTCTCATTTCACACTTTATAGACCCTTTAGTTCCACTCCAGCAGTAATGGAGGAAAACTGCTTAGGTATTTATATATGCACAATCACACAGGGGCCTTTCAGGGGGCAATAGCTGAATTTAGCAGGGGCAATTCATGTCTGTTGGACATGAATTTTTCACCAGTTTTCTACTTGCCAGTTTTCTGTTTCCAGTTTTCTCACAGCAAAGTCTTTTCCTCCCCTTCCATATTGGGCTCTCAGTGATCACCCCTGAAGCCCCGAGATTTTTTTTTTTTTTCTTTTTCTTGTTCAGTTTTTGTCGAGACAGAGTTTCTCTGAGTAGCCTTGGCTGTCCTGGACTCACTTTGTAAGCCAGGCTATCCTCAAACTCACAGAGCTCCACCTGCCTCTGCCTCCCAGAGTGCTGGGATGGCAGGTGTGTGCCACCGCTGCCTGGCCAGCTGCCCTGTGATTCTCTTGGCTGGGCTTGGGACAGAGACACTGCAGCCATGACGACTCAGGTCCCTGCATACTTGCCTGTGGCAAGCTGCTGCTGTGGCAGCTGGTGCAGGCAGATCAGAGCAACTTCTTTGTCTTTCTCTCTTACAGTGCAGAGAATGGGACTCATTCTAGACATTCTAGACAAGTGATCTCCCACAGACCCTGACCCTTAGCCCCAGTGACACGGATTCTACTGATTTGCTAAATGCTGTAGTGACACACTTGTCACGCAGGTTAACTGCTTAGTGAATTCGGGTTTTGCACCCTGCTACCTGCAAGGCAGAACGTTGAATGATAAATTACACAACACGCTCTGAATGTCGCTGCTCCTCTTTTCTTCTTGCGCTTTGGACATTGCTTTTGTCACAGGCCACCCATCTCTTGGAACGTGTGTCCTCAGAAGTTTGAGAGACATGAGCTGGCTTCAGGAGCCTCACGTGTAAGAAAATCTGTCTGTGTCCTCTCCTTTCCTTTCTTTTTCTTTTTTCTTTTCTGAGATATGGCTTCTCTGTATAGCCTTTGACTGTCCTGGACTCACTTTGTAGACCCGGATGGCCTCAAACTCACAAAGATCTGATCTGCCTGCTCCTGCCTCCCTGAGTGCTGGGATTGCAGGCATGCACCGCTGCGCCGGGCTTTCTTTCTCTTCTTTCCTTCTGCCTCCCCAATGTTAGAAGTGAAGGAGAGACTTGTGCCTATTGGGCAAGCATTCTGCTATGTCCTCAGCTGCTGCTGTTACCTCTTTTCTTTCCTTCTATTTTTGAAATTAAAATATAATTACAGCTGGGTGGTGGAGGCACACACTTTTAGTTCCAGCATTTGGGAGGCAGAGGCATGTGGATCTTTGAGTTTGGGGCTAGCCTGGTCTACAGAGTGAGTTCCAGGACAGCCAAGACTACACAACAAAACCCTCTTTTGAAAAAATAAATATAGATATATTTGCATATATGTAATTTTCCCCTTCCATTTCCTCCTTCTAATCCCTCCTATGTATCCCCCTTGCTCTAGTCATAGCCTTTTTCTTTCATTGTTTTTACATATATATGTATATATATATATATACACATACACTGCTCAGTCCAAATGTTACGTGTGTGTGTGTGTGTGTGTGTGTGTGTGATTTCAGAGCTCAACAAGCTCCAAGATCAGTGAGGGATCCTGTTTGTCTCAAGAAATGGTGAAGAGCCGATGAGAGAGACAGTAATGTTGACCTGCAGCTTTTTCACGTGCAGTGTGCACTCACAGGCGCATGCACAGAAACATTTCCACCTTACACTGGGTCTTACCCTTGGAGCTGAAGAATGACAGCGTGACTTGGGTTCTAAAAACTCCATCGAGTGTCATCTTAAAGGGGATCACACATGTGCCTATGGCATTGAAGCATAACTGGACTCTGTCCCAGGATTTCTTGCTGGAAGCAGGTGAAAGTCTTATAAGAAACCTTTAAGGAAAGATGCCAAGTGCTAAACGCATAGCAATCAGCCCTGCAGGGACATCAGTGGTCCCAGGGTGTAAGCATGTCACAGAGTGGATTTTGGAGTCAAACAGCACAATTGCTATCTCTAGAGCAATCAGCAAGACGCTTGTTGTTATATAGCTTCCTGTCAGAGTCAAACCATGTTGTCTCCAATGGGGGTTACTTTAGCATGACAGAGAGTTGAGCACATTGGAATGAAAACAGCTCCAAGTCTTCCAGAGAATTAGCAGTGGTCACTGTTCAGTTGTCAATTCTAGTCTTCAGGACAGAGCCGTTGATTGCTAAGCCAAGGAGACGGAAGGCATCTTGTCTACAGGGAGCCTTAACTCCACCGCTGACATAGTCTTCAAGTCCCAAAGGAGAGCTCTCTGACTAGCTCCCAGGCACCACAATAACTCCTTCTAAAACCCAGGAGTTCTCTCCAACAGCTCCTTGGCAGGAGAATGTGGCTGCCAGGCTTCTTTCTCTCCAGCATAGGGAAGCTGCCAATGATCCTCTGAGGCAGACTCTGAGGTCCAGGAGGGCGGGACAGAAATGCAGGAAGTGGGAAGGAGAATGATTTTATTTGCATCTTCTTCCCATGAGCACCACCACCAATCCAGCCTCAGCCCACAAGCTGCTTAGCCCGGCATTCTGATGTATGTTCATTCTTACATATAACAACATCTATTAGTACTTACAGTTATTTTTGCTGTGGTCTCTTCCTCATAAAGAATGCAAATGCCATCTTTCTTGTTTCCTTCTGTTCTCAGCACCCATGCCTGGTTTATCGGCGATATTCAATATACTTTTGTTGAATGAAAAAGTGAATGAATTTACAAATGAACTGTGTATGAATCTTCCATTAGGTCTTATATGTTATTTTTTTCATTTTAAAGAACTAGACCGTAGGGTTATAAGTTTATTAATATGAAGCTGGGAATGGAAGTGCACACCTTTGATTCTAGCACCACAAAGGCAAAGGCAGGCAAATCTCTGTGAGTTTGAGTCCAGCCTCATCTACATAGAGAGTTCTAGGACAGCCATAGCTACATAGTGAGACCTTGGTTAAAAACAGAAGCTGAGGAGGTCATGGTGGCACATGCCTTTAATCCCAGAGCTCTGGAGGAAGAGGCAGGCAGATCTCTGTGAATTCCAGGCCATCCTAGTCTGCAAACTGAGTTCAAGGCAGCCAAGGCTACACAGAGAAACCATGTCTTGAAACACCAAAAACTAACCAACTAAACAAACAAACTCAGGGGCTGGAGAGATGACTCACCAGTTAGGAACACTGGCTGCTCTTCCAGAGGTCCCGATTTCAATTTCCACCCACTTGGTAGCTCACAACAGACGATAACTGCACTCCCATGGAATCCATGCAATTTTCTGGTATGCAAGTGTACATGCAGACAAAATTCCCATATATGTGTGTGTATATATATATACTTTTTTTTTGAGATAGCGTTTCTCTGTTTAACTGTTCTGGCTGTCCTAGAATTCGCTTTGCAGACCAGTCTGGCCTTGAACTCCTGAGTGCTATGATTAAAGGCATGCACTACCACACTTATAAATGTTAAAAAAAATAAAAACAAATAAACCAAACAACAGCAACAACAAAGAAATTTATTACAATGAGGGCTGGAGATGTGGTTTAGTCGGTATAGTGAGTGGCTGTAGCATGTAGTTCCGAGCTCAGTCCCTAACACCAAATTAAGCTGGATGTCTTAGTTACTTTTCTGTTACTGTGACAAAAGTCATGACCAAGGCAATGTTTAAGAGAAAGTATTTAATTGGGATTACTGTTTCAGAGGGTTTGAGTCCACAATGGTGGAGCAAAAGCATGGTGGCATGAACAGCTGAGGGCTCACATCTTTTTGTTTGTTTGGGTTTTGAGGCAGGGTCTCTCCATGTAGTCCCAGCTGTCCTGGCACTTGCTATGTAGACCTGGCTGGTCTTATTCACAGAGATCCTCCTGTCTCTGCCTCCCAAGTGCTGGGATTAAAAGTGTGCACTACCATGCCTTGCTCAGAGCTTACCTCTTGATCCACAAGCCAGAGGCAGAGATAGAACGCTGGGAACGGCAAGCACCTTTTGAAGCCTTCAGACCTGCCTCCCAGTGACACATCTCCTCCAACAAGACCACGCCTTCTCATCCTTCCCATATCGTTCCACCAAACGGGACCAAGTTTCCAAGCATAGGAGCCCATTGGAGTGGGGGAGACATTCCTATTCAAACCAGCATATTGAGTACAATCAGTAATTCAGGACTGAAATTGTAGAACAGAAGTTCTAGGTTTTCCTTGACTATGTAGAGTATACAGTGAGTTTAAGGCCAGACTGGAATACCTAAGACCCTGTCTGAAAATAAAGGAAAAAGAAATTACTAAAATGAGTTGTTTGCTTTTGTGCCATCTTGTTGTGTCTTCTATGTGCACAGCAATCTAGCAGGGCATGAGGGCACACACATGTAACTACAGCACTCTGAAGAAAGTTAGCCAGGCATGGTGGTGCATGCCTTCAATCTCAGCTCTTGACTCTCGCAGGCAGATATTTGTGAGTTCAAGTCCAGTCTGATCTACATAGATAGTAGCAGGACAGCTAGGACTATACAGCGAGATTCTCACAACAAACTAAGTTACTAACTTGACCACAAAGAAAGCTAGTCTACTAAGTTCACAGAAGTATGAAGACCCTGTTCCCATCATTATGAACTCACTCATTCATTCATTCTCTAAGTTTCTGGCTTCTTCCCCTGTCTTCATTCCCTTGGCTTCACTTAATGATGTCAGACACAATGGCAGTTGTCTATATGTTAAGAGAAACTGATCTGGCCAAGAAGTTTCCTGAGGCAACACACCTGCTTAATTTTGCCTCTATCTCAGAGTTTTCTGGAAAACTCTCCCCAAAATCCAGTGCCTTAGCCTCACCTTCTCTGATTCTATTTCTTACTAACCATTAAACGGGCTAAAAGTTGCTTATTTCACAGGGTTGTTGTAAGGGTTGGCTGAGTGGAGCATCACAGCACTATGAAAATACATTGTGTGTGTGTGTGTGTGTGTGTGTGTGTGTGTGTGTGACAATTATTTTCTGAGACAGAGTGTCAAGTAGTCAAGCGGTGCGGGCTGGCCTGTAACTTAGTACATACCCTCAGAACACCTTGAATACATGATCCTCTTGCTTCCCAAGTGCTAGAAGCACAGCTGTGCGTCATCACACCCTCACAGATGTGTAGGCTAGGCTAGCCTGGAACTAGACATGTAGCCAAGTCTTGCCTTGAACCCTTGTTCCTTCTGGCTCTGCCCTCGACTGATGAGATGATAGGTACATGCTACCATGCTCTTGGCTTCACGGGGTAGAAGAAGGATGTCCACAGACTGCAGGATTTCTTTACTTGTCCAGACCCAGAGGGACTGACATTTCAGCACTAGTTCAGATTTCTAGGCAAGAGGCTAACTAGTCCAGCTCAGGTCTGCTGTTTCTTCTGGTCTAACCAGTTGGGGTGGGGGTGGGGAGAACACATCCAAGCATTCCTCCAGAGTGGACAAGCAGAAAATCACACTTTGCAGAGCAGCATGAGGACTTCCTGTGGCATTTGAGCCCCAAGCTACGTGGTTCACAAGTCTCTACCTGTCCTGAATGGTTTGTTCTTAATGGATCAAGGCACTGAGATCTCCAGGCTAAATTCAAGGTTTCAGAGACTCCAGAGACGGCACTAGGACATGTACCACCAGAGGTGAGAAGCAAACTTCATGGTTCCGGGCACATGGGGGAGGGTGGGGAAGAGGGCAGCCTGTGCCAAATTAGTTACAGGTGCAGAGGAGTGAAAATTCAATTCCTGGCACCAGGAGGAGGTGACTTGCACACAGCTACTTCAATGGGACCCCTGTTCTTGGGGTCTCTGGGAGGAGGGAGTGGGAGTAGAGGCTGAGAATGACAGAGTTGGGGTTGGCAAAGCTCAAGAAACCAGCTCACTCCTTAATACCACAGAGGTTTGGTGACATGAGCCTTCTTGATGACTCTTTTGAGGGCAGAGCTACAACTTGGGCCCTGAGCACCCTGTTCACTATCCTGTGTCTCATTTGTTGAACAATGCCTTTTTTTTTTTTTTTTTCTTTCTGAACCTTGTGACCAAACCAGGAAGGAATAAGTGAATTCCTATCAGAAGGGCTGAGGTTTGGTGCCCCTTGGACTCCACGGTTAATCCCAGATGTGAGCTGCTGGCTGCCACAGCCTCCCCTGCCCCACCCCCAATACACACACTCCAGTGGACCAAGAGAGGATTAAGGGCTAATTGGTTGGGCAGGTTACACCCTCTCAGCACATTCTTAGTGCTGCTCTGTGAAGCTACTTTTCATCTAGGTCATGATGCTCCTGGTCTATCTGTGATCACCAGGAAGTCACGAATCCAGGTGGGCTTGAAGACCCAAGGGAAGTAGACTCTCCGAGACAGGCTTACTTTGCCAATTAGAGAAGTCCAAGCTGGATGTGGTGGCACATGCAGGTAATCCCAGCATTCAGTGAGAGCAGAAGCAATCTGTCAGTCTGAGGCCAGCCTGGTCTACAAAGTGAGTCCAGGACAGCCAATGCTACACAGAGAAACCCTGTCTCAAAAAAATAAAAACAAACCAACCAACCAACCAAACAAACAATAATAAGAACAACCACAAAACACCGGGAAGGAAGGAAGGAGTTGCTTTATTTAACAGTTTACAGTCCATTGAGAAAAACCTGCTTATTGGCTTACTTTCCCTGGCTTGTTATCTACCTTTCTTATGCAATGCAGGTATGGGACCACACACAGTGGGCGGAGCCATCCTACATCATCAATTATCAACCACAAAAGTGTCTCTTTGATACAGTCCAACCTGATGGAGGCAGTTCCTCCATTGATGTAGCCTTTCCTCAGAGGATTCTAGCTGGTGTCAAGTAGAAAAAAAAAAAATCACAAGCACAAGGCCTTACAAGGACTTTACTTTCCTGAAATTTGGTATGTTATAACTTAATCACCTCTAGTATACTCCTGATGATATCTCTTAGCTTTTTGATTTATTTCTGTTTTCTATTATTTATTTATTTGTTTGTTTGTTGCATGTTTGTGCGATGAGTCTCATTATGTTGCCCAGGTTAGTGTTGAATTCAAGAGCTGGGCTCAAGGAATCCTCTCATTTTAGCCTCTCAAATGCAAGTGCATGCCACCAAGCCCAGCTATATTATGTAGGCCCTCACCCCACCCCACCCCACCTTCTATCCGTGCCTTCATTCCCCTTCCCTTTTCTCCACCTCCCCCAACAGAGTATCTTCCTGTGTGACTTAGACTGAGCTTGAACTTCTGATCCTCCTGTCTCAGCTTTTCAAGTGTTGAGATTACAGACATGGACCTGGAGGTAGTATTTATTTACAACTTAGTAATGAAAAATATCCAGAGAGCTCCAAGTTCAACAACACAAAAGTGTGCACAGTACATAAGGAAGTCTCTTTCCCAGCTCAGGTCCTGTAGGCCCCAGCAGTAACTGGTAGGATTGTCTGTGCTGCTCCAGAGAAGCAGCTGACGAACACTAGCTGGAATTTTCTGAAAGCCAAATGGTTGGCTTCTGTTGTACTCAGAGTTTCTGGTGCCTTGATAAGGCATCTTAGGGAGGCATCTTATTTCAGCTTATAACTCTCAGGGATACTCCATCTCTGCGGGAAGTCAGGGCAGGAATTGGAGACAGGAACCTGGAGGCAGGAACTGAGGCAGAAACAATGGAGGAGTGCTGCTTACTGGCTTGCTTCCCATGGAGCCTCTTTTCTTATACTATCCAGGACCATCTAGAATGGGCTGAGCCCACCCACATCAATCCCAAGTACTCTCAGACAGGCTAGAGAAATGGGTGTCTTGCTCTCCTCTTTTCTCTCCTCCCGGTTGTCTCCAGAGAACCTCCTAGTATTCCTTAGGTGTAGACTGATAGCCAGAAGGTCCCAAGGCAGCGGGAGAGTTGCTGCCAGGAGGAGTTAACGGACCTTGCTATAGGCAATGCAGGGAGGTGGGGTGTCATCCAAAATGGAGTGTGGCTTCCCAGGGACAGGCTGTGGGAGGAGGGCCTGTGCATGAGACACCAAAGTGTTTATGGGAGAGAGGACCAGCTAGGTCAGGAAAGGCTCTGAGAAGCCATGTGCTGGAAAGCTGAAGGTCCAAATGCCAGGGCAAAGCTGCCATATCCTAGAGAAAAAGGCCCCACTGGTACAAAGAGAGGATCCTGCAGGGAAGGGAGAGAGACAGAAGACACCTTCTCCATTAACTTCAATTGACCCCTCCCTCCCTCCCTCTTTCCAGTCCCGGATGACTTTTGCAGTCACCACAGCCTGCTGTCAGTGGGCTCTGCAGGGAGACCTCAGAAGCCAGAGCCGCAGCAGCCTCTGACCCATTGCTACAGCGGCCCGCTGCTTCCCTGTTGGAAGAATGCTCAAAGAATGTTCCTTTGTGAGCTGCAGTTACAGAACAAGAGTGACTTTGCTTTAGTCTGGGTGTCTATTTTCGTATCCACTTTCCATCTCTAGATCTGAGCTAGCTGGGGGTCTAAGTGCTGTATTAGTGGCTTTGCCACATGCCTGAAACTGACAGAGCTCATTACGGGATCTCAGAGAGCTGACCTCTTGACTGGGACCTTTTCTGCTTCTTTCCTGCATTCCCGTTAACAGAATCACCTCTCAGCTGTTCGGGCTATGTGCCTACCTGTCCCTGTTTCTTTCTTCCTTCCTTCTATCTGCAAGTAAGGTGGACTTGCCTTCATCTGCTGCTGCCAGCTTCATCAAAGCTGTTCAGGTTTTCTAGAGACTTCCCCATTTAACATCGAAGGTCTCTGCACAAAGCTTGCTGGTTCCTTGCAAAACAGACATGCTTTTAAAATGCTAAACACCTCAGCTCATACCTGCCCTTGCCCCTTTTCCTTGGCACGTTGTGTGTGCATCCCACAAGGTAAGTTGAACATAAGACAGGAACATCCAGATCTCAGCCACCTACACCCAAGCCAATGGAGGCTAACATTCAGGGTGTGGGAGACTGAGGCAGGAAGGAATCCTGTGCCAGCATAATGAGTTCCAGGACAAACTGTGCTACAAGATCATTAATTGATACCTCCTTCATTAAAAAAAAAATTATGTGTTGTGTGGATGTCCATACAGTATGGCATGAATGTGGAGGTCAGAGGGCAACTTGTAGGAGTGAGTTCTCTCCTTCCACCCTGTGATCAAACCTGAAGGCCGAACTCAGTACCAACGAATGTCTTTACCCACTGGGCCATCTTCAGTTCCTTGTCCACCACATCCTCCTTCACCACCATCTCCCCAGCTCTTTCTTTTTCTTCTTTTAGACATGTTTTCCTGTAGCCAGGCTGGTCTTAAAATCCTTCACTGTGAAGGATTTGTATTTCTGATCCTCCTGCCTCTACTTCCTGAGCAGAGGGATAACAGTTTCACACCACCACATCCAGTTAAATTAGTGTTGGGAATTGAATCCAGGGCTTGTACACTAAGCAAGCATTCTAGCAACTGAACTACATCCCACACTCATAAATTTGTTTTATAAATACCTTTATATGATTTATAAATCTGCTGAGATTGTTTGAACAAACAATGTTAAGTCTTTTATTTAGGTCATAAACTTCAATTACACTTTTTCTTTTGTTCTTTCTCTTGCAGTACTAGGGATCTCATGGTTTCCCAGGATTTCATCAGGCTGGTACCTAATATTGAGCCACAGTCAGATTTACAGTGTATATGTGTGTGTGTACATGTTGGGAGGGGCTCATGAGAGCTCAACTCCCTAGCTAGCTGAAGATGATCTTGAACTTCTGATCCACCTCCCTCCAGCTCTCAAGTATTCAGATTCCAAGTTTAAGGAGGATATTTTTTGTTTGTTTGTTTTGGTTTTTGTTGCTGTGTTGTTTGGGTTTCTCTGTGTAGCCTTGGTTGTCCTGGACTTGCTTTGTAGACCAAGCTGGCCTGGAAGTCACAGAGATCCACCTGCCTCTGCATCCCAGAGTGCTGGGATTACAGGCAGTCATGACCACGCCCAGCTAAGAAGGATACTTTTAAAAGTCCTTTCTGTGTTAACCTGAAGGATCTTAAACTTGAAGGAATTCTTCCTTCTGTCTTAAATCAGCTCTCATGTCTGCCAGGCCCCACACCTCAGACAATCCTCTCCTACCTGATTGCATCATTCCTTGAGTTCCTGGTCACATCAACCTCAGGCCATGCTGGCCACAGCAGCAAGGCCATAAGAGACTCAGCAGTTCTGAGCTATGACCTCTGAGTTTTGAGAAGAACTGCTTATAGAAGAAGTCACAAGGACACCAAACAGTCAGTAGCAGTGTGAATAGAGCCTCGAGCTTGAAGGGGAGCTGACATGAAGCATGTCATAGAAGCCAGGAGTGGAAAGGGTTTCAAAGACAGACAATTGTCAAAACTGCAGAAAGATTGACACCACCAGGACATGTGACAGGCCACAAAGCACTTGGATTACCAAGCTTAGTCTCAAAACCTGATCGCCAGCTGACAGGTTTTGGAGCATACACAAAGGCCAGCAAGTGTGGCAGAGGCATCCCTTCAAGCAGTCACTGGAATTTCTCTGTCCCTAGGAGTAGGATCTTTTTACTTGGGCTCCAGGAAGTCATCCCAGGTATTTCAAACATCTGTTTAACTCCCTTAGACTGTTATTGGGACTAGAGGAACAAAACAATCCTTTAATTTACCTTTTCCCATTTTGGCAATAAGAACAAACTTTTTATTTTTATTTATTTATTTATTTTACCCCATTAGCTTTGGAGAAGGAATGGAGAAGAATAATGGACTAGACAGGAGCCGGACTCCAGGCAGGGATTATAGGGGCAACCTCTAATCATTATGAAGGAAACAAATTTGCAACTGTCAGGCTTTCTCAACTCTGGTCCAATGACACACTGCTGGCAGTCCTGTGCATTCTAGGATGTTCACAGTGCCTCTGCCCTCTGCCTACAAAATGACAGGTTATCCTCCAATGTGACAGTCAATAATAATACCTCCAGATGGTTCCAGGTGTAAATAATTTCTTTTTTCTTTTCTCTTCTTTCTTTCTTTCTTTTTTTATTTTCTAGACGGGGTTTCTCTTTGTAGCCTTGGCTATTTTGGATTCACTTTGTAGACCAGGATAGCCTCAAACGCAGAGATCCACCTGCCTCTGCCTCCCTGAGTGCTGGGATTATAGGGATTATAGGCATGTGCCACCATATCCAGCATTTCTATTTATTGCTTGCTTGCCTGCCCGCCCGCCTGCCTGCCTGCTTGCTGGAAGTGTTAGATAGAACCTCCTTGCACTAGGCAAACACTCAGCCCTAACCCAGCTAGTGGGTTTTAACTAAGGAGCCATGATTTTACTGGGGACATGTTTCAGTGACTAGAGGGCAGGTCTGGAATGTCAGAGGCCCTGGATTTGGCCCTCAACAAAAACGAAACTTGGGTGGTAGAGGCACCCAAGTCTCCTAAGGGCAGCTACTTCAGATTCGGGAGCTGAGCTGAAAGTTTAAGACCCCAAGTTTAGCAGGGTGGTGGTGGCACACGTCTTTAATCCCAGCACTCAGGAGGCAGAGGCAGGCAGATCCCTGAGTTTGAGGCCAGACTGGTCTATTCAGAATTCTAGGACAGCCGGGGCTACACAGAGAAAATCTGTTTTGAAAAATGAAACAACAACAACAAAAACCAAGACTCCAAGTTTCTTACTGATCTCAGTAAGCCTGAGATCCACCTGGGCTGTATTAGACCCTATTTCAGAAAAACAAAAGGAAAGCGAGCAGAACCTGCTTTTAGCCAGGTTGGGAACAGGGTTATAATGCCAGGCTGAGGTAGAAGGGCTTCTAAGGTGACTAGCTCCCAGACAAGACCCTGTTTCATAAGCTCAATTCACCAGGGACTGGTAAGAAGGCTCAGTAGTTGGTTGCTCTTACAAAGGGCCCCAGTTTGGTTCCCAGCACCTACAAGACAGCTCACAGTCACCCATGGTTTCAGAGGATCCAATATTCTCTGTTGGCTTACACGGGCACTTAGGTACATATAGGGAACACAATATTCATATAGGCATAACACTCACACACATAAAACATATCTTTAAAAAAACTCAACCTTCCACATTGGTAGTATGGGAGCAGGTTAGACCAGATGGTAAGGGATACTTCGATGAACAACAGATAAAGCTAGAACAGCCACAGAGGTAGCACCATAGTTAATGAGAATGCCTTCTTAGGAAAAAAGACTCTCAAGGACTCATGTCCAGCCACTTTGACCTTCCTCTAATTACAGCCAGATGGAGGGTAGATGTGAGACACTTCATCTAGTGTTCTCTCTCTCTCTCTCTCGCTGGGGGTATTGGATGGTATGGATAAGCAGGGAGTGGGAAGTGAACCTGGGGCTTCCCTCCCACATGCTAGGCAATTATATTATCCAGTTCATAGTAGTAATTTTTTCTCCTTTTGCGGCAAGATCTGGAGTAGCTCAGGCTAGCCTCAGACTCCCCCCTCCCATGTAGGGTTTCCCTATGTAGCCATGGCTGTCTTGAACCCACCTGTCTCTGTCTGTCAAAAGCTTGGGTTAAAAATGTGTGTCACCACATCCAGCAGTTTAAAAACTTTCTTTTGACAGCGGGAGGTTGGATGAAGGGCTTTAGCAAACACAGTGTTTTGTGGGAGCTGAGGCTGTGGCGTGGGTGGCAGAGCACTGAGCATGCACAAAGCCCTAGGCTCCCTCCCCAGCACTGCCTCGTGCAGGTGTGGTGGCCCAAGCCTGTAATTCCTGCCTTGGGAGGTGGAGGCAGGAGAATGAGCCCAAGGTCATCCTCGGCTGAGTTTGCTTCAGCCTGGGTTACCTGAAAGTCTGTCTCAAAAAGTGTGCAGAGAGCCTGGGGGGGTGGGGGGTGGCGGGGCGGGGAGCAAGATAGTTCGGAGATTAACAGTGCTTCCTAGCTGGCCCATAGTGGAGCACGCCTTTAATCCAGGCACTCTGGGAGGCAGAGGCAGGCGGATCTCTAGGCCAGCCTGGTCTACAGAGTGAGTTCCAGGACAGAGAAACCCTGTTTTGAAAAACACAAAACAAGAGTGCTTCTTTCTCTTCCAGAGGACCTGAGTTTGTCTTCCAACACTTACATTGGGTAGCTCCCAATTGCTTGTAACTCCAGACCTGTGGGAATCCTATGCCTTTGGCTTTCACAGGCACCGGCACACACACACAAACACACACACATACGCGTACACACTCATATACACAGTCACATATAATTATTAAAACACTAAAATAAATCTTTTTTTTTTTTTTTTTTTTAAAAAAAGGTTTTGTGATGCCAGACTTTTATGGAGCTGGATATGGCGGTACATGTTCATATCAGCACTGAGATAGTGAGGCAGGCTGATCTGTATCCCGGTTTGGCCTGGAGTTACATAGTGAGACAATGAAAACAAAATGTTTTGAGGGCCCTTACTTTATCACCTCCTAATGCCTTCACCTCGGCTATTTGGTTTCAGTCTAGGAATCTGAGGGGTGAAGGGACCACATTTAGACTAATTTTATAATTTCTTGGTTATACTGGATCATGTTGCTATGTGTTTTTCTGAAATCCTAGTTTTCGGTGACAAAAAACATTCTAGTTCATGCAATGAAAGTCTAGTACATTCAGTGAGAGTGCTACAGTTTCACCAGGTATCAAGGCACCATTAACCTATTCTGAGAACAACAGTTTTCTACTCTTATTTCTTATTCTGTAATGAATATTTTCATGCTCTTTTTTTGTCATCTTTCTCTCTCTCTTTTTCTTTCTTTCTTCCTTGATTCCTTCCTTCCTTTCTCTCTTCCCTTCTTTCTTTCAGTCTTTTTTTCTTTTTGGTTTTTTGAGACAGGGTTTCTCTGTGTAACATCCCTGGCTGTCGTGGACTTGCTTTGTAGACCAGGCAGGCCTCAAACTCAGAGATCCTGCCTCTGCCTCCTGAGTGCTGAGATTAAAGGTGTGCACCACCACTACCAGGCTCCCTTTGATTCTTGATAAGTAGCATTCCAGCTGAGGGTGGTGGTGAAAGCCTTTAATCCTAGCAGTTGGGAGGCAGAAACAGTCAGATCTCTGTGAATTTGAGGCTAGCCTGCTCTACAAAGTGAGTTCCAGGATATCTAGGGCTGCACAGAGAAACCCTGTATCAAAAACAAACAAACAACAACACAAAACCCCAACCAACCAACAAACAAAAAACTACCCCCTCCAAAAAAAAAAAACCAAAACAAAAAAACCCACATTATTTTGTATACCAACTAAAAATTTTATCTTAAAATATAAAAGGTAAAGGTCAGATCTGGTCATGGTGGCACATTCCTTTAATACCAGCACTCTGGAAACAGAGTTAAGCAGATCTCTGTGAGTTCCAGGCAAGCCAAGGCTGTGATGGACCCTAAAACAAATAGATAAACAAAGAAAGAAGCAGAAGGGCCTGGGGCTGAGATAGATCAGCAGAGTAGAGCCACGTACTCTTATTAGAAGACCAGAGTTAGGATCCTAGCACTCACATCAGATGGCTCCGTCCGGATCAAAGGTAGCCAGTGCTTCTTTCTGACCCCTTCAGATGCCTGTACACACACACAACTTTCAAAAACATGTACTTCGAAAAACTGATATTAGTGCAGAAAAATAAGACCCAACCATTCAACCAACTAAATGAACAAACACTGTCCCTTCTCCACCTTCCTCAACAAATCCTAAATAGGCTTGATATGGTGTCAAACCCTGTCAAGGAATTTAGGAGGTAGAGGCAGGAGGATCAAGAGTTCAAGGCCAGTCTGGGTTATATAAAACCCTGTCCAATATTTTCATTTTTCAAGGTTAAAATTATACAGCCACTAAGTCTGTGATATTTATGGTGGGTTTCCTGTTTATTCCTTTAATTAATGGCTTTGTCAGTGTTTCAGTGTTTGAATTACTAATTTGAATGAACTTAACAAATGGAATGAACCATACTGGCTTTTGTTATATTCAGTGTGAAAATTTTTCTTATCAAATTTGTTTAATCTGACAGCTAAGTAGCCAAAAACATGGCTTTTTGTCTAACTTATCTCTTGGGTTTTGTTTGTTTGTTTAAATGTGATCCCCTGTGCTCTGAGTTCTTTTTGTTTTATTTTGAGACAGGGTCTCACTATGTAACCCTGGCTGGCCTTGAACTCACAGAGATCCATCTGCTTCTGCCTCTTGAGTGCAGGAACTAAGGGCATGTACCATCATGTTAGGCTGATCTGGGTTTTGAAGACTGTGTTCTTCAGCTGGGAAAAGCCCAGCCCCTGGGGCTCAGAAAGTTCAGGGTAGAGGTCAGGGCTTGTCAGCCATGCCCTGTAACGCGTAGGGACTAAGGGATGCTGGGAAAATCTGGAGGCCAGGTCTGATTGAATAGGTGCCTCAGCTGCTTGTCTTGGTTCTGAATCCCAACATACACACAAACACTTTTGAAAGCAAGTAATCCCAGGTTATAGGAACAGTCTTCAGAGTGTAGTTCCATTATCAAAACCTCTACATAAGTGACTTTATAAAAACTGTGGGAACTCGGCTTCGGCTTCGTGGCTCATGCCTATAGTCCCAGAATTCAAAAGCTAAGGTAAGAGAAATGTGTCAAGTTTGAGGCCAGCCTGAGCTACATAATGAGTTTCAGGCCAGTCTGAACTACAAAATGAAACACTGTGTTAACAAAAGTAATACTTGCTGTGTGGTGATGAGACATGCCTTTAATCCCAGTCCTCAGAAGGCAGAGGCAACGGGATCTCTGGGTTCTAGGCCACCTGGTCTACAGAGCTAGTTCCAGGATGGCTAAGAGTATACAGAGAAACCCTGTCTCAAAACAAAAAACAAAAAACCAAAAAAAGAAAAAGAAAAAGAAAACTCACCAAAATAATAATAATGATAACCTTAGTGAGGCATAAAGTTGCCTTTGATCCCAACACTGAGAAGGCAGACGTACGTAGGTGGATCTCTGTGAGCTTGAGGACAGAGCGAGACAAAATAAAAACAAAAACCAAACCCAACCAAACCAAACAACCTTAGCTAAGTGTAGTGACACATACCTTTAATGCGAACCTTATGTGAATTCAAGGACAGCCTGGAGTTCTAGGCCATCCAGTGCTACCCAGTAAGATCCCCTGTCTCAAAAAGAAACAAGCAAGAAACTAAGACAAACAAACAAAATCCAAAACCATTTGAGGTTAGGAACATAGTAGAGCCTTCATTTGTATTGTGTCTCTTCGTCTCAAAAAAAGGAGGATTAAATGAGCATTAGAGAGGTAGTTAGAGAGGTACCTGGGATGATTAGATTTAGGGAGGATACTGGGTAGGTAGGGCTTTCTGGCTCTAAGGTGGGGCTAAGTCAGTTTGTATAAAAACCAGCATCTGCTTGGTTCAGACAGGACCTTCCAGTGGTTCTTGGCTCTCCAGCTGGTTCTCAGCTCCTCAGTTCCAGGAGCTCTCCAGAGGCCCACAGCTTCTTCAGCAGCTCCAGGCTGTCTTCTTTGTAGGTAAGAAAGCTGCTGTGGGTTCTGAGGGTTCTAGCAGGGATCTTTGGGTGGGAAAGTGGAGGTTCTGAGAAATGTTCCGTGGCAGGCACGGTGAAGATAGATGGTTTTGTTTTCCAACCCTAACGAATGTGTTGTTGAGTACATTTGCTTGATGTAATGGGGTGTTCTTGTGTGAAGCCTCGTACAGAACAGCAACTTGGCTGTGAAGGGTCTGATTCTGACTAGACACAGAAACTATGCTGAAACTTGGGGTAGAACATGAACATGCGCTGAGCTTGAGTTCATTTACAAAATGGAGGTAAACCCAGCAGATAATTTAGCAATATGTGTGTGGCCTGAATGGTTCAGAGGTGAAAAGTATAGGGTTCTGGCATCCCGGGTTGGTTGTGTGGTACAGGGAGTCTGCCGGAGGAGGGTGATGGCTCTAGGCACCCCCCCTCCCGTGGCTGAAGATTAAAGGAGATTCAACTCAAAGCCTGGGGCTTATCCCCAAGGCATGTCACCCCATATTTGGAAAATATGGTTTCTGGGCCAGTCTGCTTGGCAGGAGGTCTTTGCCCCCTTTCAGACAAAGGATTGATTGTTGAGTAGAAGATGGGACTCATGCATGGCTTTGAATCTGGCTTAGTTAATGATTTAATGATTACTTTTATTTGCCGTTTTACCTCTGAGATTTAAAGTTGGGAGGGAAGTAGTGATCTTTGGGGTGGCCGTGGGGCAACCTCCTCCCTTTGAATGGATCCACAGAGTCTATTAATGAAGCAAAGGCTCCTCCATGATAGATGGGAAGGAAAAATAGGAAAGAAGTGGCTCTGTGTAGGACTAGAAAACTGTGTATGTGTTCCAGTCCCTACAAAATATTTAGTGACATATTCAGAGCAACTAGGTACAGTGGCATATGCCTATAAGCCAACATTTGGAAGGCAGAGGCAGGAGGCTCAGTAATTGAAGGTGATCCTTGGCTACACAGAGTTCTGGACCAACCTGAGATGCATGAGACCCTCAGGGCAGTGGGGCTGGGTTGCTGAAATGGCAGTGTTTGCCTAACATGTATGGACATCCACTTGTAATCCAGGCATGGTACATGTATGTTATCCCAGCAGCCTATAATTCCAGGATTTAATGAAATGGAGGAGGTAGGAAGATCAGGATTCAAGAGTATCCTTCACTATCTAGAAAGTTCAGTCTGGGCTATGAGACTCTGTCTCAAATAAAAATTAGCCAGGCTCCGGGGCATACACCTTTAATCCTAGCACTTGGAAAGCAGAGGGAGGCAGATCTCTGAGTTCTCAGCTAAGGCTACACAGAGAACTCTGTTTCAAACAAACAAACAAACAAACAAACAAACAAGGCCAGCCTGCTCTACATAGTGAGTTCTAGGACAGGCCAGGACTACCCAAAACTCTGTCTTGAAAAAAAGTAAATACATAAATAAAAATTAGAAAAAATAATGCTCAGTGCAATTTAGGAAGAGACAAGAAACAGGAGTTATATAAGGAATGACACAATTATATAACATCTCATTTACTTGCTGATGCTAAAAAAAAAAAAAAAGATCCTATTTACAAGGTTCCATCTGGATGCTTTGATTGCTTATGAGCTTTTGGTCCCTTGGTCCTGTCCCATAATACTGCACAAAGTCCCACAAGATAAGATAATTTGTGGTCTCGGGTGTGGTGGCCCACGCCTGTAATCCCAGCACTCAGGAAGGCAGAGGCAGGCAGATCTCTGAGTTCTCAGCTAAGGCTACACAGAACTCTGTTTCAAACAAACAAACAAACAAACAAAACCCAAAAATAATAACTTGTGACCCTGATGCCTAAGCCACACAAAGGAAGAGAATTTTAGATCAGTTTCTTTCATGAAGATTGATGCAAAAAATATTTAATAAAATACTTGCAAACTGAATTCAAGAGCACATCAAAAACATCATCCACCATGATCAAGCAGGCTTCATCTCAGATATGCAGGGGTAGTTCAATATACAGAAATCCATCATTTTCAATGATGAAAATCCATCAGTGTAATCCACCATATGAAAGAAAACACATGATCATCTCATTAAATGCCAAAAAAGCCTTTGACAAAATCCAACACCCCTTCATGTTAAAAGTCTTAGAGATCAGGGATACAAGGCTCATACCTAAACACAATATACAACAAACCAATAGCCAACATCAAGTTAAGTGGAGAGAAGCTTAAAGCAATTCCACTAAACTCAGGGACAAGACAAGGATGCCCACTCTCCATATCAATTCAGCATAGTACTTGAAGTTCTTATAGCTAGAGCAATAAGGCAATTAAAAGAGATCAAGAGGATATAAATTGGAAAGGAAGAAAAAGTAGCGCCAATTGCATATGATATGATAGTATATATAAGTGACCCCCAAAATTCTACCAGGGAACTTCTAAAGCTAATAAACACCTTCAGCAAAGTGGCTGGATACCAAATTACCTCAAAAATTGCAGCGAAATGGATGGATCTGGAAAAGATTGTGCTGAGTGAGGTAACCCAGACCCAGAAAGACGAATATTATATACTCACTTAAGAGGCGGTGTTAGCCATACAATATAGGATACCCGTACTATAATCCACAGACCTAAAGAAGCTAAGTAAAAAGGAGGACCCTAGAAAGGATTCTTAATTCTCAAAAGTACAAATAGAATAAACACTGGAAGAAGTTGGAGAGGGAACACAGTGTGGGAGCACAGATGTCCTCTGAAAGACTCCACCCAGCAGAGGATTGAAGATGATGCTGAGACTCATAGACAAACTTTGGGCAGAGAGTTTTATGGAAGGGTCGGGGGACAGGACCTGGAGGGAACAGGATCTCCAAAAGAAGACCAACAGAGCCAACAAATCTGTGCCCAGGGAGGCCTGCGGAGACTGATGCACCAAACAAGGACCATGCGTGGAGAGGACTCAGGACCCCTGCTCAGATGTAGGAGATAGACAGCTTAGTCTCTTTGTAGGTCACCTAGTAAGGGGACAAACAAACTAACCAAACAAAAACAACAACACAAACCCCAGCTTTGGTTCAAAAGGGAAATTCATGCTTATTGTACCAGCTGGAAACTTGGTGGGTAAACCAAGGACCATAAACATGTCACTCCTGAAGCAAGTGCCTGCCCTGTACAGGAGCCCAGCTAAACAAGATATGCCCTGAAAGTTGTAAGTGCTAAGGGATTTCTGGGTTTAATCCGTCTATCTATCTTCTATCTATTGATTTGGTTTTTTAAGAGAGGGTTTCTCTGTGTAGCCTTGGCTGTCCTGGACTTGCTTTGTAGACCAGGCTGGCCTTAAAGTCACAGCAATCCACCTACCTCTGCTTCTCTCTGCTGGGATAAACACACGTGCCACCACACCTGGCTGGCTTTCTGAATTTATAAGACATTCATCTAGGCTCTATGTCCTCACAAGGGGTTGTAGAAAAGCTGACAGGTGACAGAATGGTGCCGGGATGTCTGGAGGGCTGCTGAACCTCCTGGTATAACTGTGAGTTAGTGACACCCTTTGCCTTTCCTCCCTCCCACCTGTACAATGATGTGGTTTCTGTAAGCATAAGGGTATTTCGGGTTAGATTTGTTTCACTTCACATGGGGACTTTAATGCCTCAGGGTAGACGTGTGTTCTACTTAATCTCAAGCTACCATCTGGCCACTCAAAAGTTGATCTGCTTGGATTGAAGATACTTCAAGTCCTGTGTGTGTGTGTGTGTGTGTGTGTGTGTGTGTGTGTGTGTGTGTGTTAGGGGGCAAAGCACTATACCAGTGAGCCATATCCTCAGCCTCTTTACCTGTCCTTTAGAGGCAAAGTTTCAGTTGTCCAGACTGACTTTGAATTCATTAAGTAACCTAGGCAGGCTTTGAACTTTGATCCTCCTGTCTTAGTCTTCTAGGTATCTTAGACTCAGTAAACAAAACATCACCGAGTATTCATCAGGTATTAAGGACCTGGGGAAGATTAGTGAGTCAGAGACTCAACCCACAAAACTTATGGTCTATGGAAAATGGAGAAAGTAAAATTCAGAGCAGTGTTATGCCCTGATTAGTAAGAGAAAAAAACTAAGGAGAATGGGAACAGCTTGGGAGGTGGAGGCAGAAGATGAGTTCAAGTCATCTAGTGCTCTATCTACAACCTTAACATAAAGCTGGCAAGGTCAAGAAAGCTGTTTGGACCATCCAGGAACGGGACCATGAAGGTCAACAGCCCTGAGACAGAAGCATGAAGGGGGTCAGCCGGAAGGCTATGGAAGATTTCCCTCTGTATTATAACTGATGGAGACTTGGAGGGTTGGAAGTGTTGAGGGTTGTAGGCTGGTAGAGGATTTGCTTTGTAAGTGGCAAGGCCCGGGACTCTGCAAATAAAAAAGTGTGAGTAGAAAAGGACAGAACCTGACTAGGACTCTGTCCTTTGGCCATTGCATTTGGAGGAGAAAATGGCAGAGTGGGTGGTAGATCAGGATGACCCTAAAAAACCCTGTTGGGGAGACTTGGGTTCTCACTCACAAATGAGCACACAGAGGCCAGGATCCCCAGTCACAAACAGCTTCTGCTGTTTCTTTTCTTTAAAATTTTTGTTTGAAAAGTTTTAGCTCAAGTTATTAAGGTTCCGGTGTTTTCTCTTTTTAGTGCTGGGGTGTGACACTGGCTTTGAACACGCTAGACAAGTGCTTTACCATTGCCTTCTCCCAGGCCTCGATTCCGGCACTTCTCTATCTGCTCGTAAGATGTTGGAGCAACAGATGGAAAAATACAGGCCCCTATTTCCCACCGCCAGCGAGCACTACTGGGAATGCTTTTAAGAATATCTTTTCAGTACATCCTCTGCATATTTATGAACGTATCTAAGTGAGGGTGAAAATTCCTGCCATTATATCAGCCCGGCCCTCTTTCCCTTTCACACTGCTTCATTTAAGCCTGGTGCTCTGAAGGCAGCTGCTTTCTCATGACTAGGTAATGCATTCTTTGACATTTCTTGAATTCTGGCCTAAGAGAATAGATTTTTCTGGCAGTAAGCCTGACCAATCATTCTAAGATTATCAAAATTGCCATAGGGCCTGGGAGAAGCTCCCAATGAATTCAGGAGCTCAATGTGGATTTGTTCAGATGGTTTATCGGGAGCCACTGTCTCAGGCATTTATGACACAATCCACTTCAGGTCCCTTGCAGCCACTGTCTGGTCAGGGAAGAAAACAGGGCCAACAGTTTGCCCAGTGGCCTCAGAGACCTAAACAGGCAGGCACAGGAAGCAGGTGCCTCCTCAGGCCTAGCCCACTGGATCAGCTGCGATCACGCCGGCAGGATTGGCCGTCTTCACGTCTTCTGCCTTCTGAACCCGGGAACTTTGCAATGAGCAGAGCTAGTCTGGGCTCCCCCGTTTCATTCCATCATGGGAATTTCACAGGCTTGGTGACTCAGGGTGGGGTGTGGCACCAAGGAGGAGAAGCTGCAGCCTGGTCGTGGGTGGCCTTCTACTCTCATGGGGCAGTCACCTGGGGGTGCCGCTGTGAAATCTTTCCATTATTTCCAGTTTCTAACAAGCTTCCATCCAGCAGACAAGGAGGAAAAGAAGGACGGGCCCTTAGATGGAGGCCAGAAACAACAGGCCAAGGTCCATACATGAGATGACATCAGGGTCAGGGTGAAGGTTGGCAGTCCACACCTACTTTATTTGACTTTCCCAACATTTCAGTTTCTTGTTTATTTCTCAGTCCTAAGGATTAAACCCCAGACTCTACATGCCAGGCAGGTGCTTAACCATAGTGCCACACTTGGCCAGCACATGGGGTTCTATTTGTACTTCATTGGGAAGTTTTGAGACAGACGGGCCTGGTCCTCACGATGTAACCCAGGCTAATCTTGCACTCTAATCCTATGCTTCCACTTCCCAAGTGTTAGAACCACAAGGCACGAGCCACCACATCTGGGAGTATTTATTTATTTACTTATTTGTTTAAACTCACAAGGCCTGGGTGCCCGGCTTTTCCAGTCCAAAGATCTGCTGGGATCTTTTGCTGTACCCTCCTCGCCAGATCGAGCCGGCTCGAGCCGGCTCCACCCAGGAAGGACTTTTTCCCTGTGGCTGGATGTAACACTCCCTTGTTATCTGCTGTCTCCCGACGTGCTCCCAACCAACTCTGCTGAGGCTCTGAAAGCAGCCTGCATTTTAAAAAGATGTTTTCTTCTCCTGTCACCTGCTGTGACTTCCCATCCTCAGCTCTGCTACAAGCTCTAAAAGCAGGGGCTGTAGACAGGGCAGGGTGGGGAGGTGGGGAGGTTTGGGGAGGCCAGCTATTTGAGGATGCTGGGTTTCTCGGAAAGTATCGCTGGTCTGAGGCGAAACAGTTCAGAGATGTTTCTGGGGAAGAGCTCTGATTGGAGGTGGACACCACAGGGGGTGAACCGACAGGAAGGGCACTGCCCTACATTTGAAGCAGGCTGTCTCACTGGTGTACCAGTCACCAGGGTGTACCCTCATAAGCTAGAGATCCACCTCATGTATTTGGCACGACAGCATGTGTGGGCATCTTTAATATGGTATAGGATAGTTAAAAGAGAGTTCCAAACCCTGAGAGGCTACTGTGAGTTAGGTAAGGCGGTCTGGTCTATACACTATACCCATTTAATAGGTGAGAAAACTGACTTAGATTAGTTTGTCTGTGCCAAGTAAAAATTAAAATGGATGTTTAAGTTCTGACTTCTAAATTGGCATGTTTGGATATAGATTCTCATAATAAAAATATGAATCTTCCCTCCTTTTATCCTTAGTCATTCATCTAGTCTATCCATGTAAAAACCAGAGCTATTGAGAGGTACTCCTTGCCCATGGTTCTGGTCCAAAGTTCATCTGGTGGCCTTCTTGGAAAAGCCCAGAAGTGCTGCTAGAAGATCTAGAGACACAGCCAAACTGGCTTTTATTCAAACTGACTCTCCAGATAACCCATTAACCATTAATCCACTCTTGCAGGATAGATTTAATTCATTCATAAGGGCAGAACCTTGATTATCTCATAATGGAGATTGTAATTTGGTCTGTCTCAGTGTGCAAGGTATGGTGGCTCATGTCTATCACCCCAGAATTTAGGCTGAAGTTGAAGGACTTGGAATTCAAGGCCAGTCCGGGGTCAGCAGTTTTTGTTTGTTTTTTTTTTTTTTGCTTTTTGTTTTATTTTGTTTAGATTCTAGCCTATTTCTGTACGTCAGTGTGAATAAGGAAATGAGTTTATTTAGACACTGCCTCACCACGATGGAGGCCAGGCTTGCCCAGAACATGTGCTCTCACCTCAGCCTCCCAAGTGTGGGAAATTATACATCTATTTAAGTTCCTACTGTGGTTGTCACCCTTGGCAATACTGAAATACAATTAACTTTGGAGTACATCTGTCAGGGGCTCTGAGACCTAAGGCAGAACACAGAGGGCTGTTTGTTATTATTATTTAGACAGTCTCAATGCAACTTGTTACCCCTGATACTTACTAAAGTTTGGCCTCAAACTTGAAGCAATCCCCCTGCCTCAGCCTCCCTAGTGCTAGGATTTCAGGCCTGGCAGGAAGACCACTTTAAAATCACCGATACAGAATTAGCACCGTGTTTTTAAATAAACTCTCCCTCTTATGCTCCAGCTACAGTGAATTCTAGAATTCATAACTCTTCAGGCTGGGAGGACTCAACTCCACAGGGAAGGAGGGAAATTCTATCAGATGGTTTCAGGAGTTCAGGGCTGTGAGCCACTCCTTAACTTATGATAGGTGAGGAACAGCGAAATAATGCTGATGGCTGCACTGGGTGCTGCTGAAACAGGGGACTTTCTCACCACAAATCACAGTTTCATCATGCAGCAGGGACTGAAGCTAGAGAAGCCACACACAAAGGAAAAGCACTGTCTCTGCAGAACAACCACTGTGAGATACTTAAGGAATCAGGGGTGGCTTTAGGGTTCGTAAAGCTTCAAGAGGCTACTCAGTCTGCTTGCTCCCCGCAGGAAAATGTCTCCAGTTTGTCATGAGATGGGGTCTTACTGTGCTGCCTCAGCACAGCCTCGTGCTCTGGGGCTCAGGCAATCTGTCTCAGCCTCTGAGTAGCTACACGTGTTCAACACTGTCTACCCTCTCTATTTTGCAGGGTGGGCTAAACACTGAAGCTTATTTAGCTTATAAGAAAGTTACTAGAAATGACGTTCCAAAGAGGACAGCAGAAAGTGCAGATTTGAGATGATGGTGTAAACTCTGGAGCCAGGCTACCTGGTTTAGGTTTTATCACTCACTGTGACTTTGAGACAGAGACAATCTCTCTATCTCAATTTGCTCATCAATAAAATGGAGATGATAAACTTATCTTATAGGAAGAAATGAGTCAGTGTGTGGAAACTTAGCATCTGCGTCCTGCTCTGAGTAAACAGGGTTTCGTAGCTAGGCTGCCCACGGCACCGTTTTTTGGTGACAGCCAGCAGGAATTCATACCCACTGGCCTCTAAAGCACTGAAACCCAGTGTTCTTAGGATGGACCCAACATATCACTCAGGTGTTACTGGTTCTGTGTTATTATAAAGCCCAAAGCTTAAGCAAGGTGTGGTGGGCCACATCTGCCACCCAAAGGGAGCCTGAGGCTGGAATCCCTCAAGTGTAAGGCTGGATTTGACTGCGCATCATCACCATCCTGTCTCAACCAGGTTAAAGCATGCAGAAAAGGAATTAGTGAAAGTGACTTTTTTAAAATTAAATTTTTACTTTTTTTATATTAATTACACTTTATTTACTTTGTATCCCAGCTGTAGCCCCTCCCTCACTGAAACTGGTGACTTACCCACAAAGAAAAGGACTATTCCTGAGATTAGTTACAGCCTTGCGCCCAGGCAGTCCACACTGTCCTTCCAGGCAGAATGGCTTACTAAAGTGGGATGTTCTTATTCCTGAACATCATAGTTAAGTATGCATTCCTGCTGCCAAAATTCATTTAGGGCTGCTTTGGGGAATTTAAACTAATGGGAGCAACTAGGAACTCTTTGCTTTGACTTAACACTGTGTTGGTAAGATGTACTTTTCTTTACTCAAAACAAGTTGTTCATTTTTATTGCTGTGTATCATCTGGCCACTTTGACAACAGTTTTCTCAGCTAATTTCTCTTTCTATTTGGGAATGAGTATGTGAGCTGTTCAGAGCTGTGGCCCTGCTTTGTTGATCATATATACGGATTTCTTTGATTTGTGATCATTACTGCCAATGACTATTACACGCCACTCTGGCTTGCCCATGTTTTCTTTCTGTTTAATTGTGTGTGTGTGTACAGGAGTTCACAGAGGTCAGAAGAGGGTATCAGGGGCTGGATAAATGGCTCAGAGGTTAAGAGCACTGACTGCTCTTCCAGAGGTCCTGAGTTCAATCCCCAGCAACCACATGGTGGCTCACAACCATCTATAATGTGATCTCTGGCGTGCAGGTGTGCATGCAGATAGAGCACTCATACATTAAATAAATAAATGTTTTTTAAAAAAGAGGGTATCAAATCCTTCTGGAACAAGTTACAGGTGGTTGAGTCAGCATGTGAGAGCCGAGAACCCAAAACAGTTCCAGTATGAGCCATAAGTGCTAAGCCATCTCTTCAGTGCTCCCCAGTGCTGGGATTAAAGCCGCAGCATCCATTTTTGTTTAATTCTTTTGAGACGCTGTCTCCTGTAGCTCAGACCTGTCTTGTTATATTGCCAAAGATCAGGGCGAGCTCCTCCTGCCTCTACCCCCCCAGTTGAGGGACAGACCACCTGGGATTACAGGTGTGCCTACCACTTCTGGGTTCTCTTCATTGTTTTAAAGGTGTGCTCTTATTGTCAGGAATATTGCCTAAAAAAGTCTTCTAGACTTCAGCTATGCCCTGCTAGATTCATTACGTGAGTAGGGTAAGGGCAGGGGTCCATTTCATTTGTTCTGGTTCTATCCGTTTGCTGAAGACTACACTGCAGTGATTGCTGTGAATCCAAGTGTCCATTTATTCATTTGTGGTGTTGGAGACATGGGCCCATTCCTAATCCTCATGCCTTCATTTGATAGTTCTGAGATTACGGATGTGAGCCACCACACTGAGCCCTGGGTTCATTACACAGGTCCTTTTGGGCTTTTCATAGAACAAAGGCTCTATGAAGGAAGAGCGTATTAAAAAATAGAGCCTGCCGTAGTGCCACACACCTTTAATCCCAACACTTGGGGAACCAAGGCAGGTGAATCTCTGAGTTCTAGGCAGCCTGGTCTACATAGTGAGTTCCAGAACAGCCAGAGCTACATAGTTAGATCTCATCTTGAAAACAGAATAGTGAAAACTTGCCAAGGTGAATGGATGGACTGGTTATATATCTTACAACAACCAACCAACAAACAAAAAACAAACCCCCAAACTCCAAAAGCAATGATAAGATTTCAAGTATTTTCATCCCACTAAACTGTCCCTATTTTCCTGACATGGCCTCAGAGGCTCAGATGTTAGACCTAGAACAACTGCGCAGCTCTATGTAGCATGGAGAAGACAGCCTGATCCTCACCTTCAGATTAATGTGGTGATCTACTAAATTCTGCTGTACAGTGCAGCATTAAGCAAGCAGAGGGGAGCTGGTGCATTGGTGATAGTATTTTAGAGGTTTGTATGTAATCATAGGCTTTATGTTACTAAATGGAGATATCTGAGAGCAAATGAAATTAGGGAAATAATCCATCAGGCCAGCAAGCTGTTAAAGAGGGCTGGGAGGTTGTGATATAGTCACACTTACTCACTGCAGAGAGGTAATGCAAAGAATTGCAGTCAAGTTAGAGTCAAGAAGATACCACCCAGCTGGGTGTGGTGGCTTGCACCTTTAATTGCAGCACTCAGGGAGGCAGAGGCTGTGAGTTCAAGGCCAGCCTGGTCTATAAAGCTGGCCTTGACCCCCCTCCCTGCCAAAGGGTGCCACCCTAAGAACCATAAATCTATGTCTGTCAGTCTATCTATTTACCCTCCTACCTATCTATTTTGATTTTTCTTTTCAGGTTTTTTAAAGATTTTTTTTAATTATGTTAAAGATTTTTTAAATTTATTATATATACACCAGAACTCATTATAGATGGCCGTGAGCCACCGTGTGGTTGCTGGGAATCTAACTCGGGACCTTCAGAAGAGCAGTCAGTGCTCTTAACCTCTGAGCCATCTCTCCAGCCCCCTATTTTGGTTTTTCAAGACAGGGTTTCTCTGGCTGTCCTGGACTCACTGTAGACCATGCTAGCCTGAAACTCCTTTGGCTCCCAAGTGCTAGGATTAAAGTGTGCTACACCCTGCAAGAAGGTAGCTATGAGCCGTCTCTTGAAATGACTTTTCCTTTGTCTATTGGCATATAAGGGAAACTTCCCGAGGTTTCTGCTCGCTGATCTTCACTTTGGGCTGAGTCTGGGAAGTGATTTTAAAGCAAGCGGGGGAGGCAGTTAAGTCTCTGCCTCCAGAAAGTCTTTAGCCCCTGGGAGGCAGGTTCACAGGACAGATGACCAGTGAAGGCCTCTGGGTTGCTGAGGACAAACTGTAGTGGGAGCGAGTAGGCTACCTTGCCCACCGTTGGCTACAGGCAGGGCTGAGCTCCTTGAGCATGCAGAGGGGGGCTGCTATACTCTGACCTCTGCTCTCCCAGTCAGTGGTTGGAGAGGTGCTTGCTGAGCCTAGCCATCCGGTAGTTCCGCCCTCTAGACGGGCATCATTCCTCAACAGGGCCACCAGGTGGATTAGCTTTCTTGCAGGTTTGCAAGGATGCCTGGTTCTGTGCTGCTGTAGGCAGCGTTGGCACCTGTCATCCGTCTAATGGGAACGAGCCTTCCTCTTTGTTCCTCTACACCACCGAAAGGTCCCTTTGGAAAGCAAGGATGGTTAACAAGGGGCTGTGTACCAAGGGCACACATTTTACACAGGAGCAAGTTGGGGAGGGGGAAAAGGGGGAAGAGCACGGAATTCAGGATAGGTAGCTGAGATCCTGAGCTCGGCTCAGCACAGCTCTTCAAACCTTAGTTACAGGTACTTCCTCGAGTTTGGGTCGAAAAACAAAACAAAACAACAAAAAACGAGGAATCCCCAAGCCCAGGCTAGCTCTGTTTTAGCAGATCCAAGAGTTAGTCTGTGGCATCACCCTGTGTCTTAATCTTGGCTCCTTAGCCTCGGGCAAAGCATTTATGCTCGGATCAGAAGCTCTATAGTCTGTCTGCAGTTCCCAGCGCGGTCAGTACTAGCTTGGGGGCTTCCCAGGGAGGATCTCTCCTCCACCTTAGAGGCGGGGGAAACCAGGGCACAGTAGAGACAGAAACCCTTTTCCAGGCCCGCCACTCCCTAACAGTCCGTCTTGAGATCTGCACTGGCCTTGTTCTAACTGCCCAGGCCAGACAGGTCCCAGGGCAGAGGTACCTCGAACAATCCTGGCTTTGTTGCGAAGAATCTGTCCCTGAACTTCCCATCTGTAGCTCGGCGTCTAACCTCCCCAGCCCTGTCAGGCACGGACTCTCGGCCCAGAGGACAAGGCTGGGGGCAGGGGTCACAGCCGGCCGGCATTCGCAGGAACCCCGCGCGGGAGGGTGGCCGGGATTCGGGGCGCGCGGGGCGCCCCCGGGGCGCAGGCCGTTCAGCCGTTCCCTCCGCCGGCCTGGTCTGAGCTTTCTCCCCGCAGCTCTCGAGGTCGCGATGGGCTCACCAGGCCGGCAGGTAGGCTGTGCCGTGGCGGCGGCGGCAGGCGGTCCTGGAATGTGCGAGGGGCGTGATGACAGCGACGGCCGCCGGCCTCTTTGCGCAACACCTTCGCCGTATATATACCCGGCGCTCGGCTGCGCTCCACCTGGGTGCCTCCTGCAGTCCCTTACCTGCGAAGGGAGCGCTGGTGAGTACGCGGCCGCCGCTACACGGCTGCCGGCTGCTTCTGCTCGCCAGGAGCTTCACGGAGTTCTTAAGTGACTTCATTCTCGTAGATACACCTCAAGGGAACTAACCGGCTCTGGGCTGCAGAGGAGAATATAAGAGCATACCTTTCCCAAACTTTAAGATCTTCTTTTCTTTTCTTTTTTCTTTTTTTTTTTAATTATTATCATTTGTTACAATTTATTTAATTTGTATCCCGGCTGTGTCCCCCTCCCTCGTCTCCTCCCAATCTCACTCTCCCTCCCTCCCTCCTTTTTTTCCTTTTTTTAAGGTGGTTGCGATTGCTGTCTGAATGACTCTTGTTAAAATTAGTGTAGGAGGACATGTCCCTCCTGAAGCTGCTATGACAGCCATGTCTGTGGCTTGGTGTGGGATCTACCAGGCTCTCGCTTTGCCTGGGTTACTACCTGTGTGAGTGTCTCCGGTTCCCCTCCTGGTGACACCTAGGTGTTTTCCACAAATCCTAGGTTTGTTCTGGCTGCTGGAGGATGCAGCGCCCCCGGGGGGGGGGGACCAGGGGGACCCAGTGAAAGGTTTTTGCCCCTCAGATGTCTTGAGCAGAACCTAGGATTTGATTTCTGGTTCTTAAGGAAGACAGGTACCAGGCAGGAAGGTGTTGTTAGGAACTTACAGAAGAACACCTCCACAGGGTTAGGGAAACCAAGCGTGCTCAGGCCGAAAGAGGGAAGTGACTGTCTTAGAGTTCAAGTTCTGTGGGGGCAGATGCCTGCCATAAGTGCACGGGCATTTTCTGAAACCACAGATGTCATCGGTCCTGTAATACTTTTGGGGTCTCCCAGGAGAGCTTGGTGCTAGCAGGGTGCCTCTGTCATCTTAGGTCCTTTCAGAGCAAGACTGAAACTTGCTCTCTGATGGGCATTTCTGGAAAACCCGAGCCTCCCCACCGTGACCATTGTGTGGACTGAGAGGCTGTCTTATTCTAGGCTGATAATGACTTTTTCTGTTTTACAAGCTTGTAAATGGGAGGCAAGAAGGGCAGGCTTTGTAACAGTTTTGGAAGCTACACAAGTCACCCCTCTCCCAGCCTCCTCCAGAGTACTCTGACTAGGGCAGCCAGACGCAGAATAGACTTGATTCATTTGGGGGATCTGATTTGGAAAATACTAGATTTTAGTAAAGGCTACAATATGTTTATGTTTACAAATTCAGCCTGTTAAGCCCCCTAGATAAGGCAGAATAATAGTTGGTCAGCTACATGACATATTTGCAACCTAAAGGATGAACTCAGAACCTTACCATGTTACACAGTCACTGTTCCACTGAGCTACATAGCTAGCCTTTGGCTTTTTGAGACCGTCTCCTGTAGGTCAGATTAGTCTTGAATTAGTTACCCTTGGTCTCAGCCTCTCAAGTATTGAGATTATAGACTTGCCCTACCCCACCTAGCTAGAATGTACTTTAAAATATCATAAATACAAATTTAAAAGAAGTTGTGGCAGTTTGTTGGCCTAAGTTTGTAGTGAGAGGCTACAAACTTTTAAATGTCTTTTAAAAGTTAATTCGTATCATTTACCTAAGGTCTAAAAGTAAAACCATTCTCCATTCTCCAGTGTAGGACCTGGAACAGATAGTTAGCTTTTCATTCTTATTTATTTATTTATTTATTTATTTATTTATTTATCGAACAAGGTCTTGCTGTAGGCCTGGCCATCCTCAGACTTGTGACTATCCTTCTGCTATCCTACAGCAGTATTGGGATTTCAGGCATGTGCCCCTGCCACCACACCTTTCTTATCTGTGTCTTCTTTACCCCTGAGACAGGATTTTCTCTGCGTAGCCTTGACGGTCCTGGACTCGCTCTGTAGACCAGGCTGGCCTGCCTCTGCCTCCCAAGTGCTGGGGTTGCAGGTGTGTGCCACCAAGCCCATCTTATCTGGGTCTTTTCATCACATCCTACCTCCCCCTCAGGGGATTGTGCTTTTTCTGATGCTTCGAGAAAGCTGCGAGGGAGCAGCTATTACACCTCCAGTGGTTCCAGGTCACTCTTTGAAAGCATGAGAATTTCTCGGGCCTCCTGAGAACATTAGGTGTGTAGAGTTGAATGGTCTCTGAAGCCGCACCATTCTGACTTGCAGCAGTTTCTCCGTGTCTCGGGTTTCCTTTCTGTTGTGCAGTTAGTACTAAATGATGAAAATAAAGCAAATATCTCCCTCTGTTGAGTGCTGTTAAAACTCAGTCTTCAAAGATCACCGCCAGCTGAGTGTGGTGGTGCACATCTGTAACCCTGGAAACTCTGAGACAGAAGGATTGCCGTATGGGTGCCGTAGTACACTCTGACCCCATCAGTACAAACAAGGGGAAAGCCTTAAAGTGCCAGACCATTAAGTGAGCTGATCTGTGTACATGACATGGCAACCACTGTCCTTTTTAAGTTCAGTGGTCTTGTGCCATGGCCATACCCAGTGAGAGGACACAGGGCCACTGCCCTGGGCCATTTCACTATTCAGCCTTGGGCTTTGGATAGGCAAGCTCTAAATACAACTGGTGCCAGTCAGGTCCTGGGACTAAATAATGCAAAGTGAAGGGTGTGGGTGACTGCCAGGTGGCCCACATTTCCCTGTTTGGGTCCTAGAAAAGCCTACAAGTTTCCCCTTCTGGGCCTGCCAGGAGCACTGAGTTCCTCTTGGCATTGTGTGTGGCTCCCTGAAATGGAGCCAAGAGTCTGAGAGTGAGGCTCATGGGCAGCTCTATAGAAACAGACCTGGGTTGGGCTCAGGACCTGGGGGCCCTGAGACAGTACTTGAGCTTGCTGGGCAACTGACAGCCTGGTGTCATCTGAGTGTTTTTCTCTCCTTGCTTGCTGCTTCTGGAAGGTAGCAAATGAATGCAGGAGTATGGTGTTGGACAGGCAAATAAAGGCAATAATGCTATCTGGAAGTAAGAGAAACCTTTGGAGGGTCCCAACAGCTAAGGCCTCTTCTTCAGGAAGCAGGTTCGGTGTCTGCCATGTCTCTGGGTCAGTGACCTCAGATTCATTGAATCTTCTGTCCACCCTGTTTATCTCCACCCCTTCCCAGCAGTCATACCCAGAAGACTGCTGGGTCTGAAGTCTTTGTTGGGCAAAGCAGTCAGTCATTAAAGAGTTCTTGACCACTAATTTAGGGATCTGGGCAGGGACATGGGTTATTCTTCCAGTCCGTGTTCCTGATTCTGCTTTGAGCCAGGCTAAAGCTCCTGATACTTACATAGGGTCTGAAGGCTCCCCTTATACCCCTGGCTGCTGTTAATGCCCTCTCCCCCTCACATACACAGGGCTCTGTGACTTTTAGGCAAGCTTTTTTTTTTTTTTTTCTTTTTGGTCTTTGTCATTGTATCCTGGAAAGAAGTTCTCACCCCAGGTAGTGGTGTAACTATAAACCAGTTTCCTGGGCTCTCTTTGCCTCTGTTTTATTCTGTCATTATTGAAGGGTCATGTCATATGACATCACTAATATCCTTTGGAATCCTTATTGTGCCCAAGGCTGGCAATGGGTTCTCTGTGTACACCAAGTGGTACTTAGACTAGTTCATCATGATGCAACTCATTTCCCCAGCTGGCTGATCGTGCCCGGTACTGCTCAGGCCTCTTACACGTACTATCAATTAGTCTTCATAACAGGTCTGGGAGGAATATGACACGGTTCCATTTTTTGAGATGATGACATTTGAGCCTCGATATCTCCAGGGCTGGCCTCCCTCCACTGAGATTCTGCTGTGTCTTACACCATGTACCAGCCACTGTAGTGTCCACAGAAGTGCTGCTTGCAGGAACCTGGAGGATCCCTGGAATGATGACCTAGTCCAGGGACCAATTGTAGGGTATTTTCTTGCTCCAGGCCCAGCCTTTCTTCTCTGCAGAGTTCTAGCTGCAGGCTCTGGGTCACCATGCATAGAGAGCACAGGAGGCTGGGAGGGTGGGGCTAGAGCCGCAGAGTGGAATGGCTGGATGGTTGCAGGGTGCAGACATTTCCTACTTTCAGGGTACATGTGGCTGTGGGGATAGACAGGGAGGGAGTGGCCAAAGAACTAGGCCTTGGGTGGCCAGTGCTTCCAGATGCTTGCCAAGATGGTTGTGCCAACTGTGTGGATGCTTCCTTGGTCCAGGATCTGGTGACAGAGGAGACACCGGAAATGGAGAACCAGAATTGCTTCATAGTGGAAGTGTTTTATACCAAGTAATTGGAATGGGGAAGTCTCCCAAGAAGGAGCACAGTTAATGGACAGAAATACATCTTCCTTCCGGTGGCAAAAACTAATAAAAGATGCTGGAGGTGGATGAAGGTAGTTCAGCCTGCCACGGAGATTGGGGACAGTCTTTCTTGCTGGGTTTGGGCCGGTCACAGAAAGCCAGTCACAGAACACATCCCATAGCTAACAGGGAAAATAACTTGTGTGGTTAGGTTCCTTGGCGAGGATGCCAAGGTGTAATTACTCTAGCCAAAAAATCCTGGCCGATCCAACTCGCACAGGTCGATGAGGGCCGGGCTCCTGTCAGGAAGACTCAGGCTAAAATGCTACTTGGACATAATTGGCATGGATCAGTGAGTTCCCTCAGCAGGAACTGAGTACTGGCTTTTCCATTTGGTTGCTATGTTCATTCCCCTGGGCACTGGGAGAGAAATCAGCAGGTTACTGCCTGCTGAGAGCTTACATTTTGCTTTCATGAGGAGAAAACACTTCCTGAGTTGAAGATTATTGGTGGGAAAAATAAAGAACAGAGAGCCCCTTATGTGAGGCTCCCTCTTTCTTTGGTTCATCTCAAAGGTAGGTGTGTGTATGTCTGTCCGTTCATCTGTCCTGCTTTTTATTTTACATTTCTTTCATTATCTTGGTCTGGTCTATGTCTTGCCAGTCTCCTGCATCTGCCTTCCAAATTACGGGATTATAGGAACTCACTGCCCAGTTTTAAGTTGGTTGTGGTGTTGTTTGTTTTGGTTTTGTTTTGTCTGAGACCAGACTTCCACTATGTAGCCCTGGCTAGCCTGGGACTACGCAGACTAGGCTGGCCTTGAACTTGGATTAGCTTGCCATCAGTGTGAGCTGGAATGTTAGGGTTTTTTTTCCCTCTTTTTTTGAGACAGGCTCTTGCTGATGCCTTGCATGTCCTGGACTTGTTATCTTTCCACCTCCAAGTGCTGGGTTTACAGGTGTGCCACCATACTCAGCTTGAAGTTTTAATTCTTTAACTCCAAGTTATGTCCTTTTAGAAAGATGCTGCATGCTCACAAGAGCTACAGTGTGCTGGACACTGCTCTCAGAGGCCCCATTAACATGAATGACGTTTACATCCTGGGAAACTGAAGGGCAAGAGGGCTCACCCATAATTACAAAGACAAAGCTGTGTCTTGAATGCAGGAAATTATAATCTAAAAATGTAACATTTTTCTGGAGCATATTTGACAATGTCTGAAGATATTGCCAAAATTTGGGTGAGGGTCATGGTATTTAGAGACAGGGGTGATGGTAAATATCCCTCAGTACACTGGCCCACTCCCCTCATCACAGACCCCTGTGCCCCAGTTGTCAAGGTCTAGTAAGCACCTTGCTCCATGGAAACATCATCTGAAATGTAAATCACACACCAGGCAAATGGCCTGCCACCCTCTCCCAGTTCCATAAACAAAATGGTACTGAAGGAAGACAAGTCATGTTGGTGTGACCGTTGTGGGTGAGGCCCCAAACTGGCAGAACTGTATAAAGTGCTAGGATGCTAGCCTGCCTTTGCCTTTGTGCCTGCCATCCCTCTTGTGCATAAAGCCTGAATAAGAATGTATGTCAGGCACCAGCTTGGCACTGGTAGGATGCTCATCAAATGGTCCTAGTCATTAGAAATTAATTAAGAGGTATCATGGTGATGTGTGATGGAGTTCCAGATGAGTCACACGGTTAACACACCCCAGGATTGAGAAGGGCAAGGCCAGAGCAGGCAGGAGGGAGAATGTGGGTTGTCTCTGTCAGGGTGGAAGTGGGACTCCAAAGTTTCAGGACCCCAGTCTGAGGGAAGCACACCTAGAGAAGAGGGATCAGTTGAGGGTGGCCACAGCCGGTGGAATTGGACAGTCCCAGTCAGCAGAGTCTATAGCACAGCAATGTGTTAGGAAGGTTCATCCACAGGAGATGTGGGCCACACTACAGAAGCTGTGACTGCCATTCAGTTGGGGGCTCCAGAGGCCCTGGCTGGCAGGATGGTACCCAAACTGAATCAGGAAATGCTTCCAGGTAGAGCCATTAGGTCTGGGAGATTTGGGAGCAGTCAGAGATGGCAAGAGTTTCAAATAGGAAAGTTATGCTGAAGGGAACATGTGTCATAGACTCTGCTTCTCCTCCCCCCTGCCTTGTGTGCACAGAAAGTTGCCATTACTCCGTTTGTCATGTAAGTTGAAGCAAGAGCGTCCCCCCAATTACCTTGTGCTGGGCCTTCAGTCTGAGCTGTTTCATTCCTGATGTTCACTCAGACATCTCCCTGTTGTTCAACTCCTTCACACAGATGTTTCCATGCCATCAGTCAGGATGGAGGACCTGATTTTGTGGGGAGCAGGGGCTAAGGTATCTTCTTACTACATAATCCCAGGTTGATCTGGAACTTGCAACCTTCCCATCCTCACAACCCAAAGACTAGGGTCCTATCCCCACTTGGCATTAATTCAGGGAGTGGTAGACACAGACCTTGGAGTGGAAGAAGCTCTCAAGATCATGGCAGTGGCCAGGTCTTCCCAGCTTAGATTTTTCTCCTGTGTAAGTAGCATGAGGTCACGTCCTGGGTAGGTAGGATGTGACAAACCTATACAGTTTTATTGTTGGTTTTTGTTGCTGTTTAGGGTCTTGATCTTAGACAGTTTAGGCAAAGGTTGTACCACTGAGCTAATGGGATCGTCACTCCCAGGCCAATCTGGAACCTCCTATGTAGTCAGGCTGACCTCAGAGTCACCACAGGCCACACACTGGGCTAGAATCCACCCTTTTAATCTGCAGTTGAATAGCTGGAGATATCCCACCCCTCCTCTGAGCCCCATGAAATGGTCCTGGATCTTAGGTGCCCTATTGGACCCATGCCAGAATGGAGCAAAGTGCACCATTTATTCATCATAAAGAGCACTTCCTTTGTTTCCATGTTTATTGACCTACTTGATCTGCCCTCATTAGAAGACACATCCCCATTTTTTTTTTTTTAATTTTACAAATCTGTGAATAACTGAGCAGGAAATACCTTTTGGTCTGTGTTGCCCTCTATTCAGTGAATATATTTTGGGTCTTATCTCATCTCGGGACAGGCAGATCAGGGCCCTAAGGATGCCCTTTTCTTGGTAGTGCCTGTGCTACTATGGTAAACAGGAAGTAGATGGCAGTTGGACCCTGGTTCTGGGAAGCCCTGTCCGGAGAACTGATCAGGATAAGGCCAGTGTTTCTGAGAGCTACTGTTCTTTCCCTTCTAATTCCTGAAAGGGAAATGAATAGGTCATTTTGAGAACTTCCCTGGTATGTTCATAGCATTTCTAGCCCAGGCTGGCCTCGAACTCCTGGAGTTCCTCTGAATGCTGCCTGGGATTATGCCTAGCTACCGCAACTACTTGCATATCTTGACTTGCTGATGAGGCTCAGCTACTAGGTTCTGGTCAGAACATTTTAGTACTTCCTTTTCTGTAAATCCTCTGTTTGTTGTATTGTGTCAGGACAAGCTGCAAACGGTGGCCAGCTAGGTGAGCTGGCACATGAGAGGGGCATTGTGGAGAAAATGGGTTACAAGGAAGTCTGCAGAGCCTGGAAACAATGTCCCTCTGATAAACAGCCAGTGATGGCAAGATGGTCCAGTGATAGCTGTGATTTATCAGACCTTTACATTCACTCCCAGGCTCGTTACCCCAGAAGCAGGAAGAGTTGTGCCCATTTAACAGAGAGGAAGTTGGCACTGTGTGCTTGGGGGCGTACAGGCACTGGTCCGGAGGCACAGCCACTCATGAGTGGCTCTATCGCACTTTCCCAGAAGACCCAGATGGTAGGGAAAACAGGCAGGTTGTGTATATGCATATGTGGATATCAAAACACCGGGGGGATGCTTTGGTGGTGATTAATAGTTGAACTTGCCCCAGTGCAACTAGCAGATTGAGCCCATGGGTACAGACACCTCTTCCCTCTCCTAGTCCTAAGTAGAAGATCTGCAAGAAGTGTCTTTCCCTCAGGCAACTGTTACATCAGCGGTTGCATCCTTAAGCTCTGTCTTCTCTTTTGCAGATCATGGCTCCTTGGCCGGAGTTGGAAAATGCCCAGCCCAACCCCAATAAATTCATTGAAGGGGCCTCAGGTCAGTCGAGCACGCAAGCCAAAGACAAGGAGACCAGCAAAAGTAAGTGCTGCTCACCTGGGCACAGGATGGGCCTCCTTTCAGGGCCCAGGGAGATTCAGCTCCCATTCCTCATGGCCTTTGCTACTTGTTTGAGCAGATGATAGCGGGACTTCTGTAGCCAAGATTGAACTTCTACCGTCCTATTCTACTGTGGTTCTGATAGAGGAGCCCTCTGGAGGGAGCGACCCCTGGGGCCTGTCTGAACTCCGGGACAATGGGATCAAATGGTCTGGTAAGTGGCTGTCCAGCCTCCAGCAGATGCTGGCAAGAAGGACCCAGTCTGTCTATACAGCGTTTACCTTTGTGTTCTGTGTACCAGGGTTCAACAGCAGAATAACTAGGGCACCCCTTGTTCTTTTACTCAGTGTTCCAGGGACCAAGGTTGTGACAGATTCAGTGTATGTGTGGCCTAGCTTAGGCTTTGTAAGAGGTGTGAGAACAGCCCAGAAAAAAATGGGGTGAGCAGAGCTTATATTTCTGTCCAGGTGTGGGCTTACAATCAGCCAGGGGACCAGTCAGCTAGGATAGAATTTGGTAGGAGGGGAAGGGAATTGAGTAGGAGAGGTGAGAATCACCTTGGTAGCTCAGCTGGATGTATGAGGCGCAGGCCCTCAAGAAACTGATTCCAGGAATTATATGTGCTTTCTGAAGGTGCTTTGAGGAGCTGTTACTTGTGATCCTGCATCCTTTGGCACTGTGGTCCACCTGAGTTTGGTGAAGTGCATTCCAGTGATGTGCTATCATAAAACCTGCAGCAGTGGAGGCTTCCCTGCTTGCTCTGATATAGAAGAAGTATTGATAACAGGAGCCAGTGGTGGTAGAAGGCAGAGCTCTGCGTGCCCTGCCAAACATCTGTGTTCCAGCCCTGAAGACTCCTAACTGTTGTGCCTTCCCTCTTCACCACAGAGAGAGACACCAGAGGGAAGATCCTCTGCATTTTCCAGGGGATTGGGAAATTCATCCTTCTCCTGTGCTTTCTCTACTTGTTTGTGTGCTCCTTGGATGTACTGAGCAGTGCCTTCCAGTTGGTTGGAGGTGAGTACTTGAGTACCGCCAGGTCTTAGGGATGGAGGTGGGTTACTCTTTCAGGTGCTCAGAGCTCACCGGCCTTCTCATGCTTCAACATGGTTGAGGGTGGGTGAGGGCAAACCTGACTTTGACTATGTCTGACACTTCCCATCAGGAGAAGAAAAGATCCACATCTAAGTGGCCAGCTTAAGCTAAGGGCCAGGGATAGAGCTGATTTCAGCTATCAGAATCCTTGCCAATACACACAAACCTCAGCAGGAAACTGTTTGACTCCTTTTTATCTGGGGGAATCCCTACTAGGCTTCTGTCTATAGCATATAGAAGAATGATCTCTCAGGCCAAAAGCAAGTAGGAAAGATCAAAGCCGACCCTTGCTGGCAAGAGCCCACAATAGATGCCTTCCCTGTACTGAGCCCAGGACATATTGGCTAGTGAAATGGCCTTGTGTGTTTAGTTAGCTTTGGGACCCTCTCTGGATGACAGCAGAGATAGCAGCCTGAGCAGCCCCTGTCTGGAACAGTTCTTCCCACAAGTCCCACATGGAAGACCAAGGCTCAGAGGCCACTAACCAGACGTTAAACACAGCATGTAATGAACACAGTGGGATTCCTGAGCACAGATCAAGGAGACCCAGAATCCTGTGGATCTGCTTTTCCTCTCTTGAGCTAAAAATAGAAATAGTCTTTAAAAAAAAAAAAAAAAAAAAAAAACCAAAAAAGCAAACAAAAAAAAACCCAAACAGGGTCTCTATGTAGCTCTGGCTGTTCCGGAACTCCTTATTTAGACATGATTGCCTTCTAACTTTCAGATCCACCTGTCTCTGCTAGTATTAAAGTCTTGTGCTACCTTTATTCTAAGCTTTTGGGGGGGCATGGTCTCATTCTCATGTCTCTTCCCCCCTCCCACTTCTGTTATTAAAAGGCATGACCTACCATGCCTAGTTGAGCTGACCTTTTGACTTGAGAGATGAGGGATGGGTGCAGGTCAATTGTCAGGGACCCAAGAGGTAAATTAATTGACTTTGAATGTGTTAAGTGTCCCTGACCCTGGGAGGCATCATAAGGGGTGTGGCTTATGATTATCCTGGGCAATGCACATCGAGGCCCCCTCTAGGTCTCCATGTAAAATGGGTTGAGGAAAGACTGAGGGTCACATAGGTGCACATAGAAAGAAATCCTGTAGAAAGACTGTAGAATCCAGGCTCAGCTGAAGGTGAGAATCTACTTAGAGGCAGAGGACCTGTTCTAAGCCAGGTTCCTGATCAGAGACGACTGGGAAAGGGCTGGCTGACTAGGGAGGGTGAAGGTGGAAAGATATAGAGGAAAAGGATAAGAGCCAGGGATAAGAGGGTGAAGGTCAAAGATGAAGAACTGAGGCTCAGGTGGACAAACAGCGTCTCTCTCAGGACAATGTAAAAAGCAAAGCAAACCAAACCAACCAAAAACAAACAACAGGAAGCAAGAACCAAAGGCCACGCCGAGCTGAGGAAGGCTGGGCTCCTACTCTGCAGGCAGTTGGTCTTGTGGGGACACTTGGGCTGGGTGCCACCATCTTTAACTATCCCCCAAATGGCTGTCGTTTGTCTTGTAGGAAAAATGGCCGGGCAGTTCTTCAGCAACAACTCCATCATGTCTAACCCTGTGGCTGGACTGGTGATAGGCGTGCTGGTGACAGTCATGGTGCAAAGCTCCAGCACGTCCTCATCCATCATTGTCAGCATGGTTGCTTCCTCATGTGAGTCGGGGACTCGACCTACCTATCTGGCCAAGTCACAATTATCTTCCCCATCTTCTTTTTTCTTATGACAGCATTTTAGCCAGAATTAAGAGTTTTGAATTTTTTTCACATCATGAATTTGAGGCCAGCCCAAGCTTACACAGCACAATATCTCAAATAAATAAACAAATAAATAGATATGCCTTCAACCCCTGGGGCTTATCCATTCCCTTGGTCTGATTCTTGGGCTCCTATGACACGGACAGGGAGAATTTACAAAAGTGTAAATTTACAAAAGTGTAAAAGTGTGCTGATGCCTTAAAATTACATTGAAGAATGGGGTACGTGGCAGATTCATTGACTTCCCTCTCTGGATTTTAGTAGCTACCCAGTATTATGTGCGACACGCACCTTCCAAAGAAGCAGAGAACTGCTTTCTAGAATACTCAGCTGCTGTGTTGATCCCCTGCTTTGCAGGCTCCCTCACAGTTCTCTCTACCCTGCAGTGTTGACCGTGCGGGCTGCCATCCCCATCATCATGGGCGCTAACATTGGAACCTCTATCACCAATACTATCGTGGCCCTGATGCAGGCGGGAGACCGGAACGAGTTCAGAAGGTGAGTTACTCAGGGCAGGCTTTGTGCCCACCGTGTCTGTTGTTTGAGTCAGTGCCATCAACTAGTCACGAAGGTGTGTTTGGCACTTTACCCGGACAGAGCCTCGAGAGTCCTGCTTAGGGTTGGGAATCCCAGATTAAAATCCACTTGCTAATCAGCAGAGCTAGAATACCCAGCACCGACGAGTTACTTGATTAGGCAGGCAGAGCACCTGGCACCTCAGCAGGGCACATGAAAGCTGGGTGTCACCAATGAAACAAAGCCAGTTGGGGCAGGCTTCCCTGTCTCGCTTAGTCATAGATAATTATAACTTCCCCAAACTTCCATGTTAAACTAACTTAACTAATACCTCTTCACCTGAAGGCCAGCACAGGCAAATATAGTTCATGTGAGGTATGAAAATAGGATAGTTGGAAAAATCAAAGGGCAGCCCTCTGCCTCATTGTTAACATGGGAATTAAGGGTGTTTCCAGGCTTCTTCTAACCAGCGACAGACACTCACCAGAGCTCATTAAAATAGAGAAGCAATTCCTGGCTTGTCTATGATGCCACTCTGGTGTGGTTAAACAGCTGATATTATAGCAGGTTGTTGCAGGAAAAATGGTCATGTTCGTCGTGTCTGCTGATGAATCAACAGGAGATGCTACCTCAGTGGCCCATCTACCACGCCACCTCATTCGGTCCCTGATGACATGTCTTGATGGACATGATAATACACATTAAGACAGGCACTCTCTAATTTGATCTTCTCATGAGGCCAGATAGCCTTCCCCTATTCCCCATTATATTCATCTCGAAGACAAAGTGATGTCATTGACTGGCCAGCCAGGATTCCACTTAGGTTTCAATTCTGGAAAATCTGGGCTCATCTCATGACTATTTACGCTGATTGCTCCCTTGTAGCCTGTGGACTAGAAGCCTAAGGATCTAATGAGGTGCCCACATGTGGTTGGGGTATAAATGACTTAGCTTACCCGCTCCCCCCCCCATGCGATGTCAGTATGCTCTGTATAACCAATATTGGTTATATGTGGTATCCTGAAAGGTTTGGATTATTGCCGTAGATATCTACAACAATGACTGTATTAAATGTTTGTAGGGCTCCTGTGTACATTTGTTTATTTAGCACCAGAAACTGTTTGAATCATTTTCCCTAAATCAGCATTACATGAAAGTGTCTTAAATTGCCTTCCCTGGGAAGAATGTGACTAGCTAATACCACAGAGCAAACATTGGAACTTGATACATTTCTTTTTACTAGTGAAATTAAGTATTTCACCATTGTCTTCTTAGCAAGTGCTTCTCTCCGTGGCCACATACCAAATTCACCGGGTAGTAACTGTTTTCTGACCTGGAGATGTTTCTAGCAAGGACATTTTCAGTTTTCATTGAGGAAAAAGGGTGATGTAATGTCAGTTTTTGCTCTTTGTCTGACTTGGGATAGTTTCTTAATTTGAAAGTTTTTGTGTCTCAGAATTTCAAAAATATTTAGAGGTTAATGTTTAGCGGTGGCTGCCAGGTGCAGTGGCTCACGCCTTTAATCTCAGCACTTGGGGAGACAGAGGCGGGTGGATCTCTGAGTTTGAGTCCAGCTTGGTGTACAAAGTGTCCAGAACAGCCAAGGCTGTCCTTCTTTGCTATGCAAAGAAACCCTGTCTTGAAAAAAAAAAATCAGGGGCTGAGGAGACAGCTCAAGCACTTGTTGTTCTTTCGGAGGACCTGGGTTTAGTCCTCACCACCGTATGGTGGCCCACGGCTGAAGCTCCAGTGTCCGGCCTTCTGATGGGCTGCTGTACTGGTACAGTACACATGAACTCAGGCAGACACATTCAGCCTGTAAATGTAAAAAATTCAGTTGGTAAGAAAGTTCTGGCTGTCTGCCCCACTGCTCTCCACCTTTCCAAGGTCAGATTGCCTTCCAAGCAAGTTCAATGTGGCCCAGGCACATTTAACACATTTAAAGAGGCGTCTCAGAGGTTAAGAGCACTTGTTGCTCTTGCAGAGCATCAGGTTCTCTCAACTAGATGTAACCCCAGTTGCAGAGGATCTGGCAGGCATGGATGTGTGGTACACATACAAGAATGCATAATGCTTCTAAATCTTCATTTTTATTACATTTTTGTTAATACCTTTTTGTTGCATTTGTATATGTTTATTTGTATGTATGTATGTATGTATGTATCACATGTATGCATGGTGAAACTTGAGTTGTGGGTTCCGGGAATCGAACCCAGGCCCTGTGGAAGAATAGCCAGTGATCTTAACTGTTGAGCCATTCTCCCCAGCCTTAAAAATTTGGGCAAGGAGGGCTTGGGAGTGGTCTTGATGCAATTCTGCTAAACAGTGGTTGTTAGGATTCCAGCCCTAAAATACTGTTCTAGCTGACAAAGTGCTCCTCGGGCAAGCACCTGTGTGCACCAGGTGGCTGTCTCACAAGCCTTCACTCTGAATATAATATGGCTATGGTGTACCCCTCCCTCAGGGCATTTGCGGGGGCCACTGTCCATGACTTCTTCAACTGGCTGTCTGTTTTCGTGCTGTTGCCTCTGGAGGCTGCCACCCACTACCTGGAGATTCTGACCAACCTCGTGGTGGAGACCTTCCAGTTCCAGAATGGAGAAGATGCCCCAGACATTCTGAAAGTCATTACAGACCCCTTCACAAAGCTCATCATCCAGGTAATGGCCACATTGGTAAGGCTCACTTCCAGTGAGCCTAAAGAGGCCAGGGACTTGAACAAGAGCCATGAGAGGCAGAAGTTAGGGATATTTGTTAGTGAGTGTCACCTGTGTTTCCTTGACATCAGGCTGGTTTACCATCTAACCGGGTAAGATTAGGGTTGATGGGTGTCTCAGAGATCAGTGAGCATTTCTGACCACGTAGTTTCCACGTCATGTCAGTGGAGTGGGCCACTCCCCTTCCTACCTGAGCCCCCAGTCACGTCCTCTAGTCCTTGGTGTCTATGGTGATATGGATGGAGAAAGGGCCAGCTAGGACTAGGTCTCTGCAACACTGCTGGCTACCAGTGCCCTCACCATACTGTCATGCTCTGAGTAGCTGCCTATTCCTAGGGCAGTGGCTTTCAACCTTCTTAATGCTGCAACCCTTTGATATGCTTCCTCATGTTGTGGTGATCCCCAATTATAATTCTCATCGCTACTTCATAACTGTAATTTTGCTACTGTTATGTCAGATATTCACATTACCATTCATTTCTGATGGCCTTGGGCAACCCTTGTGAAGGCGATAATGGCGTTCTCAGTGAGGGCTGGAGTTGGGGGTAGGTTTTTATATATAGCGTGTGTCCAGTGGCTCACAAGTCACAGCTCCCACACACCCAAGCCCCTCCCCCCATCAGCAACCAGTTCTTTCACCCGAGGATGTGCTGACCTATGCTCCTCTATTGATTCCCTCAGCTGGATAAGAAGGTCATCCAACAAATTGCAATGAACGACCCAACAGCCCGTAACAAGAGCCTGGTCAAGATCTGGTGTAAAACTATAACCAATGTGGTGAGTGTTGGAAAAGTTGCTGGGCGGATAAGTAGGTGTATAACCCAAAGGCTTAAAAAGCAGCAAATCAAAAGTCTGCAGGGGAGGAGGGGTCAGGGAACAGGGAGCAGGAAATGAGGCTGCTGAGAGTCAGATCTGGCCACTGCCTTTCAGGGAGATAGCTACCTTCGCTTCACTGTGAGATGCATCTGCATTGGCCTGGTATAATGCTTGTGGGTCTCATAGAAGGCTGCTGCCTGGTCTCTGCTCTTGCTTTGGAGACCGTGAAATCTGTCCCACCACACAAATACGGGCAGCAGGGCCATCTCACTTTCCAGACTATTTATTTCCGGAAGAGGCACACATCCGAGTCTCAGAGCAGAAACTTAACCAAACTGCTGTGCAGTGTGGGTGTGGTTCACCCTTAATTCTGGGTTGTAGTGTGCCTGTGTGTGTGTGTGTGTGTGTGTGTGTGCTTATGTATGAGAAAGGCTGGTAAAATAAAATGAAAACAGATTTCTGTCGCCATGGCTCGCTAATCCTTCAAGGAGAGGAAGGCACCCTGTGACAGGGTCATTGTCTAGATGAAGTGTCCCATCGGTCCCCACCATGTACATGTCTCATGTTTGTCATTGTCATTTAGACTCAGGTGAATGTCACCGTACCCTCGCCTGATAACTGCACCTCAACTTCACATTGCTGGACCAATGGCGTAGAGACCTGGACCATCCAGAATGTGACCCACACGGACAACATCGATAAATGTGAGTGGGAACTGGCTGACGGGCCAGCTAGGCGGGCGAGGTCTAGGAATCTGACGAGCATATCTTGTCAGTGTGGAGCCCAGTGGTTACAGGAGTGGGGGAGACCACCCCGGGCCTTCTGGCGACTCCACCACTGGAAGGGCTTCTGATTGGTTTCCACGGTGCTGCCTTGGTGTGCCTTAGAATCCCTTTGTCAATTAGCCATGGGTTATCTGCTGGTTTGGTTACGTGGGGTCTGTTCCCTCAGTGAATCCCTTCTGAGTAAGGCCCTGAGGACACCCGATACTCTCACAGTTTAGGAAGCCTTTCTTCCTGATTAATTTTCCTGAATCCCACCTTCTCCCCTAGCCCACCACCATGAATGCTGCATAGTGAGAACTTTGATATTTCTGTGATTCTCCTGGATTTGTCCCAAGGATATAGAGGAAGGACTTTAGTTAGTAATGCCTCAATGCTTGCTATTAAAAATTGCCATTGAAAATATCAAGGGGCTGGGTGGTAGAACTGGGCTGGACACCAGGACCTGCCCGTCACAAGCTAAGTGATTTAAGGACCTTAATTCACCATCCAGTCTCAGGAAGCGCAGCTTTGTTAACACAAATTGGGGTCAGGCCTGGGGGTACCCACTTATAGTCTAGAAGTGTAGGACGGAGGATCTGGCTATTCCCTATGTTGGAGACCAGCCTGCACAATGTCACATCCAGTCTCAAAAACGAACAGGGGCTGACGACATGACTCGGCCACTAAGCTCACATACTGCTCATGCAAAGAACTGCAATTCCTACGTCATATCGCAGTTCCTACATGAGGTGGCTTACAAACCACCTGTAACTGTACTTCCGGAGAATGAATTATGACTTCTGGTCTCTACAGATACATGGCATGGGCACATGTGTGCAGGCGCACACACAAACAATCCTGTTTAAGTTTTTTAAAAAGCTAGCAAACATTTCTCAAAAGCAAACCACCGAGAAGGACATGGATGGCCCGAGTTCCCATGCAACATTGTTTCCAAGAAGGAACAGGCAACACTCTGGGCAGCACAGCCCTGACCTCCTGACCCACCTGTTTGTGTCTCTTCAGGCCAGCACATCTTCGTGAACTTTGACCTCCCGGACCTGGCTGTGGGCATCATCCTGCTCACTGTCTCCCTGCTGATCCTCTGTGGCTGTCTGATCATGATAGTCAAGCTCTTGGGTTCTGTTCTCAAGGGACAAGTTGCTGCTGTCATCAAGAAGACCCTTAATACTGGTAGGTCCAGCGCCTCCATCCTGTTCTAGCCTTTCGGGGACAGTATTGTGCGGACACGGAGAGGGGCTCTTGGATTTCCATCTTGCAACAGTCTCTGTGTGGAACTCATTCTTGGGCCTGCTGAGTTACAGTGACTACGATGTTCTTTTCCCTGGAAATGGGATGTCCCTTGTAGGTGGGGAAAGGTACAGGCTCCCACTGCAGGGTAGGCAAGGCCCTGAAGATAAGCAGGAGGGCTAGGCCCTCTCCCTGGCCGGATGTCTATATGCCCCAGACTACCATGGATCTGCTATTAGTAGCTCTCAGGGAAGGGGCAATTGCTGTCCACTCTAGTCCACCTTTATCCTCACTTCTGCTGTGATTCTGGAGAACTTTGTCAGCCAATGAGACTCACTGTTCAACAGGCGCTCCCAGCTGGTAAAGTAGCCTACCCAAAGAGCAGGAAAATGGAATTCCTCAGATCTCAAAATGTGGCCGTGAACACCTGCACCCTAGTCTCAGGAGAAGGATCTCTTTGCTTAGGTGTTTGCCAGAACCAGGGTCCCAATTCCATGCATAGTAGGGGGTGAATTTATAGCTCATCTCTGAGAGTGCAATGATGCCAGACCAGTCTCTGTGTGTGTGTGTTCCTAACTCTATCAATCTCAGTGTCTGTTTGCCTCTCAAGCATATCGTTGGCTTTCATGAACCTGCAGGATGATGTAGATTAGGGAAGGATTTTAGAAAGCCACCTGGCAAGCTCAGGTCATGTGTGGGGATACAACCCTTCACCCTAGCCTCTGCTCCTGAGTCTTGAAGAAGTGCCAGCCAGGCCTCCCACCCGGGCAGTCCCTGGGACTTTCGACACACCCTCTTTTTGTCTTCCAGATTTCCCCTTCCCCTTTGCATGGTTGACCGGTTACCTGGCCATCCTCGTTGGGGCAGGCATGACCTTCATAGTGCAAAGCAGCTCCGTGTTCACCTCTGCCATGACGCCGCTCATCGGTGAGTTTTTTGTCCCCGGTCTCTCCCTGGGTCACCATAGCCTCTTCCCGTGGTTAAATGGGACCCTGACGAGTGTTCTGTGCTTTCTCAACAGGCATCGGGGTGATCTCCATTGAGAGGGCATATCCACTCACGCTGGGCTCCAACATCGGCACCACCACCACTGCCCTCCTGGCTGCCTTAGCCAGCCCAGGCAACACTCTGAGGAGTTCCCTCCAGGTCAGCAGCCACTGCTGGGCTCTCGGTGGGATGAAACCTCTCTGTGGTTTTGAAAATCAGTGGTTTGTTTTATTGTGTTTGAGTCAGAATCTCATGAAACCCGTGTTGGCCCCAAATTCATAAATGGCCTTGAACTCCTGCCTCCTCCTGTGTGCTGGGATTAGAGGCACACACAGCCATACCTAGCATGCAGGCCGCTTTCTAATGAGAGTCGTGCACTCTGTCATATTAAAAAAGCAGAACTAAGATACTGGGAGATGCCACGGGGAGCCAGGTATGAAGAGAGTCAAAAGCTATGGGTTCCTAAGAGGTGGTGTTTAAAGGATCTACTCTGCTGAGACAATGGACCCAAGGCATGCATGGTGAAGTAGCAGGCAAAACCATGTCAGGTGACACCTTCAGGACCTTCTCTTCCCCCTCTTTCGATGATCTCCAGTGCATGTTCATTGAGCATAAAGCTTTGCACAGGCCCAGCTATACACAAAGAAGACATTAAGTGACCTCGACGTCTTCCCATCCCTCACCTCTCCAACGTCCTCTCTTTCAGATTGCCCTGTGCCACTTTTTCTTCAACATCTCCGGAATCTTGCTGTGGTACCCAATCCCATTCACCAGACTGCCCATCCGTCTGGCCAAAGGCCTGGGCAACATCTCCGCCAAGTATCGCTGGTTTGCGGTCTTCTATCTCATCTTTTTCTTCTTCCTGACCCCGCTGACCGTGTTCGGCCTGTCTCTGGCAGGCTGGCCAGTGCTGGTGGGCGTGGGCGTGCCCATCATTCTAGTGGTGCTCCTGATTGTCTGCCTCCGGATGCTGCAGTCCAGGTGCCCTCGGATCCTGCCCCTGAAGCTCCGAGACTGGAACTTCCTGCCCTTGTGGATGCACTCTCTGAAGCCCTGGGACAACGTCATCTCCCTGGCCACCACCTGCTTCCAGAAACGCTGCTGCTGCTGCTGCCGGGTGTGCTGCCGGGTGTGCTGCCTGGTGTGTGGCTGCAAATGCTGCCGCTGTAGCAAGTGCTGCAGAGACATGGAGGAGGGGGGCGGGGAGCAGGAGGTCCCTGTCAAGGCCTCTGGAGCCTTTGACAACGTAGCTATGACCAAAGAGTTCCAAGATGAGGGCAAGGGTCAAGTGGAAGCCCTGGACATGAAGGCCATGTCCAACACCACTGTGTTCTAGGGGGCAGGGCGCACAGGAGTCAGGGGAGGTGGGGCTGAGTCCCATTGGGACCCCCCCCACAGGTCTCCTACCACGAACAGAGTTTTATCCACTCTAGCAGAGTATCATTCTATAGGCGAATTGGCCTTACCTTGTCCCCTGCTTCCCAAGCGCCTTCCTTCTCAACAGACAGAGGACACAGATTTAGGCTGTGAACATGGCCCCACAGGTGACCGCATCCAGTTCTGGCTAGGCCTTCAAGGACCATCCTCACCCAAAGGACAAGTGTTAAGGGAGGCATTAGGGAAGGCTCTGGAAAGGCTCTATGTAAGAATATTTGTAAATATATGTACAAAGCAGTCCTTTCTTGGCTGTATAACCTCAGCCACATCTCTCTTATCAAAGCCCACTGCTCTCTACCCAGTAGCCCCTCCTAAGCATCCCTGCCCCAGGTTAGCCAGTTCAGACAAAATGAGGTAATTGTTTGGAGCCCATAGTCGGTACATGGTCCTCATCAGGGCTTCAGCTGGAGGGTTATGTCTGGTCCAAGCAGTGGATCACAGTGTCCTCTGGCTTAGGGTTCACGACATGTTTGGCTCACCCACTTGTTTATTTGCCTAGGGTCTAATCTAGAATGTGGGCCTTGTGGTTACAGGGTAGGTACTAGCACCCTCTTGGTCAGAGAGCAGTATTCCTGATGGGACTTGTGTAAGACCGGTCTCTTAGGCCCTCTCCACTGGTACCATCTGGAATCATCTTCTTGTAGAGGGTGTGTTCATCCTGTTTTGTGCAAGGAGACTCTCTGGGCTAGGTTTTAGTGGTGTGTTCCATCCATCCACTCACCCTCCCGCTCATGCATTCAGTGGGATCTTTCCAAATACATTCCACAGATGAGCTTTGTCCTGCCTCCTTGCATTCCTACAAAGCTCCAAGGGGATTCTCAGGAGGGAGGAGGTGGGAAATGGCTAGGTGTGCTCAGATTCAAGTTGAAGCTTTGTAGGGTTTGTGGATGGCTTGTAGGTAAAGGATGAGAATCCTAGCCACACTGGATCTTACCTGTGCCTTTTAGGCCCCTCCCCCTCCCCTTGTAATTCCCACTACCACTGTCCCCCTCAGCTTGATTCAGGACAGGGAGTGGGGCTCCATAAGACTTTGCTCTCCATTTTCTCCTAACACGCCCATCACCATCTGAACAGGCTGAGATTCCAAACTGAACCCCTCTGTAGATAAAAGTTCCCAAAGAGCCACTTATGTGGCATATTTATAGCTATACATCTGTACAGAATCCTTCATAAGTTATATAGTAAGTAGTGATTTGTTTTATAGTGTCTCATTTGGAAATGAGGCAGGGTTCTTTTATGTACTGTGAAGAACAGAAAGAGCACCTTTATATATTTTGTAATACTGCCTTTAAACACGACTCTGAGGCCACGCCACCCCTCCCCCTGTAAATATGTAAGTTACACCCCAGAGGTGGCTTTGCACTCTTTTTTTTTAATGGGATCCTTGTACCTATGTTAATTTGTATTTTTTTTTAACCAATTGAGGGAAGGGAGAAATAAAAAAAATCAAATCCCCCAAAAAGTGTGTTGCTTCCAATTACAGGGTTGGGTTAGCGTGAAACATCTTTCCTTACTCAAATCTTATTTTGCACAGCCAAGGAAAGTTATGACGTAGTTTGTGGAGACCCAGTAACATTCTCTCTTCCAGGTCATGGGGATTAGCTACTGAGAGTCATGCCAAGAGAATCATGGCATTTGATATTACCAGGTCAATGATGAATCTTTGAGATGGCACGGCCAGCATTTTGAAGCTTGTGTATGTGTTCTGTTCCCTCAGAAGGAAGGAAAGTCAGCAGGAAATGAACCTGACTGTAGACTGGACAGTCTGTCCTTTCTACAGGTGCTCTGTGCCTTACTAATGAGGGTGAGCGGAAAGAATTGGGAAGAGCCACCTCCCTTCTGTGTGGCTTTCCTGTCAGCCTTTGAAGCTAGAGGAGGGGGAAGGGAGAGCGTGGGCTCCCTGCTCACTTATATTTCCCAGAATGCCATTACTTTCTTTTAGTGTCCTATGCAGTTTTACACTGCCAGTGCCTCCAGGACAGCAGAAGTAACTGCTAGAGCCAAGTCTCTCTGTATAGTGGTGCCAAACTTGGGTCAAGTGGAGGCTCTGCACCTAGCTGCCATTCACCTGCTAGTGCCAGTGGCCTCCTGTGATTGATTCCTAAAAGCCCTAACGGCCCTGGGATCACCTGTTGCTCACCACAGCAAAATCCAAGCTGCTCCAGTCTTTTCCGTAAAATGTATTTGCTTCTCGCACTATACACATCTTCCAGTGCACTCTGAATTATCCTGCCTGTATCTTATGCCCAGTCCAATGTAAATGCTCCCAGGGAAGGGCAAGAACAGTCTACATGTCTGATCGATATGCAATTGTTTTGAGACAGGGTCTCAAGTAACCTAGGTTGGCTTCTTCACTGGTCCCTTCCTACCAACAAACCACATTCCAAATTTAGGGCAAGTGTAAACCATTGAAATGGTGATTTTTTTTTTTATGGCACTAAATTTGGGTTTGTTTGTTAGATAGCACAAGATGACTGATTCTCATGTGTAAACACTGTCTTGTTATAATTCCTGAACCTCCCTACCCACTTGTTTTAACCAGGACTCCTTTGGTTAAATTCCCTCACAATGAGCCTCCTGTCTATTGTGGGGGAGTAGATTGACAGGCTCTCAGACTCTACTATGCACTCCTTAGCTTTAGCATAATGTCAGTGGGGTGCTATATTAGCAGAATAAATTGTCCTCCCCTGGCTTTGGCTAAGGCAGGGCCTGTGTGCACAGCATCTTCTGAGCTGCCGGGAGGTAAAGCCGTGCCTTCTCATTTGATTCAGGTTAATTACATAGGAGCCGAAGGGATGCCAGGGCCCGCCTACTTATGCTGAGTTTGGAGTTCTGTAGTACACATTTTGTTAGTGTCCAAGACAAATAAGTAATATCCCTTACCCTACTGGAATGTCTTAAACAAGACAGGTTAACCCAGTGAGATGAAAAATATCCATTCACGAGTAAGAAGCTGTAAGGTGCAGCTGAACTGAAATGTGAAGTACACCCTGGGTGTAGAAGATGTTTGCAAACAGGAACATAAAAGTCTTACTAGCATTTTATACTGAGTACAAGTTGAAATTAAAATATTTTACATAGGGGCTGGAGAGATGGCTCAGTGGTACTATCTGCTCTTCCAAATGGACGTGGGGTTCAATTCCCAGCACCCACATGGCAGCTCACTACTGTCTGTAATGCCAATTCCAAGGGATCTGCCACCTTCACACTAATGCGCATAAAATAAAAAAAATTAGGTATGTTGGGTTAATAGAATATATTAATTAAAATTAACCTACATGTTTAGAGGATGTTGGAGCTCCTCAAAGTAGATGTGAGTGCCTGGAACCAAATTCAGATCCTTTGGGAGAGAAATAAGTGTGTTTGACTGCTGAGCCATCTCTCCAGCCTCATGTTTGCTTGGTGTTTTTGTTTTTGAGACAGGGTTTCTCTCCCTGGCAGCCCTAGAACTTGCTTTGTAGACCAGGCTGACTTCAAACTCAGAAATCCACCTGCCTCTGCCTTCCGGGTGCTGGGATTAAAGGTGTGTGTGCTGCCGCCGCCACCACCACTCAGGCTCTTTGTTTTTATGACAGGGGCTTGCTAAAAGCCCAGGCTGACCTGGACTCTAAATCCTGTTTCAGCCTATAATATGCAGGCTTACGTGAACCACCGTATTAGACTCTCTCTGTCCCTCTTCCTCCTCCTCTCTGGCATGACTACTCAGACTTGCCTGGATTTCCCTATGTAAATCAGACTGGTCTGAAACCTGTGGCAATCCTCTTCCTACTGCCTCGGAATGCTGGGATTGCAATAATATGTCCTTTTTTAAATATGCCTACCAGGACATTTTAATGCAAAAATGACTCCATGGTACATTTCTGATACCAGAAGCCTTAAATGATAGAACACATGAAACCAGCCTATCGAAGTGCTGGAATCTTGTTTTCTTTAAATACAAAATAAGGCTTTTCCAGTATTCCTAGAGTTCTCTAAAATTAATTTGACATCACTAACAAAGTTCCCTCTGTATCAAATGCAACTAAGAACAATAAAATTACTCAACCTTATGAAAATACAGGTATTCTCCCCCCCCCAAAAAAAAAATTCTTGTTAACGATGAGATCAAGACTACATTTAATCCCAGGAGACCCTGATAAATGCTTATAGAGAGCATATCTAACCCTGTGTGTCAAAAATCCTCTATCCTCACAGCAAGGCACAATTGAACAAGTCTTTGGCTTGGGTTTTTTTTAGCTTAAAGAAGTTTTTAAAAGTCTGATCTGAGATGTGGTACTTAGGATCCTGGGGTTAGTTTAGAGTCACCGTTTTCTTATTTACCTCCCTACTAGGTTCTAGGCTTCAAAGATTTTTAAATATGTGCCAGTGTTACATATCAGTAATTGTCCTATGTATTAAGACACTTTGGAGAATTCAACTCACTATCAGTCTAACCTATAACAACTATGTTATTTTAGATAATGGTGGCTGTGTGACCTTCGTTCCAGTGCACACTGATATGACTCACACACAAGTGATGATAAAATTCATGTGACTTCTTTGTTCCGAGGAATGTTCCAGATGTGTGACTGGGAGAAATGCTCTATTATTTAATTATGTTATCAGTGCAGATCAGAGGTAGATCAAAAAGTGGGAGCTGTTCAAGCCAGTGAAATAGAGACCAGGTCTGAAGAAACCCCAAGCGGATAGCACTAGTTAGATTTCATACGTGACCTAAGCAAGCCTTGATTGATTTGAAGAAACTTAAGAGAAAAACTACGTTCAGCATGTTTGTGTGGTGCTGAGGTCCAAGCCTGGGGCCACACACACTCTTGAGCACATTCTCTGCAGCCTTAGGCCCCGGGCTGTTTCTTCTAAGCTGCCTCTACCGGTATTCACAAGGCAGCAGCTGGTGAAGGCACGGCTGAAAGCCCGTGCTGACTCCTGAGAGCCACCTGTGCTACAGGCGGGACGTCGATAGAAGGACACTCACCCCTCCTTCCTACACACCCACCCTACTCCCTACCCATTGTGAACCCCCCACTTGCCCCTCCTCACTACACATTGGAAGTCCCTCAACATTATTCACCCTTCTGTCCTACACACTCGATCACACACACACACAGAGACGTGCACAAACACTATACACATACACACACACACACACACACATATATAAAATAAAAATAAAAGATTTAAATGGCCTGCACTGAAGAAAATCAGAGCTCCATTCCACCAATCAGAGATAGCCAAACAAGCCAAGGGTCTCTGGTATACACACTGAACTGAGTAACTGTAACGCTGATCAATGAAGTTTCTTTTGCTTTATTTCAGTCTTCCTGCAAAGCCCCTTCTGAACCACTTGCAGTTCACAGCTGCCTGATTCATGAAGTCTTGTCTGCTACAATAAACTTCTAATGGGCCTCGCTTTACGTTTTTAGCTGTCCGGGCTGAATCTGCTCCTCTTTTCAGTACTCGGAAGTTCAAATTCCTCCACTGAGTCCAGCGGAAACTTGATGATAAGCATTTGGCTGTAAAAGTCGCCAGAGGGCAAGCATGCTGTGTGATCAAGTTTTTCCAACAGGCTAAAGTCCTCATTTCCAGCTAGCATGCGTTTGTGCTTACGGGGCCTTCCAGAGAAGAACAAATCTTTAGCCAGATGTTGTAACATACCTGTAATCTTACACAAGAAAAAAAAAAAAACTCTTTCCAAATGAACTGGAATTACAGATGGTTGTGAGCTGTCATGTAGATACTAGGAATTGAACCCAGGTCCTTTGGAAGAGCAGCCAGTGTTGCTGACTGCTGAGCCATCTCTCCAGCTCCCGCTTTTGCTTTTTGAGGCAGGGTCTTATGTATCCAAGGCTATCCTTAAATTTATTACGTAGCTGAGGATCACCCTCAGCTCCTGACCCTCCTGCTCTATCCTGGGTGCTAGGCGGGCCGGCCTGCACATCCCCAGTGTATGTAGAGATCAAACCCAGGGCCTCATGAGTGCAGGGCAAGCACTCTGCAGATGGAGGCCCAGCCCCAGCTTGCTTTTTCTCTTGCTAGTCTAGGTATAGCATGCACAGAGGGGGGGAGAAAGAGCAAGCATGCTGCTGTGTGGGCGGTCGTGGACACCCGGGTGTTGCTCCATTCTCTAGGTGTTTCCTTTAGAATCCATCTTCTATCTAAACCAACAGGCATTCAGGTTCCTTCCCCTTAAGTGAGGCTTTGTTTTTCTCTCCTTTTCTTTTTCCCCCCCTGAGACAGGGTTTCTCTGTGTAGCCTTGGCTGTCCTGGACTTGCTTTGTAGACCATTCTGGCCTCAAACTCACAGAGATCCTCCTGCCTCTACCTCCCAGGGGGCTGGGATTATAGGCTTGTGCCACCACGCCCAGCTTACTTTATCCTTTCTATCGGTCCTCAAACCACCACCGAAGAGCTATTCCCCGAAACTTGAAAATGCCACAGAGCAGATGACATAATCATAAGGAAAACTTAAATCTCATGGTTGTCTGCTAGCCACGTGGTCACCTGAGCTCTTCCTGGCCTGACTTTCTCCTTGGCTTCCGGATGTGGCACTGGCTTCGCCATGTGGCACTGCGCCAGTCATCTTCAACTGCCAACCAGGTGCAGGGCCCTCAGAGTTCCTGCGCCACAGATGTCCATGAGGGATACCAATTAACACACAGGCTGAGCGAGGTATGCACGCCCTGTACTACACAGACTGGTTGATAGCCCTTCAAAATTGCAGGTGTGGGCTGGGGAGATGACCCAGCAGATAAAAGTGTTTACTGCATAGGCCCGACGGCCTGCGTTCCCTTCCCAGAACCCACAGTAAGAAAGAACCAACTCCAAAAGCCCTCTGACTTTCACAAGCCCAACATGGCACCCACACTTACACCAACGAGTTATGCCCCTATGCACACACTAAGAAAAGTAAATTAAAATTAAAAGTTGCAGATGCCCTGCTGGACCTGGACATAAGCCCTGGAGAGATTTTTCTCTTCCTACAAACATTGCTCCCCCCTGCCCTTCTATTCCCCCCCAAAACAACTTCAGCTGGACCCGCTCCTACCGGGATTCTCAGTTTTCAAAACCTGCCGAAATGCAGGACCCAGGTTGCCTTGAGAGCTGGAAATCGGCATCTACAGAAATTGTTCCTGGCCATTTAGGCTAGGTGGTCCTTAGCTGAGCCTTTAAGAATGGGGGCAAAGGTCAAACTCTAAGACCTCTTACCTGCCTCTTGTCCTGCCCTGCCCCTCTCCTCCTCTTCCCCTCCCTTCCTATCCTTGGTTGGCTTTCCTTTCTCCTCTTCCTCTTCCCCTTCCTCTTCCTCCTCTCCTCCCTTTTTTCCTTCTTCCTCCTTCCTCCCATCATCCTCCACGATCTCTAATTACTTCTTGCTGTAATGACATAAAAATATTTATAGTCATCACTGAATAGTCACATCACTAGTTCATCTTTTTATTTCCCCATTTGTGTTTTTTCTTCTTTCATTTTGCTCTGCCCCAGAGTCTAGTCTTGCTCATGGATGGTGCCTCATCTCCCTCCATTGATATTGTTTTTCCTATAACTCAAAAGAAATATTTCATTACATTTTGTTTTAGTGGTGTGGTGTGTGTGTGTGTGTGTGTGTGTAGGACAGAGGCTGACTTCAGTATCTTCCCCGATTGTTATCTATCTTATTCCTTTTTCAAGACTGGCCTCTCACTGAATCTGGATCCCACTGACTCTGTTAGCCTGGCTGGTCAAGGAGTTCCTGAATCTGCCACCTCCATGCTTCCAGCACTGGGCTTACGGCTGTGTTCTGCTAGGTTTGGATTTTACAGGGATCTGTAGTTCCCTAGGCACTCCGCTTTGGTTTGAAGTGTCACTGTTTTCTCCTAGGTGACTCTTGTCAAGTGTGTCATTGTCACCGGAGGCTAACCCAGTGAGGCCACCGGACTTTGGACTCAAAGCTTAACTATAAGTAAACCTTTCCTCTTTTTAAGTTTATTTGTCTCCAGAATTCCACCACAGTAATACAGAGATAACTGACAAATTCTATTTCCCCGTTCTGTCAACTCAGATGAATTATCTCACCTTTGTGATCCTTAGATTTGTATCTTTAAAAAATGGGAACAAAATGCTTATTACATGGGATAGCTGGAAAAGTTAGGTGAGATTTCTACCAAATCTTTTGTATTAGTGTCTTGCCTTTCAAATGCTTGCTCAGAGACTGACTATGCCTCATCTCCCTCCATAGATACTGTTTTTCTTATAATTCAAAAGCATTTATTTTAGCGTGTAGTATGTTTGTGTTGCCACAGCACATGTGTGGAGGTCAGAGGACATTTACACAGGTCCTAGCATTCCAGGTTCAATCCCCGTTCCATAAAAATAAATAAATAAGCATATTGTTAACTCCGTCTCCTAAAGCCCGCCATTACCATCACCCAAAGCAACAATATTTGCAAAGCCAAGGGGCTGGTGTGCGACCTTATTTTTTTTTTTTCTAAAACAATGGAGCAAATTTATAGTTAACTATAGTCTTTTTGAGACAGGGGCCCACTTTGTAGTCTTGGTGGACCTGGAGCTTGTTAGGTTGACCATACTGGTCTCAAACTCATAGAGGTGAGCTTCAGCCTGCTGGGATTAGAGGCGTGTGCCACCACACATGGCAGGTTTCTAGAACTGTAAAAGTTCAAGTAGGTTCTACATATAACATCTCATGTTTCTCCAAGGGATTCAGTACAGGCATGAAGGGTGTATTAAAAGCACCTCCCATAGGCTGCGAGTGCCAGTAAGGTACACTTCAGTTCATTCTGAGAAGCAAGTACAGAGACACTAGAGGACCCCAGCCACAGGAGGAGGGACAAGGGGAGGGAGGGAACAGCACTGGGGCACTTCAGTGGTCCTAAGGCAAGTAAAAAAGGACAAGGGTAGTTTTCCTAGAAAACAGAGCAAAGGTGAGCAGGCAAGGGTAGGAAGACTTAGAGCACTAGAGGACTGTCTGCTGGACAGGCGGCACCGGGAGGAAGTGAGAAGAGCCAGATGAAGATAAAGAAAAGTATGCCTGTCTTGTGGAATAGTCTGGACTCTGTCCTGATGTCCAAGGGAGTGAAAAACAGGAGCTTTAGACCTGGGAGTCACGTGATCTACTGTGCAGCTGGAGAGAATCTCAGGGGAGTGACTTTGCAGAAGTGGGACGCTCGCTGTTTGTACCAAGTCGACACTTAAAGCTTCCTCCTCCTGTGTTTTCCCTGGTTCTTCACCAGGAGTTTCCAGGTGGACCAGCCTATTCATTTCTGTAGAAATAAGCATCTTGTTCTGTTTGCACTATTTTTCCTCTCTCTTTCTCTCTCTCTAGGGTCTTTCTACATAGTCCTGGCTGTCCTCAAACTTGCTGTGTAGACCAAGCTGGCATCAAAATCACAGAAATCTACCAACTCTTGCCTCCCAGGTGCTGGGATCATGCTGCCATTCTGGCTAAATTTTAATCTTTAGTTTTATTTTATGTGTTTGGGTACTTTGCCTGTATACCTGTATCTCTCTGCATCAGCTATCTGCAGTTTTGAGTTGTCATGTGGTTGCTTGGGCTTGAACTCAGGTCCTGTGGAAAGGCTACCAAAGCTCCTAACCACAGAGCCATCTCGCCAGCCCCACAAAGGAGCCTTGTCTTAATTGTCTGATATCCAAAGGGGAGGTCATGGTGTTTGTTTCTGACAGCTTCATGCCTGCTAGTGCATTTTCATCACAGCTGCCTAGAACATTCTAAACTTGGGGCTTAAAGGAACAACAACCTAGAACCTAGAACCTTCACTCAGATGAAGCCCATGGTAGCTCATAACCAATTGGTTTCCCATAGTAAGGGGAACAAGGACTATTTCTAACAGGAACTCAATGGCAGGCTCTTTGACCTCCCCACCCCCCAAGGGAGGAGCAGTCCTGCTAGGCCACAGAGGAGGACTTTGCAGCCAGTCCTGAAGATACCTGATAAAACAGGGTCAGATGAAAGGGGAGGAGGTCCTCCCCAATTCGTGGACTTGGAAAGGGGCAGAGAGGAGATGAGGGAGGGAGGGTGGGACTGGGAGGGAATAAGGGAGCAGAATACACATGGGATACAGAGTTAATAAAATGTAACTAATAATAAAAAAATAAATTTAAATTTAAAAAAAAAAAGGAACAACAACCACTTCTTACCATTCGGAGTTCAGGGAGTGAGTTGTGTGCAGCAAAATGGTGTGTTGCAAAAGCTTGCAGTTGGATGATGGCTGGGGTTGGAGTCTGTTCAAGGTGTTGTTTTGTCATGTGAACTACAGTTAACATGTGGACTGATTCACCAGAAGGCACCTGGGGATCAACAGAAAATGTTCCAAGATATCTATGAGGCTGTGTCACCTTTTATGACCTAGCTTCAGAAATCACATTTCTGGGCCTGGTGACATGACACACTTCTGTAATCCCAGCACTCAGGATGTGGAGGCAGGAGAATAATGAATTCAAGGTCAGCCTCAGAGACATAGAAAGAGTGTCTCTCTCTCTCTCACACACACACCAACAACAACAACACCAACAACCACAGAGAAACCCCAATGCTGCTATTGCAGTGAGTCTCTGAAGATAGCCCTATTGATTTGTGGGAAATAGAATCTATCTTTTGACAGACACATGCAGGCATGTTTTGAAACCACCAAGGTGCACCCTAGGGTCCCAAATAATTTACATTCCTCCCTTGTGTCTTTTAGGACCTCCATACCTCTCATTTGCTACAGCACCAGGCCTGGCTTACAGTCCCGGATCTCGTCACCTACATTCAGCTCAAGTAGACGTAAAGATCCTGACCTGTGATTCTTCATGTCTTGAGTGTCATTTCTTTCAGTCTGAAGTCCTATAAGATCAGGACAGAAGCCACTAGTCCCCTATTGGTGGCCATTTGGAGAGGATTAGAAGGTGTGACCTTGCTGGAGAAAGTATGTCACTGAAGGTGGGCTTTGAAAAAGATCATGTCATTTTCAGCTAGCTCTCTCTGCTTCCTGTTGGTGGTTTGAAATGTGAGAGCCTCCATCTCTCAGGGGTCACGCTAGCTGCCTGACACCTGCTGCCTCCACTTCACTGTAGTGGACTCTAACTCTTTGGAACCATAAGCCCTAAATAAATTCTTTTTTCTGTAAACCGCCTTGGACATGGTATTTCTCACAGAAATAGAAAAGTAGTTAACAGAGACCTCAACATATCTTTCTGTGGAAACAAAATTTGACTCATAACAGCTGGACTCAGCAAAATGGTTCCCATCCAATTCTTTCAAGCAACTGTGGTCAAATGCTGGCTTGGGTTGATGTCACCCCATCTTTTCTTACATGTGATGCTGCTATCAGCTAGAATACTTCTTAAACTTTTTCTTGAACTGGGAATCTCAAAGCAAGGCTGTCAAAGAGAAGAAAATCAGACTCTACATCTCCAGGGCAGACTTACAGTGAATTCAAAGATCTGTTTTTAAATCACTCCCTCTGTTTCCTAATCATCATTGCAGTTGTTACCAAAGCCATTTCGTAAAACTCTGACCATGATATTCTCTTGGTTACAATTCTTTGTGTGTTTGTTTGTGTGTGTGTGTGTGTGTGTGTGTTATGTACATGCATGTGTGTATATGTGTCCATAAATGTATATGTATGTGTGCATGAACAAACCCAAAGTTGACATGAGCTATCTTCCTCAATTGCTTTCTGTCTTATTAATTGAGGTGGAGTCTCTCTGAAAACAGAGGTGCCCAATACAGCTGGTCTACATAGCCAACTTTCTCTTGAAATCTCTTTTTACTGTCTTTTTACTGAGATTACAGGTAGCTGCCACATCTGTCTGACTTTTTACATGGCTTCTGGGGATCTGAACTTTGGTCCTTACTTTTGCACAGCAAGAACTTTATCTACTGAGCCATCTCAGCCCACTACAATTCTTTAATAGTGTTTCACTGCTGGTGAGATAGAAGCCAAAACATTTATTGTTGTTTTGCTGTATAGATCAGGCTGGCTTTGAAGTCCACCTGCCTCTGCCTCCAAGTGCTTAAAGGAGTGTGCCACCACATTTGGCTGGAAGCCAAACTCTTGAATGTGACCTCTGAGCCTTGCGTTTCTGCTTTTCCATGGACCCCAGATCATGGAGAGTCCACGGCTGTCAGTGTGTCAGTGTGACATTTCCTTGGAAGTCATGGCACATGACTTAAGCAGGCCTATGCAGACACCCAGAAGAGAGAGACTCTCACCCAAAAGACTGTAAGACAACAAAAGTTACTGCATCAAAAGTGAACTTGTGACTTGAGCTTGGCAAAAGCATGTGTGTAGGGTTAGCTGCAGAAACCATTCATCGGCCACCCCTCCAGTGCTATCAGGAGAGAGGAGACCCGGGCCAAGGGTCCATTCTGAAATTCCTACAATAAATATTAACTATTTGTATCCACTGACTCAGTGACTCCACACTCAGCTGCTCTGATAATGGGCTGGCTCCCAGGTGCTTTGTGTGGGAGAGAACCTACCAAGCCCTAAGCAGTGCTTTTTGGGGATTTCATTACTAAAACACACCCACGTCTCTCCACAGATGAATAAACTGAACTTCTAGTGTTCATCATCAGCCTCCTGTGGAAGTGGGTAGGTGGGAGCCAGTCTGATCTACACTGTGCCTAATGGGCAGCGGTGGAATTCTGAGCCCACGGTGCCTGAGGAACTCCAAGGGTGAAACTCGAGAGAGGCAAAGGGAGGCAACCAGGATGGAAAATCTAAGAAAGAAGTTCCTCTCAGAACCTTGCAATCACTTCCTTTGGTTGTGAGTCCTTGATCCTCCCTGCCTCACCCTAGTTTCAGCCTGGGGACACTCAGCAGGGCAGATGCCATGGTGCAGAATCATCTTTACACACTGACAGCCTTGCTGTGGAGGTGAGGATTGCCTCTAGCTGAGGTTAAGACCTGCTCCAGCTGCCTGTAGTTAAAAAGTGACCAGAGAGTCAGGCTCCCAATGTGAACAAAAAGCAGGCAAGCTTTCACATCTCTTGGATGTCCCATGGCTTCAAGGATAGGGCAAAGAGTCTCCTGGCAACAAAGATTTCCACTGACTCACCGGAAGAATGAGTATCGATGTTCCGAGTGCCTACACAGTTGGACTGTCCAGGGCAGAGCTCTGCACCCAGTCCCAACCACCAGACTGGCTAATAGGCAGGTGTCTCCCAATGTAAAAACAATGCAACTCAAGAAATTAAACATCAACAAACAAAATAATCCAATTTAAAAAATAAAGAGCTAAACAGATTTCTCAACAGAGGAATCTTGAATGGCCAAGATGCACTTAAAGAAATGCTCAAGGTCCTTAGTCATCAGGGAAATGCAAATCAAAATGACTCCGAGATTTCATCTCATACCAGTCAGAATGTCTAAGATCAAAAACTCAAGTGACAACACATGTGGAAATCAATCTGGCACTTTTTCAGAAATTTGGGAATAGCCCTACCACAAGACCCAGTTATAGCACTCCTGGGCATATACCCAAAAGATGCTCCAACATACCACAAGGATGTTTGCTCAACTATGTTCATAGCAGCTTTACTCATAATACCCAGAATCTTGAAACAACCTAGATGTCCCTCACCCCAAAAAATGGATAAAGAAATTGTGGTGCATTTACCCAATGGAATACTACTCAGCTATTGAAAACAAGGAAATCATGAAATTTCAGGCAAATGGATGGAACTAGAAAAGATCATCCTGGGTGAGGTAACCCAGACCCAGAAAATGCACATGATATGTGTTCACTTATAGGCAGATTTTAGCCATATAATACAGGATAGATGTACTACAATCCACAGGCCCAAGGAAGTTAAGTAACAAGGAGGACCCAAGGGAAGATGCTTAAATCTCACTCAAAAGGGGAACTAGACAGCAGAAATAGGTGAAGAGAGGGAACAAGACAGGAGCCTAGCATAGCTGTCCTCTGAGAGGCTCCACCCAGCAGTGGATGGAAACAGATGCTGAGACTCACGGCCAAACATTGGGCGAAGCCTTGGGAGTCTTACAGAAAAGCGGAAGGAAGGATGGAAGGACCTGGAGATGCCAGGAGTGCCACAAGAAGGTCAAAAGAACCAACTAACCCAAGCCCAGAGAGGTTTTCAGAGACTGAAGCAGCAACCAAGGAACTAGGTCCCCTACACAGATGTAGCAATTGGGCAGCTCAGGTCCTTCATATAGGTACCTAGTAAGGGTGCAGGGGCCACATCTCTGACATGAATACTTTTGCCTACACTCCACCCTGGTGGGGCTGCCTTGCCAGGCCACAGGGGAAGAGGACATGCTCAGTCCTGATGCAACTTGATAATCTGGGGTGGGTTGGGACGGGAGGGGTGTTCCCCTTATTATCTCCAGCTCAGCCTCTGCGAATGGAGAAGTCCCCCACTTTCAGCCATTGTTTGGCCCCGCCCAGAAGTCACTAAGAGGCGTGTAAGTTGGTGGAAGTCCTTTATTTCTTCCATAGCTTGATTTACTGTGGATTGCCAATGACACAGAGAACTCTAGACACCACTGGGTAGGATCTTGGGGTTATGTAATGGACAGAGACGTCATTCACAGAGGTGAGTGGGAGAGGTGACCATCTCTGCTTGACTCCATCACATCCAGTGAAATGATGTGTGAGGAGATCCAGTCTGGAATGAGGTGAAAGGGGAAATGGTTGCTTATGTGAACACACTAAACGTTATCGTGTTTTCTGTGTGTGTTATGCAAGGGGGCACAGGATGGGACTAGAGGACAGGGAGAGGTCTCAGACTTGCCACGCATCTGTCCTGGCCAATGTCTTGGAACTCCTTTCAAATCAGTGGGGTAATGTGGCAAGGCAGGACCACATCAGGTTGGTCCCAGTTCACTCCTTGGAATTAATGTATCATGAAAGGAATAAAGAATGTGGATGGGGCCAATTATAAAGTCAGCAGTGTTGGGAACACCAGCCAGCAGGCGCTTCACCCTGGGGACTTTCCATTTGTCCTGTGGTTCCTCCTTCTTCCTTTGCCTCTCATCCCAGATCTATGCCAGCCATCTTGCCTCCAAATTAAAGCATCTCATGGGGGTGGGCCCTGGTGGTTTGGAGGAAGAGACGGATGACGGTTCTGAACGAGTCCGGGATCACCACTGACTGGCTGAGAGAGCGTGAGCAAGGTATTTTAGCCTCTGTGAGCCTCCGTTTCTGCCGACGTGAAATGGAGGCTGCCACCTGTCAAGAAGATGTCAGGAAAATGGAAGGTTCAATGGGGCTGCTGCCTGAGATGTATTTGGCAGGTAGCACATTCACATTCCACTGACGACAGTCACTTCCGAGTTTACTTAGTGTGTTTTGGTTTTGTTTTTCAAATGCCGCCTGTTAATATCTATAATCTTAATGGGAATGGAGGAAGTAATTAGAGCACAAGTTTTTGAGGAAGTGTTAAGGAAAAACTTAGTGATAATGATACTGGATCGAGCCTATGCGTGGTGTTATACATAGTCTGTTTCACGGGATGGAGAATCACCTTGGAGACGAAACTGCCCTGTCTGGGAGGTGGGAAGAATCACCTGTAAGGGGTGGCGTTTCCCTGGTCTGGGGAGGACCAGGCCTCACAGGAGACAGCTCTCAAGTCCCTCGGGGCCCACGCCTGCCCCGCCACGGTGGAGCGTGTCCCGTGTAACTGTGAGAGGAACCGAACCCTTCCTTTGGCAGGTTGCATTTGGTCAGGTGTTCTGTCACAGCCTCGAGAAAAGTGACTAATTCCCGGTGTACAGGGCATTTGTCACGCCGCAGCCCGTTGGAGTGCTGGCACAGACAGCTCGCTGTAGCCCGCCAGCCCTAGGAAGCAGGGTCCACTGCGGTCGGGCTCCACACAAGAGGAGAAGCCGCGATAACGCTGCCCAGAGGGCAGGCTCCCCCAAGAACTCTTCCTTGGGGAAACCTGAACGGATCCCTCCTGCGTCACGCAGGGCGCCGACGACAAACCAAGCCACGGTTCCACCGAAGGCCTGCCTGGGGGACCTGTGAGCTTGCTGAGCATCCTTACACAGCCTGCGCGGCTCCAGCACGGTGGCACACTGAGCGGTCTCACCCCAGCGTGGACAACGGTATCACCACAGCTACTTCAAGGCCCCGCAGTTAGCCTCGCACTGTCTATGGACCCTAGCACTTCGCCAGACCACAAAGCCCAGGTCATTAGGGCACAGTCAGGGAGCCAGCTGGGAGTCCAGGAGATGACAGTTGGCATCGCAGGTCAAGTCGGATGACCCTCTCCACCCGGATGGGAGAAGTCAACAGGCCCGATCCAGATCACGGGATCACGTCATGCAGGGAGATACAGCTGTTTAATGAAGACGACAGTTGTTACGCTCGGAGGGTAGCACTCAACCACGGTGGTGCACGCCTCTCATGCTGCACTTGGGAAGTGCAGGTAAGAAGAACGTGAGTTCAAGGTCAGCCTTGGCTACTTAGTGATTCTGAGGAAGTCTGGGCACAAAACCAAAACAAAACAAAAACAGAAAAGTAGGTTCAGCTCTCTGTCCTTGTTGCGATGTTTATTTATTGAAAAACATCTTTGTCCTGCTCCTTATTTTTAAAAGTATGAGTTATTTAGGTGAATTTTTAAAATTACATTAAAAAGATTTATTGTACGAGTGGGCACTCATAGGATCCCCTGGAAACAGAGTCACAGGGTGCTGGGAATCAAACCTGGGGTTCTCCTGGAAGAGCAAACAGTGTGCTTGACTAATGAGCCATTACTCAGGCCCTTGAGATGAAACTGTTATACAATGAACTCCTATAAAGTGAAAATTTCAACAGCATTTATTATATTCACAGTATGGTACAGCTACTACTTGGTCTAACTTAAAAGCATTTCCTAGCTGAACGAGGCGGCACATTCCTGTAATCCCAGCAACTCAGGGAGGCAGAGGCAGGAGGATCTCTGTGAGTTTGAGGCCAGCCTGGTCTACAAAGCAAATCCAGGACAGCCAAGGCTACACAGAGAAACCCTGTCTCAGGGAAAAACAAAAACAAAACAAAACAAAATAAAAAAAAAAATAAGCATTTCCTTTCTACATTAAACAGTTTCCTTCTATTAAAATGCACCCCAGACACTGAGACCTATAGATGTGTTTTGTCTCCAGACTGATCTGTTCAGGACATTGCATGTAACAGAACATATATGTAACTTCCTTTAGAGACAGGATCTTACTCTGCAGCTCAGCCTGGCTTAGGACTAATTATGCAGTTCAGCATGGCCTCAGATTCACAGTAATCCTCCTGCTTCAGCTTCCTGAGAGCTAGGATTGTGGGCATGAGCCAGCACGCCCAGATCAATGTGTTATTATTAGTTGTTGTTATTGGTTCTGTTTTTACGTGCTTAGTGTAGGGTTCTCAGAGTCCTCCACGCCGTGGCATGCATCAGCATCTTCACGGTGGAGAAACACTTTATTGTGGATGTGAAGGGCAACCTGTTCGTCCCTTCATCAGCTGATGGACATTTGGGTCATTTCCACCTCTTGTGTGTTGCAGAGATGAGCACGCATGTACCTGTGCCACTTTGCACTCTGTTCTCAATTTGTTGGTGCTCACACGTAGGAAGAGGACTGTGGGGCTGTGTGTCCAGTTCACATGAAGCATTTGAGAGGAATCACTGAACTGTTCTTCTCAGAGTTTGAGTCACCCTACAGTCCTTCCAGTAATATTTATCAACATGCTCAACAACACCGCCATTTCTTTATGTGATGCTAGAGCCTAACCCCACAGGCTTGTGCAGGCTAGGTTAACCTTCCACCACTAAGCTACATCCTGAGCCCCAATACTTATTCTTTCTGGTCTTGTTTTTTTCTTCTTCTTCTTTAACATGCTCTAACAGGAAGCGGTAGCTCACTGTGGTTAACTAATGACATTGAGTTCTCCTTTCTATATTTTCTTTGGAGAAATGCCTACCCTGTCCTGTGCCTACTTTTCTTTTTTTTTTTCTTTTTTTTCTTAATTATTGATTTGTGTCTTCATCTGTTTTGTTGCTACAACAAAAAGCAGACCGAGTAAGTTACAATCACATGGGGTTTATTTTGTTCATTGTTCTGGAAGCTGGGAAATCTGAAAGTTTAGTACCAACTCTGGCTTTTGTTCTGTGTGATGATACGGTTGGAGGTAACAGAGTGAGAAACCTTGCAGGGGAGCCGAAGACAGGATGGGAACTGAATCTCCCCGTTTATATCGGGAGTCTGTTCCTGGAAAATTACGAACACATTCCACAACAGTGAACTAATCAGTTCACAAGGACGTGATGTAATCACCTCTTTATTTTTTTTTTTCTGTTTTTGTTTTGTTTTGTTTGTTTGTTTGTTTTTCAAGACAGGGTTTCTCTGTGTAGCCCTAGCTGTCCTGGACTTGCTTTGTAGACCAGGCTGGCTTCAAACTCACAGAAATCTGCCTGCCTTTGCCTCCCTGTGTGCTGGTATTATGGACACGGGCCAAGTGGTACCAGGCTAATCACCTCTTAAGTTGCCAGCTCTTCATATCTACAAAGAAATCCAATTTAAGTGTGAGTTTTGGTTGGGAAATTCAAACCATAACATGTTATAATTTTTCTTGAGTTGTGAGAGTTCTTTAGACAGAACTCCCGACTTAGCATAGGGGGATGTCCAGATAAAGCCATCATAAATTGAACATAACAGAAAACCAAAATGCACTGCATATCCTTAATGTAGCCATCACACAAAGAAGTGCTGATTACTCAGCCAGGTGTTCATCTTCCTGCCTTGCCTGTAACTGGCCCCCAGACCCCAGAACAACTGATTCCATGATGGAGGTACAATTCAGGCCATAAAACTCAGCAAGTAGACAGAATCACCAGCCAAATAAAAAATGAAGACCTAATCCATCAAAATCCATAGTTCTGGGTAAGTCTCTAAAAATACTAACCTTGCTTTTTGGTTTCTGTAGTTCTGCTTCTGGTAAACTGTTTTTGTTAACTGAAGTATATCAAACCAGGATACGGTTTTTATGCTTAAAAGCTTACCCTGAGAAAGGCTCAGGACTACATTGGGATTCCAAACACTCAAAATAGTTGCCGGCCAGCCAATAAAGACTTTCTGTTTGGCTTAAAACCATGTCTGAGTAGTATTCTCTGGTGAATACCCCACAATACTGACAGCATTGTGAGCATATTATATTGAATGTTGCTTGCCAATGAAAACATCACAATTCAAAACTTGTGATGGAGTCTTTCTCAATACAAGTCCCAAATTGCCAGTTTCTTAGATACTAAACCCTGACCAGATATACAGGTAGACAGTTCCTTTTCTATTGCTGTGATAAAATACCATGACCAAGGTGATCTACAGAAGAGTTTATTTGGAGCTATGGTTCCAGCAAGATAATAGTCGATAGTGGAGAAGCAATAGCAGACAGCTAAAGCAGCAGCTGAGAGCCTACCAAAAACCCGAGAGCCATCCAAAAACCCGAGAGAGCTTGCTCAAAATGGTACATGTCTTTTGAAACATGAGAGCACCCCCTCCCCAAGTCATATACTTCCTCCTTCCACACCTCCTACTCCACCAACAGCCACCAAATGGGTTCCAAGTATTCAAATGCCAGAGACTTATGGAGGACATCTCACTAAAACCACCACAATTTGCAAAAATTTTCTCCCATGCACAAGTTGTCTTTTCACTTCACTGATAATGTCCATTTAATTTTGTTTTACTTTTTTTTTCTTTTTAAAACATTCTGTTATGTGTCCTTAGCTAATCTGATACTCCCTATGTTTCCTAGGCTGGCCTTGAACTCATGGTAATCCTTCTGCCTCAGTCTTTCAAGGGCTGGGATTGATTACAGCTGCCACTACCACACTTAGCTTGATAATGACTTTTGATGCATAGCCGTTTTCATATCTGATCAAGTCCAGTTGACTCAATTTCTCTTTCTTTTGCTGCGCATTTGATGTCACAGACCAAAATCCATACCAGATCCAAGGTCATAGCATTTTATCCACGGTTTCTGCTAAGACTTCCATGGCTTTAGCTGTTATTTTCCGAGTGTTGATTCATTTTGAGATCATTTTTTTTATACAATTCTTTTGTATGTGGAAACTCAGTGGCCCCAGCACCTGTTATTATAGAAACTCCCTCCCCCACTGAGCAGTCTCCCTGTATGATTTCCATCTCTCTGGAGGAGGCATGACAACGTGGAGAAAAGCTGGTAACTCCTCTCTGGGTCTAGACACAGGGGAGATGCAGAGATAGGCTGCTCAGCACATCAGAGGACACCAGAGGGAGTTTCCAGAGCTACAGGACTTCCTGTACATGCAAAGAGTGTTTGGTTGATGCCTTCATCAAAGGTAATTTGAGTGGCACTGTTAAAATTATTTGAGTCATAAAATGCATAAGATGAATAGATGATGCAAACCATTATGATAATATCGAGATTCAATAGTTGGAGCTCATGCATGTGACAGGGAAGGTGACATGATTTCCCATCACTTGAACAGATTACTTCCTTTATTTGCTTTTCTAATACTTCTGAATGCAAAGCCTTGTTCAAGCTGGTAATTGAGCTGGCATTTTACTGTATGCACCTTCTTTCTGTGGCCTGTAAAGTATTTTTGTCTCTGCTTTATAGATGTGAAGACAGAGGGAAAAATAAGTTAATATTCTTGCTTAAGGCAGCTTTCTTTTGTTAATCTATGTATAGAATATATATATTTTAGGAAGCTTCTATAGTAATACATTTCCAAGTTTAAGGTGTATTTCTAAGAGGTAGAAGAAGCTGAGGGAAGTAATCCCAGCCTGTAATCCCAGCATGTAAGTGATCAAGAAAGAAGATGGCCCAAAGTTTGAGGATAGTCTGGGATACATAGTGAGTTTCAGGCCAACCCCGGCTAGAGAAAGAAATACTGTTTGAAAAACTAAAACCCCACTGGGCAGTGGTGATGCATGCCTTTAATCTCAGCACTCTGGAGGCAGAGGCAGAGGCAGAGGCAGAGGCAGAGGCAGAGGCAGAGGC
>NW_026596051.1:35311371-35313547 GCF_907164565.1 Psammomys obesus
GAGGCAGAGGCAGAGGCAGAGGCAGAGGCAGAGGCAGAGGCAGAGGCAGAGGCAGAGGCAGAGGCAGAGGCAGAGGCAGAGGCAGAGGCAGAGGCAGGCGGATCTCCACGAATTCAGGGCCATCCTGGTCTACAGGGTGAGTTCCAGGACAGCCAAGGATACACAGAGAAACTCTGTCTTGAAAAGCCAAAAACCCACATCCTCCCAGGAGCCTACCCTGTCACAGGCCTCCACCTTGACAAAGAGATGTCCTCCCTTAGTTTCCCTTCTTGTTCCCAGCCCCCTCACCTCCCACCTCCACCAGATTCTCCTAACATTTGACCCACACCCTTGTTTCCCCTCCCCCAACTCCCGCCCAGTTCCTTCTCTTCACCCACTTCTGCAATCTATTCTATTTCCCCTTCTGAGTGACATTCCGGTACCCTCCCTTGGGCCCTCCTTGTTACTCAGCTTCTTTGGATCTGTGGATTGTAGTATGGTCATCCTCCATACTACAGACAGGATAAGCAGGTCTAATATCTGCTTATAAGTTAGTATATACCACATATATCTTTCTGGGTCTGGGTTACCTCACTCCGGATGATCTTTTCTAGTTCCATCTATTTGTCTACAAATTTCATCATTTCCTTGTTTTTAATAGCTGAGTAGTATTCCATTGTGTAAATGTACTACAATTTCTTTATCCATTCTTTGGTTGAGGGGCATCTAAGTTGTTTCCAGTTTCTGGCTAAAACCGCTATGAACATAGTTGAGCAAATGTCCTTGTTGTATGGTGGAGCATCTTTGGATATATGCCTAGGAGTGGTATAGTTGGGTCTTGAGGTAAAACTATTCCTAATTTTCTGAGAAAGCATCAGATTGATTTTCAGAGAGGTTGTACCAGTTTACATTCCCACCAGCAATGGAGGAGAGTTCCCCTTTCTCTACATCCTCTCCAGCATATGTTGTCACTCGAGTTTTTGATCTGAGCCATTCTGATGGGTGTGAGATGGAATCTTAGAGTGGTTTTGATTTGTATTTCTCCGATGGGTAAGGACATTGAGCATTTCTTTAAGTGCTCCTCAGCCATTTGAGATTCCTCTGTTGTGAATTCTCTGTTTGGGTGTGACTCTGGCTGAGACTCCTAATGTGGTTGGGGGATGGGGTGGGAGGACATGGAGACTGAAGTGAGCACCTCCTAGCCAGGCAGGACTAGTGGAAGGAGGGGAACAACAACCCACTGACGCAACCTGTGATCCAAAAATTACCCTGCCTGCAAGAAGTGCAGGGATAAAGAGGGAGCAAAGATTGAGGGACTGTCCCAGCCTGAGACCCACCCCACAGTTGAGAGCCAGCCCCCTGTTGGCAGCTCACAACCACTTATAACTCTGGCCCCCAGGGGATCTGACAACTTCTTCCGGATTCCATAGGCGCTTGCACACACATGCATCCCCGACCCCTGCTACACACACACACACACACAGATTTTAAAACAAAATAAATATTAAAAAGGAAGTTGTTATAAGTGAAAAGGAAGAGTTAAGCGAAAAGCTGTAGGATGCAGTATTGCCTCGCCCTTCTTTCTCCATCCATCACTGTGGTTGGTGGCTATTCTTCACTTAACAGGATACGGAACTACCTAGGAGACACGCTTCAGAGTCTATCTGTAGCCAGAGGGGCTTAACTAAGGTGGAAACACCTACCCTGACATCATTCCATGGGCTGTGGTCCCAGGCTGAGTCAAAGAAGAGAGCTGAGTACCAGCACTCTGCTTTTCTCCTTCTTCACTTGTGGCAGTGTGGCCAGCTGCCTCACTCTCCTGCCTCCTGCCTTCCCATCACCACAGACTGTAGTCTTAATATGTGAGCCAAAACAAGCCCTTGTTTGATTGTGCATGCTGGGTATTCATGTCACAGCAAAGAGAAAAGTAGCTGATGTAATCTCCAAAGAAAGAAAGAAAGAAAGTATAAACCCTGTTAGCAATGACAGGCCTGACTATGGAAGATCACGGAAAGTTTTGTGTTTTCCTGACCTTCAGATTTTCCTATCATTTGTATGTTATTTTTATATGATAAATAGTAAGTGTATGATATATGTTTATGTAGGGACAAATACAATATAAATATACATGTGAATGCAAAAATAAGATAAAGCTTGAGATTCTTAGCTGTTTTTAGAAAATTAAATCTGAGGTCTT
>NW_026596051.1:35313557-35332610 GCF_907164565.1 Psammomys obesus
AGGTCTTCAGTCAAGTGTGTTTTCCTAAGAGGAAGCTCGTTGTTTTAGACATACAGAGGCCTTCTCCCTAGCCCACCTAGGGAGCTGAGAGCAGATGGTATCCAGACTCTGAAACCTCTCTCCTCACATCTCACAGTCACAATCTCTTATGGCATCAGGTACTTGTGGTCCACATATCTCCTGGCAGCTACAGAGCAGACTCTTAGGAGCCCAGCATGCAGGGAAAGTGCCTTGCATGTGACTCCACTGAATGTAGAGTGTTTAGCTGACAGGCGGTAGAGCTCTTGGACTTCCAGATCTCCCCTGGATCCAGTATGGCAGTCTAGCCAGAAGCTCAGCACCCTTCATTTACCTGTTCAGATAGGAGAGGTCTGACAGTATTTTTAAAGGCCTCAAGGGGGAAGGGTGTTACCTTTTGATGCTTCCTGTGTGTCTGTATTTAGCATTAGAAAGATAGCATTGGTCAGATCTCTACTCCTATCATTATGGTAGACACTGCTGTCGCTAAAGAGGACCACAGCCACACAGCTTGATTTGGGGACAGGCAGAAGCATGCTCCTGTCATGCTCTAGATATAGTCTGTGACCGAACTTGGGCCAGCTGCTCATCTCTCTGCCTCTACTTCTGCATTTCAAATGTAGAAACAATAAACTCTATAAGTAAGGTTGCTATGAACAACCTGTGGGATATCCACCAAGGACAGAGGCATGTGTGCAGCGGAAATGGTCTGAGTCTGTGAGATTAGCTGTGTGAGCTGTGGGTGGCAGAGCTGAAGAAGTGGAGCTGCTGGAGACCTTTAGAGCCCAGAAGATCATGAGTGAATCCCAGACATCAACCAACCACTGAAGGTTTTGTTTATTTGTTTGTGGTTTTTGTTTTTCATTTTCCTTTCACTGTTGGACTTTGGTTTTACTTTGAATGGATTATGATCGTGCCCTACTTCTTTCCCCTTGGAGCTAGAAAGTGTGTAATTTATGTTGGATTTTACAGGCACCCATACTAAGGTATGAGTGTTTGGGTATTTTCAAGAGACATTGGTCTTTTTAAAGTGTTTGGATTTAACTTTAAAAAGCATTAATGCATATGCATGTCTGGTCTGCATGTTGTCTGCTTACATGCCTGGTTCCTGTGGAGACCAGAAGAGAGCATCAGATCTCCTGGAGCTGGAGTTAGAGACAGTTGTAAGCTGCCACGTGGGTGCTGGGAGTCAAACTTGGGTTTTCTGGAAAAGCAGCCAGTGCTCTTCTCCACCGAGCCATCTCTCCCCCATGTTTAACTTTTTGAAAGGCTATGAACTTTAAAAGTTATACCTTAGAGGGGAGTTTGCAGGTGGTCTGGGGGCAGGTATGGAGGAGAACAGGAGGGATCAGGTTGGGTAGGGAGGAACAGAGGGATCGATGACTGGCCATCTTCTATAACTAGGCTAGGCTTCCAGTGGTGGGACTAGGATAGCAATCTAGCTACAAAACCTTCAAGGCCTATCACCTGTCCTGCTGACAAGATGTGCTGGGGCGACAGTGGCTCAGAGCTTATGGGAGCGGTCAACCAATGACTGGTCTAACTTGGGACCCATACCAAGAGAGGGAGCCCATGCCTAATACTGCCCAAATGGCCAGGAACCGGAAGCTAGGTAGGCCAGAGACCTAGGGTAGAGCCAAGTATACCTGGCCAATAAATAAATTTCATGAGAACGTGGCCCACAGAACCAACTAAGCAGGGCTCATAGGGGCTCACGGATACTGAAGCAGCAATCATGGAGCGTGGGTCTGCAGTAGGCCCTCTGCATATATGTTGTGGTTTTTTACCTTAGGGATTTTGAGGGACTCCTAACAATGGGAGTGGCGGTGTCTCTAACTCTTTTGCCTGCGCTTAGGACCCTTTCCCTCCTACTGGGTTGCCTAGTACAGCCTTGATATGAAGGTTTGTGCCTAGTCTCACATTTCTTGCCATGCCATGTTCGGTTGATAACCCTGGGAGGCCTGCTTTTTTTCTGAAGGGAAATGGAGGAATAGTGGGTCTAAGGGAGAAGAAGGTAGGGGTGGGGAAAATTGGTGGGAGTGGAAGGTGGGGAGGCTGAGGTCAAGATGTATGAGAGAAGAGTAAATAACAAGAAGAAAAAGGTTATGCTTTATTTTATACTGTGATGTTAATATACGATGGGGGATAAATGAGAAAAGAAAGATTATGGTTTTAGTAGAGCAGAATTTGTTTGTGCTTGGGCTCAGTTTTGCTGTCAACTTGACACAAAGTAGGGACATCCGAGAAGAGGAAACCTCAACTGACAAAAGGCTCTCACCAGGCATTCTAACAGGTGAGTCTACGGAGGGCATTTTCTTGGTTAGTGACTAACCTGAAGACCCCCCCTTAGACAGGTGGACCTGGGCTGCATTAAGAAGTAAGCTAAATGAGTGGTGCAGAACATCCAGTAATCAGCTCTCTGTTGGGGGTCTCTTGCCTGGAGATCCCTGCCTTGAGCTCCTGCCTGGGGTCCCCTCCAGGACAGCAGCTGAGACATATCTTTACCTCCCCAAGTTGTTTCTTTCTTTCTCTTTTTTGTCAGTGTTTTGTTTTGTTTGGTTTGGTTTGGTTTGGTTTGGTTTTGCATCAATAGGAAGAAAACTAGGATAAGGAGTAACTTAAAAATGTTCTTGCTTTAGTCACCCAGCAATTACATGAAAGAGAGAAAGTAAATACCAAAGAACATGAGGCCTGACTAATGACCAAAGTATGTTCCATTCTCTTAAATTATCTGGGGAGGTTTGCCAGCCAAAGCAACGAAAGACGAACAGGTGAAAAGACACACAATTTTTATGACCAGACTTAGGATTGAAGAAAATGTTTTAGGGTCTAGAAAGAAGTTTTTTAAGTTGATGAATACAAGATATGACAGAGAATGACTTAGGTACAAAACTCAGCTTGACAACGTAGATGGTATTTAGACTCACCTAGAGAGGATAGTGTCTCCCTCCAGGTTGCCAAATACAAACAAGCTAAACATTTTGAATTGAACTTTTAAATATGGCTTTCCTGATTGTTTTATATCTGTTCTTACTGTATGTAGTTTATTATAAGTAAATAAAGTCCATATGGAAAAAGAAGTGAACGCAGGTAGTAGAAACAGAGTCTTAAGTAGCATTTTAACAAAGGAAGGGAGGTTTGTATCTCAAGGAAGGACAAATCATGGGAAGTAACTAGAAAACCTTGCGGTATCAGTGACAGAAAAAAGGTTTGGGAAAGTTTTTTGTTTTCTTTTGTTTTGTTCATTTTGCTGGGAATTAAACCAAGGGCCTTGTGAAATCCTTTGCTCAGGAGTTCAGACCTTAAGTCTGTTTATTTAAGAGGTTGGCTTATGCAGGCTCAACTCTAAACTGTCTCTTTCTGAGAGCACTTCAAGGGGGAAAAAATCTGCCGTATTTTTAGGCAGAGAAATGAAAGGCAGAGCTTTCTTCTGGAACTATTGATTCTGAAGAACTATATGCTTAAGTAGCATACCCACGTGGCACAGCGTGGTCTACTTAAGAAAAAGAAGCCCCAGTTTGCCCACTGACCCCAGCAGAAGGAAAGGCACTCAAGGCACAGCTGGATCCTCACACCCGCAGGCTGGAACCACACGCACAGAGTCCAGCCTGGATCCACTGAACCACATCTACCCCGAAGATGCCTGGCATCGTGCCTCGAGAGCCTGCTGTTATTATTCAGAACCACTGCAGCGAGAGCTGATTCATCTACGAGGTGTGGGAAGTGTGTATCTTGATTTGCAATGGTATTATGAGAATCAGTGACATCCAGCCAACGGCTCAGATTTCGACACTCCAAGAATGCAGTTGCGGTCACATTCACACAGAAGGCTGATTTACGGGACGGTTTCTCCGCACCAGAGAGAACACCTTCCCAGAAGAGAGGGTCCTAAGAGGTGCTGAGTGAAATTCCGCTAGCTGACCCCTTCAAATTGGTTCAGCTCCCTTGAATGGACTCAGGATAACCGTGGGTGGAAATGCAGCAGAGTTACCATGAGTGACCAGAGGAGGAGTTGAATTGCACCATATGGACAGCACAAACATTTATTTACTTGAAAAGAGCTAGCACACACCTGCAGAAAGGTCTACACTGAACCAGATGCAGCACTATGGCCGTGCTTTGACAAAGGGGATGGGGACAAAAGATGTTTTCTGTCTCCTTTGGGCTCAGGAGTGAACTACAAAGTACGCTCAGGTCCCAGAGAGTCACAGTTTGGTGAAACTGCTCGTTTGATTTTTTTGAGAAGCTTCTAGAATGGCTGGTTTAAGAAAAGATCCTCTGACAACAACAGCAATAAACTCACGCTGTTCTCCTTCAGCATTTAGGGCTTATGGCTGGGTCTGGGCTCCAGAGCTCCAGTGCCTACCCCACCTCTACTTTGGGTGGTCCTCAGATCTGTCGAGCCACTTGAGAGTATCTGGATTCCAGTCATAGGCAGGGGTCAAGAGATTTTGCACAGGACATCGTTGTCCCCTTGATGATCCAAGTCTATGCACAGCTAATATTGATGTGGGGCTTCACAGGGTCTCCTGATGCACTGGGTGTCACTGGGGACCCTGCTAAAAGGTGTGACAAAAAGCAAGCTGAGGAAGACGGCTTTATTTTCTCTTCCAGTACGAGGGACACAGTCCATCACGGAGAGGAAGGCGTGGCTGCAGGAACCTGAGGCAGTGGGCCACATGGCGCCTGCGGACAGGAAGCAGAGTGAGAGACAGGCCGGAGTTCCACTCACTTTCCCCAGTCAACTCCATCCAGAACCGCAGCCCGGGGAGGGGGGTGTTGCTCGCATGTGGGGTTGATCTTCCCACCCCCACGAAATGGATCTAAAAACTCCCTCTGCTATGCACAGAGGTTAGGTGATTCTAGATGGAGGCCGCTTGACAGTTAATGTTAACCATGCACAGTGCCGTGGGAAGCAGCAGCTTGTCAGAGGGAGCATTCAAGCAGGACCTGCTTCTCTGACTCCCGGTGGAGAGGAAATGGCTGCACTCGGAGCATCTGGAATGGGAAGGGAAGTGACAGTAGTGACAGTAGCGGACCTGAGGATTGCTTGGGTTTGAAGAGTGAGATCAGGAGGTGGCCTGGGTGCTTGGCCCCTGGTTTGTGTGATGGGTAAGGGGGTGGGGGTGCTGAAATTCTCGTAAGGCTTTTCCAGGATCCAGGCAGACATCTCCTAAGTCCTCATAGGGACATTTTTTTTTCTTACACTCATGGATCTTTGTATTTGTTTACAAAGCCGGCAAAATCAAAATGTCACTGGGTGGCTTGAGCAACGGGAATTTATGGTTCCACGGAGCTGGAAACTCATCAAGGCAGACACTCCTCCACCTCCTTCATGTGTTTCCCTTGAGGGTGGGAGTCATGCATGTCTCCTTTGGAACAGTGCAGAGGGCAGCTGTGGACACGGGTTTCACATGCCCTCTTCACTTTAAAAGCACACTGATTCATCGAGTGCAGGTAAGTAGGCTTGGGTGTGTCCCCTGACAGGGGTGGAGAGGTGTGTGTATTAGAGGGAGAGGAAGAGAGACACAGAGAGAGAGGGAGGGAGAAGGAAGGAGAGATTGGTTTGTTTGATTTCAGAAAGGGGCTATTTAGCAGAAGCCCAGCCTGCACTGACTGACACTGTTCTCATCTATGCTCTCCCAGCAAGACGTTCTGCCTGGTTCAGTGGCTCGGTCACAAGAGGTGATGTGGAATGTGAGCCTGACAGTTCTGGAAAATCAATCTGAAGCATCTTTGTAGAGTGAAGAGAAAGCATAAAATAAGAGGTGTCTTGGCGGAGTCAGCTGGTTTCTTTATGCTGTTTCCCGGGAGGGGCGCAACCTTTGGGGCTTCTGTGCCCCAGACCCGCTCCTCAAGCACAATCCTACTTTCTCTAAGTGACTCTTGGAAGCTGATTGTCACTCTGAGAGATGTCACGAGGGCCACTTTCAGCTTCCCGGACCGTGAAGGGGAGCAGCTAACCTTGGATGGCCACAACTCCCTAGCTTCTATCTGCAGTCTCCAGAAGGCAAGTCCAGCCTGAGGAGAACCTGTCTGCGGAGCTCATGCATGGCTGAGTTTCTGGGCCATCCTGACCACCTGGAACACTGCTGGCCTCCTCATCAATAGGAGCTTGACTCTGTCCTCCCCATGTCCTCCCCGTCCCCACCTTCCACTGTCCCTGCAGTACTGGGTGCAGAGTCCCACCTCCAGGCCTGTGGCCAGGAATTCTCCCCAGGTGACATCTCCTTCCATCTACCTCGTCAGAGTCCTGCCCACCTGCCAAGGCTCAGCCCTCCTCTGTAACAAATTTGCATTTGGTGGCCACACTCACTGCTTAATACCTTGAGACATCTGTTGTAGTGTCATGATAGTGAGGTTGAAATGTATTTATATGACACTGAGATGTATATTGAAATATTGAAATCTCTATGGTTTATTTTTTTGTTTGTTTGTTTGTTTGTTTTTGAGACAGGGTTTCTCTGGGTAGCCTTGGCTGTCCTGGACCCGCTTTGTAGACCAGGCTGGCCTTGAACTCACAGCAATCCACCTGCTTTTTCCTCCCTGAGTCTGGGGTTACAGGCGTGTGCCACCACACCTGGCTATTTTTTTCTTGTCTACAATCAAGTTTTCCGTTTGAGTGTGCACTCTATGGGCATCAATGATGGCAGGTGGTGGCATAAGATGGAAATGCTATTTAGTGCAATGTAATGAACCAACAGGTTCCTTTGGGAAATGCTTCGTCTCTTAAAGTCAAATGCCATCACTCTCAGAATGTGCCACCAAACCTCCCATTCCTCTGCAAGTCGGTATGATGCTGGGCCCTGAGAGATGTAGTAGAGATACTGTCCAGCCACTAGGGAAGCCTGTCAGCACCTCCTGTCAGGCAATGTACTACCTTGCTCTGGCCATTCTCAGCAGATTCCCCCTCACTGACTGCTTCCAGCTTCATTGGTGCTTACAGATTCCTATGGACACAGCTGCTGCTACAGTGCAGGAAGCCAACGCCTTTATCTTACCACCCCCCCCATGTCTCCCCAGGACACATGCAGATGCCTGTCAGTCAATCACGTGTGGCAGTTTGAATAAGGAATGTGCTCCACAGCTCCTGCATCCCCAGTTGGTGATGCTGTTTGGGAAGGTTATGGAACCTTTAGAAGGTGGTGCCTTCCCGGAGGAAGTATGTCATTTGGGGTCGTTTCTGAGGCATTCTAACCTTGACCCGCTTCCCAATTTGCTCTCTGTGTTTCCTGTGTATGGATGGAGAGGCGATCTCTTGGCTTCCTGTTCTGCTACCTGCTACCATGCCTGCCCTACCGTTGTGGATTCTGGAACCCCATACAACAAAGAACCATCCAGCCCAAACACCAGCAACAGTGTGGTTCATAGGCTCAGGTATTTGAATACTTACGTCTTCAGTTGGTAGTGCTGTTTGGCGAGGTGGTATGGCATTGCTGAAGGATACAGTATGTCACTGCGGGGGTTGGGGGGCCTGAGAATCCATAGCCTCATCCCATTTCTGGTCCACTCTCTCTGTGTTTACATTGAAGATGTGATCTCCCAGCCTCCATACCTATCACTTACTGCCTTACCTTTTTTCCATGATATACTCTTATCCCCTGGAACCGAAAGCTAAAATAAACTCTTTCTTCCATAAGTTGCTTTTGATACTGGTGTTCTATCACAGTAACAGAAAGGTAGCTAATGAAGACGAGGTTGAGAGAAACCGCTCCTATGTCCATGAACAACTGGACGTAGGGAAATCTTGCAAAGGTGTGGCCCGCTGAACGGTGTAGCTGTGAGTTGTCAGTAGCATAAGGTCCCAGCACATAGGGAATGAGTGCGTTTGCCCCCAACAGAGCCTCCAAGCAGAGCCGAGTGTCTTGCATGGCTCCTCATATTTCTTATTTTAAAAACACTAGCAACCAGCACTCATGGCACTTTTTTGTGGGCTACACACACACACACACACACACAATCTCACTTAAGCCTTGTGAGGTGCCGGAGAGGTGGACTTCTTTCATCCTATTTTATAGCACAAGAAGATGAAGCTCAAGGAGGGTTAATCCCAGCATTACTGAATAAGTGACTGGACCGATAGTACTAGACCCCTTTTGCAAATGGCTCAGATAATTTTTGCTCAAATGAGAGCAACAGATCTGGGAGGAAGAGGGTGAACATGAGGGTTAACCTAAAATTCAAGGAAAGACTTATTTCAGGGCTGAAGACCTAACAGAGCGTGAGGCTGGACAAATGTGGCAGCGGAGGCTTAGGACTCGCGGAAGGACGCTTCCTGCCGCCTGCACATCCGCACTTGTCAGTGGAGAGCAGGACAATCCCTTTTCTGTAGGGGGTTGTTTTGTTTGTTGGAGGCAGGGAGGCTCCTAAGGAGAACACCTGGACCTTAACACTTTGCATAATGACCACGAAAAAGAAAAGAAGCCACTTCCTAGTAGTCAACTGTAGAAAAATAATTTTATTTACTACTGTAAGTAAAGTAGTGCAAAGAGTAGTTAGAACCCACAGTATTGCATTACTGATTTATTTACTAATGTAGCAGCATACAGTACACAGACACTCTGTTCTTCCTTGCCCTCCTACACACACACACACACACACACACACACACACACACACACACCTATACAGACACAGGCAGGCATAAAGAGTGGTCATGAACCTATGAGCTAACAGCTTGTTTTCTCCTTCATATTCCATTGCTGCTGCCAGTCTATTCTAACAGTGATTCATGGGAAAGAAGACTACACTTAAATACTAAAGATTTTCTAGATGTTATTGCATGGATTGTGATGGGAACATAAACGATATCCAATAATGTCATCAAATGATTTGGAAGCACTACGACTCTAGGAAAACCCACAGGGTGGGCGTGGGAAGTGTAAACCAATGTACAAAGTTATTGCCTTCCTTGTCTATGCTGTTTTGTTTGTTTCAAGGCGCCTTCTAGCTGCTGGGTTTGGGATGCAGAGAGCAATCTGTCAGATGGGCTTTCAGGAAGCAGGATGTGGCAAACAGAGGCACTGAAGCAGCATCAGCCTTAGAGAGGGGTTCCTGTTCTCTGGTAAAAGAGGATGAATAAAGATTAAGACTTTTGAAAATGCATCTCCATGGATGGGAATATGGATGCTCCACAAGACAGATGGTGGATCCCAGAACAATCACCGGGAATGACAATCCGATGCCTCAGCTCACCTCCCCGTATGCCCCTGTTTTCAAGGTGATCCTTGAATTTGTTTAATAACTGTAGTCTGCTCTGGGTACATCCTTACTTAAACATAAACAAAAAGACCACCAAGTGCAAAACTGGCATCCAGTTCGCAAAACTTTTAAAGTATTTATCAGTATAACTGCTCGCCCCAGACTTCCCAAACCAGCCATTGAAAGGACAGTCTCTGGAGAGGCCTGGATTGCTCAGTTCACCCACAAGGCTCAGGGTTGTTAGCCATCACAGATGGGGCATGGTCAGAGGCATCTGGAGCTGGAGGCACAGCTGGACTTGGGGTAGATGAGGTGGAGTCTGCCAAGACCCAGGCTGGTGCTGGAGAGGAGGCAGTGGCTGCAGAGACACATAGAAACAGAGTTGAACATTTGAGAGGCAGGATTCCCAACCTCACCCAGGACCCAGCAAGCAGGAGGGGTACTCCTTGGCTGGTGGCCCCAACTCTAGGTAGACAGACAACCTTGGACTCATTATCTAGGCTCTTTGAACTTTGGTGTCCCCTTCTCTAAAACACCAGGCTGAAATCGATGTGTAATGTGATCTCTGGCGGTTCTCATGGCCTGGGGTTCTAAATCACTGCCAGCCTGCAAGGATTTCCTGGCAAAAAAGTTGCTATAATCAGTTTCATGAGCTGTGGTCTGTGTCCCACATTCCAGCCATGGTGTCGATAGAATACAAACCATAAATAATGCCGAACAATCAGAGCAGGCCTGGTTTCATTTACATTCTTATGTCGTTTAAATGCTGTGTCAAATTCAGCCCAAGTTATTTTATTTAAATAATTGCACAAAATGAATGAAAAAAATATATCTTTTATAGAGAATGACCCTATTTTTAGAGGAGCTTATATCAAGTTTTTGTCAGTAGTTTTCTTTTCTCTTTCATCTTTTTTTCTTTTCTTTTTCTTTTTTCTTTTTTTATTTTATTTTATGTATATGAGTGTGTGCACCACTTGAGTGCCTGGTGCCAGAAGAGGGCAATGGATTCCCTGAAACTGTAGTTACAGATAGTTGTGAGCAACCCAGATCTTCTGCAAGAGCAGCCAGTGCTCTTAAAAATGGAGCCATCTCTCCAGTCCCCATGTCAGTAGACTTTAAATGGCAGTGTGTGTGTGTGTTTCTTCCCAAGGACAGTGGCACTGCTAGTGACATTTCTACTTGTCACACCTCCCCAGGAGTGGGGATGGGATGATCGCATCTAGTGAGTAGAACCAAAAACCATGTTAAGCCTCCGGCAGGAGCCAGAGCATCCCCATAGTGGTGAGTGACCAGCTCTAAGGGTCATCTATGCTGGACCTGGCAAAGCCTGCTCTATGTATTAAAGCTTGAAGTGCTCCAGGTAAGACTGCGGGCTCTGACCTTTAACAGTTGTGCGACATTGGGTAAGTTCTCTGCATGCTCCCACCTCCAAGAATTGGAGAAAATGCATGTGACTGCCTCTGTGAATCGTTTTAAAGGTTAAATGAGAAAAATGTGCTTGTAATGTTTAGAACAGCATTTGACAGGCCTAAGTATGCGGGAAATGTTATCAGGTTACTGGGGAAATGCGTTAAGGTTTGTTCATTTCAGGTACATGGCTTATGGGACTGATGAAAGAGTTGAAACATTTGTTTTCTGGATGCCTGCCATCCCCATTTGAGGCCCCAGTACAAACACAGCATCAACTTCAAAGCCAGCAAGCCCAAGAGTTGAACAGAACGGATGTTTACCAGTTGGGTAACCTTGAGCCAGCTCTTAACTATGAGCCTCAGTTTCTTTATCTATAAAAATGGGGATATACATTTGAGGTCAGCCTGTTCTACAAAGCGAGTTCCAGGACAGCCAGGGCTACACAGAGAAACCTTGTCTCAAAAAACAAAACAGAACAAAAATGGGAATAGTGACACCCAGAGCTGTGTGATAAATGGTTAGCTCAGTGGCCAAAGTCTGCGCAAACACGGCTAGTTTACCAGCGAGCAGTGATCTTAATTAAACTCGGTAGTATTTCAGCCTTAGGAATTTTGTAGAAAGGAGGGTGATTTTCATTTTTCTTATCATTTTTGCACTTCTCTATCTATAACACGCGTGTATAAATGTTTGCATGTGCCAGGCACACATGTGGAGGTCAGGTTGCAGAAGCCATTTCTCCTCTTCCACCACATGGGTCCAGGGATCAAATACAGGTTTTCAAGACTGGCAGTAAGCATCTTTAGCTGCTGAGCCGAGCCATGTTTAAAGGCTGTTCTGAAATGTATGTACTATACAAAGAAGCCACCTTGTACTGACAAAACAACTCTTCAATGGCTCCATGTCTGTGTGTGGCCACCCCCCATGGCCACTGCAGGAAGATGGGGCCTGAGCCTCTTAGGAGGTCGGTTTTTCTGTCTATGGACAGGACTTCCCTTTAGGGCCTCTTCCACCGTCCACAGGAGATGTGGAATCAGACACTAGGGAAGTGGCCAGGGTGCTGTAGAATGGTGGAATATCAATAGGGCTATTAAAGTCTTAGAGACAGGTGACCAAGTGATGTGGACCAAAGACCACTGTGCCACGGTCAGGTGGCCCAGGCCTGGTGCTGTCTCTACCTGCTGTTATCTATCCCTGGGCGAGATACCGGCTTGTGGATGTTTCTAATGTGTTAGAATCCCCAGTTCTTCCATGGAAGGCTTGGAGCAGCTGGTGTCTGGAGCCCCTTTTGCCATAGGATTTGCCTTCCCAGTGACCTCCATGAAAGTTAATATAACACTAAGGGATGGACTTTCAAGCTCAGGGAATGTCTAAGTCACCATGGTAACAAGATAAACCAGCAATTGGTTTTCTGATTAAAACAAAAAGTGCTAATGTGTAAATGTAGAAAGAATGCCTAGTTAGCGCCCGCCACCACCTGATCCCCCTGGACGGGACAACAATGAAGGACGGCTGTTTCCACAGCAAGTTTGTTATTATCTTTGTAGGGGCTGCAGTCACTGCATGAGCCCCCCTACCGCATGCCCTAATTTTAAAGTGGCCCCTTTGTCTCTGCTCACCTGGAATGCATGCTAATTTCATTGCTGGGCTAGAATCAAGGTAACCAGGAATATCATTGTGCTGCTTAAAAAAAAAAAAATTACAGAGTGTATTCCAAAGCCAAAGAGGAATGATCACTTGCTGGCTGGGGGATCATTTTATATACATTAGCAAGAACAATCAGGAGTTGGTACACACAGGACCTGGGGCCAATGGCAGGCACTGCCTGTTTTTGTTTGGCTCATGATCTAAGAATGGTTTTTACACCTTTAAATGGGAGAACAAAAATCAAAACAAGAATAAGATTTTGTGACATGTGAAAACATTTGAAATGCAAATGTGTCCACAGTACAGTTTTCTTAGAGGCCCAGCCACAATGGCTGCTTCAGGTTTCCAGGGACAGAGTGGAAAAGCCAAAGCAATTATTATCTAATTCCTTACTGAAAAAGTGCTGCTGGGGTGCAGCTCGGTTGGAAGTGCAATTGCCTAACATGTCTGAAGCCCTTTCTTCCATCCTTCGCAGCACACAAACTGGATGTAGAGACGCTGGGCTATAATCTGAGCACTTGGGAGGGAGAGGCAGGAGGATCAGAAGCTCAAGGTCATGCCCTACTACACGGCAAGCTTGAGGCTGGCAAAGGCTATGCGAGACTGTGTAGAAAACAAAACAGAGCGATATGATGACCCGTTAGAGACGGTGCTTCTACTTGGCTGCCAGTCGATCGGGCGCGGGCTGCAGCAGGACTAGGACAGCGTGCTTTGAAATGGCAGGCCACTGGTAAGAACGAGGGGCAACGAGGTGGCATTAGACATCTCCCACTACGTAGGAGTTAGTCCTCAGGAGGCCGCAGAGTCCAGGGCAGGTATGGGATTCCTGTCACTAGACTGGTTCTAAGTACTGGTAGGCGCTGGTAGGTGCCTAGAGTTGAGGGCTAGGAGAGATGGGGAAGAGTCTTTGCTGTGGAATCTCTGACCTCAAGACCCTCAGCTTTCTTCAGGAGCACTTTGTGTAGTACTTCACTGCACTTTTAACAGAAACCTCATTCGCTGGAAATGTAGGGGACAGGAACAGAGCAGACAAATGTTTAATTAATCTCACTTAGATGATCTTATGTTATGAAAACAAAACAAAACAAAACAAAAATCTAGGCTAAGCACAGCCCGAAAGGCTGAGTCAGCATACATGGGCAGTGTGGGGACGGGATGGCACGGGCTTAGAGTACCTAGTCATCTCTGGGATGCTCCACAGACAGTGTTTTCTGCTGCGTGTTCTTCAGACATTAAGTTTAGAGTCATGCTGAAGACAGAGGATTTCTTTGGTTGGAAATGAACGGGACCAGATGGGTTTCAGAGTTCAAATCATGGGCTGAGGTTAGAATATGCATAATGAGGCATCTTATGGCCTCAAGTCAAAATGTGAAATTCATTGTTTTGTTTATAAACCTTATATATGCATAGATTGAAAGGTAGTTTTAAGTGATCTTTTTAGTGCCTCTGAATTCTGACTGCAACCTGTTACACACAGTCAGCTGTGGAACGTTCATCTTTGAGGCTTCGTGCCAGTACTCAGGTTTCAGGGTTTAAGAACTCAGGATTTAGAGTCTTTCTGAGTCTGAGATTTCAAGTATCAATTTTTCAAATGGAGGACTCTTTCTTTGAAACAGCACTTCTGTTTTCTCTTTTCATTCTTTTTTCACCTCCCTTCAGGCAAGCAGCCAGGCTTCAGGATATTTGTAGAGGCCCAGGTGGACATGGCTCTGGACTCACTTTACTTTGGGATATTTTTGGGTTTCAAAATGGCTGCTGCTCCATTAACGTAATTATGGTTGGTGGGGAGGGGGAAGAGAGTGCTTTGGAAATGCTCTCAAAAGCAGTGAAATAAAGCTCTTCTGGAGTCTGAGAGAGGGACTGAACTGTCTGTGGATTGTTCTAGCAAAATGCCCCCTCCTTTCCCCTCGAGCAATCTGAACCTGGAAGGCTCCAAGGAAAATGCTAATGGTTCTGTGGTTAGATGAAGGTACCCAAGCAAGGTGGCCCAGAAGCTGTTTAGGCCTGGAGCAATAGCAGTTCTGCTCTCTGACCCGTGGCAGTCAGGTAACTCTGGGGACCTTATTACCCTGAGAAGTCCTGATCTCCTGAAAGATGTAGTTGCCTTGAGGAAGGCAGGCAACCATAAACGAGTTTCCTCAGTGGCAGTACTTGTTTCCTGTCTTGTTACTTGGGTTGGATTTGTTAATACCTTTGTTTAAATGTTTTTGAAGTAACAGTCCCACAGCATATATAGCAAAAGCATTCCAGTTTCAGTTAACTAGTACAGAGGCAAAACAGTTAAGTATGATTGCCTCCTTGTGGCAGGATTCTCTAATTGCAGGCAAAATGCCCCACAGGATAGTATGGATTCTGACAGCTACCAGCTTATATACATCAAGTCACCTCATTTGGTTCTCTCAGCTGCAGACAGACACAGGCAAAATACTCTTTCCTTCAGTTTACAGAAGAGCAAACAGAGGCACAAGCAAGCTTCTGCCTTGCTGAACATTGTCCCACAAGTAACAGCAGCCCACAATCTTAGCAGCTCCCTTCCCCACTGGTAGCGGGGCTAACTCCTGTCCTGCACCACTGACCGTGGACTGTTTCACATGACACAGGATATGGCATGTTAAATATATATCACAGAGCATCATATAAACTTGGGAGAAAAAAATGAGGCTAGCTGGAACTGAACACCCAACAGATAGAAACAGCTTGCTGATAAACCATTAAAATTTCAGATCAATTGATTTTTTTTTTTTAAATAAAAAAACCTGAAATGAATAAGAACCCCAACTCTAGTGGCACTCCTCATCCTAGGCTGTTTGGGAGAGGCTCCTGGCTTTCAAGCCCTTGCATTCCTTATTGACTATTGACTAGCACCCAGAGTGAATTACTATGGCCATTTCATGCCCTTATCTGCCACAAGTACCAGTCATCCACACCTCCTGTGATCCTCCTGTGGATCCACATTTCCTGTGGCACAAGGAAGAGACACGTGGGCTCCATCAGTTCATCAAGGAGATACCAGTACCAGAAGCTTTGGCTTCCAGGAAGCCAACTCTTCCGTGTCCCTATTCCCTGCCCATCACCCCCTCAGTGACCCGGCTCTCCTTGGGTGACCAATTTTATTTCAAAATGTCTGGCACATTTTCACTCTGGATAAGGCCTTTAGACACCGAGAGTGAAAGAGATGCTTCTGCTCTCAGCGTGAGCTCTCCCAGGGCTGGTGGGACTGCTGTGGACAGCCACATTCTGGAAGCATTGAGCCTCTCCTTTTCACTCCTGCCACTCCTGGGCCAAGCCTGTTTTACAGAATGGCAGTGTGGGCACTGCCCAGAGGCTTGCTACAAATGTCTAATTTAGGCTCACTTGGGTATGATTCCTGCATGATTCGTATGCCAGTAAAACTAGGAAGCAATGGGCTAGAATTTACATACAGAAACATTATTTTGTAATAAGTTATTTTCTTTTAATTATCCTTTACAGTGCTCTTAAGGCAAATATGTGTGTGGGCAGGTTAATTATGAATTTTATTTCAAGATGCTAAAACTAATTAGGAGCCATTCCTACTGTGAAAGGGGCAATTAGTTTGAGATAGTCTACAGCATTTTAAAGTATTGAGATTTTTGAAAGCAAGTTTGGATTCATCGTACATCCCTCTGGGCCTCATTTCCTTAGTGAAACAGGCTACTTCACCTCTCTGGCTTCAGTTTCCGCATCTGTAACATGCCACAGGTAGAATTAAATTCTTTTTAAGATCTTTTCCCAACATAATCTACTGTGGTTATCAAGAAGAAAAGAGAGGATATACTATAGAAAAGCAAATGAAAAAGTTTGAAAAGTGAAGGAAAAACATGAGACAAAATGATCCAAGGTAAGATGGGAAGGGACAATATATATGAAATATGAAAGAGCGGGAGGGACAGGGAGACAAGGACAAAGAGGGACTGCTAATGAAGACTGGAAGACAGGGAGAAGCCAGTGTCTGATGAGACCGCTCCCACCCGCCCATGAATTTTCATGGCTACCAGCTGGCATAAAACCATCAAGTCAATTTTCGGCAGCCCTAACAGAACTGCATTCATAATAGTCATAACAGTATTTCCACAGAGTAAAAATGACAAAGATAATTTGAAATGGAAAACATTGACAAGATGCAAAATAAATGTGCTCTACCTGGCAACAAATTCTGAGAAGAGACAGAATTTGCCCTAGGGAGATTTATTCCGGGGCAGAGGACGAGGCCTCCAGCCTGGCAGGGCTGCGGAGGACAGCCTGCACCTCCTTGGGTAAATGAGAAAAAGACAACCCTGCATTTGCCTATGAGAGAGGCTGACTCACTGCTTTCACTCTTGATTATCTGTTACACAAATAACGGCCATTCGAGCACTCCGATGCCAGCCCACCCCTAATTTACCGATTTGTAAGTGTCTCTGTTGGTCTCTGTGATATATTTCCTTTTCTTGTTGCCATTCAAGATGGTGGAAATGTGTCACTTTCCACCAAGAGACATTTGCAGGGTTGAGTGTCTGCCTCATTTAAAATATCAAAATGAATGGTAGGACTTGGGCCATCCTTTAACCCTAGGGAGACAAACAAAATAGCTAACGTTCATTGAGAGGGTTTTATGTGCCATTTAAGTAAAACTGCTCTCATTTAACTACAGTTGCCATTAGGATAAGCATCTTTTATGCATTTTTTAATGTCCCCCTCATTTTACATCCCTTGGAAGTTATGTTAGACTCTCTGTTGATTGATGAGAAACTGGGAGATCAGAAAGGTTGAGTAACTTGGATTAAGTCACCCAGCTAATGAGTAGCCAAGTCTGGAGTTTAAGCCCAAGCAGAACTGGTGAGAGTCCTCATTCCATTAACGACTTACTTATGCTAGCTTGAACCAAAGTAGACGCTCCTCCGTGTCTACCTGGGGCTAGCTAGGTATGCTTATGCATTATGAGTGTTAGTTTATTCTCTAACACCTTCGATTGCATGTCGGAATGAGTGGGTATACAGCAGCCAGGTTTGAAATGAGGTTTTCAAGCATATGTAGTTTCTTTGTTGTTGTTGTTGTTGTTGTTTTTTAAAGCTCAAAAGATAGACAGACAAAACCCCAACTAATTTGAGAACTGTAATAGTCTGAGGCTCCCTGACAGCTGGGGACTGTGAGACACTGTAAGGACTCCTTTGCACTATGCATGACCATGTTAAAGAAACAGAATCATGAACAAGATTATGAGGAGAAGGCATGGCACTTGCTGGGAGGAGGAAAAGGCAGCCCCTCCCCCCTTCCCTCCTGCTTTACCTGAGACACACTGGAAGTGAAGCACCATCCAGGCGATCGCCACAGACAGCAGGAAGGTTCCCAGGAAGTAGATCTGCAGACATTTGGAGCATGTGTCAGATGACTGTGGAAGGGCAGGGCCTGGGGCAGGGCTGGGGGAAGATACTCACCAAGGCAGAGTGCAGGACAGTACTCCAGAGAAGCCGCAGATGAAGATAAAGCCAGGCCAGGGAGCAGGGGCTAAGGGACTCCTCGTTACTGAGACTCCAGCACCTGCAAACAAAGCCCAGGGTACCTGTGGTGTCACTGGCTTTGCTGATACCAGTCATGACCAGTACTTCACACCCACACCTGTTTGCTTTCACATAACCAAACTCCCTCAAGGTAGTGACAGAGAATGAAGTTAATTAATTCTAAGTGCTTCGGGCCTGACCTGGTGTGTGGATATACTAGCAGAAACGTTTAACTTCTACCTCATTCCTAAGGAAGACCGCAAGATCTACCCAACCAGTATTCCTGAGTGTCTATCCAAAGTCCAGGTGCAGGATGGCTTCCTTATCTTCTAGAAAAGTGAGCTAGTCGGGTGTGTGATTTTTTTTTTCCACTCTTATGGAAAGTCTTAGTCAGCACTTGAACTTCAGATCTAGAACATTCTATGATGAACCTGAAGCTCAACGGAAAGGGGAGAGCATTTGGGCTTAGCTAAAGGCTCTCTGACAGAAGCAATTCTGGAGACATTCTCTAGCACTTGATGTCACATCATTGGGGTGACGCTAGCTTGAATTAAGGTCAAAGCATCACTCACTCCACGGAATTAGAGGAGCTCAGTGCTCACCTTTCGTACAGTTCCCGGAGTATGGAGGTGTTACTGGGATAAAGTGATGGGTCAATTTCCAAGAACTCCAGAATGTGGGGAGGGATGACAGCACCTTCCTCTATCAGTACAGCCAGGTTGAAAAATCCCTAAAAAACAGAGCAGAGCTGAGCTCAGTAACTCCTGGAATAAAACCCAGACACACGCCCTTCCATCACGATGTAAACTTTTACAACCTCCGATTTTTTTTTTCACAGTCCCTAGAGCCAGATGGTTTTGTTGTGTTCATTGATGAATTGTTTTCCTAAATATATGCATCTGAGAAATTTATTTGCAGGAGAGTGGGGAGGTTCTCAAAGAATGCTACATACAGCCCATCTGCTCAAATGCCAGGAAAGTGATTCCTCTTGGTGCAAACGTCAGTTATGGGGTATTTTCCTTCCTCTTTCTTCTATACTTCGCTTCCTAGCCTCGGAGCAGGACCTATCCTTTGGTCTATGTAGCTCTACTAAAAGTCTGCCATTCAAGAGCCCGATGGTGAAGATGTGTCTAAAAATGTGGGTACTATTAAACTAGCAGAACAAAATAATCCCTCCAGCATGAGGCTATGTGGCCAGACCAAGATGGCCTCCAAAAGTAAAGTGGCCTTTACTCCTAGAAATCCACAAAGAAAAACGGGGGCGGCCTTTCAAAGAATACCT
>NW_026596051.1:35332620-35369259 GCF_907164565.1 Psammomys obesus
CTAGAAATCCACAAAGAAAAACGGGGGCGGCCTTTCAAAGAATACCTAGTCCTCTTTTAATGTCCTCCTTTTGACCTTGTCTTTCGATGGCTGCTGATAATAATTTATAGGCCACAAACAGGCTGTTTCTACCAGACTCAACACCAGTCCATGCCGCAACCATGGCTGACAGGACAGACAGCAGCTGGCTTGTGAGTACCTGCTGTGTGGGAGGCAGGGTTCTGCCTTACACATGATCACTTCATCTCATAACCAGGGATCAACGTTGGAACTATCATCTCCTTATCTGACAGATTAAGAAACTTGAGGCACAAAGAAGTTAAGGGATGCTCTCAAGGTCACCCAGCTAGAAAATGGCAGAGCAGGGATTCAATGCAAGAGCACAGGATCCAGAGACTCCACTCAACCTCCAGCACACTGCCAAATAGCCTCGAGATGAGTATGAAGCGCCTGTCAGACGCCTGCACACATTCAGTAGAATACACTCCATTCTCCTCTCTTTGAAAGACCGGCACTCTCAAAGCCTTAAGTGTTAGAAGAAAAAAGAAAAAGTGCTTATAAAATTGTAAGGACTCTGATCAATGGGAAAATAAGATCAAAACAAGTGGCAACTAGGCTGGAAGAGCAAGCATTTGTATGCAGCGCTGTGGCGGAAGGTTCATTATCAAGTAGGCGAATATATAAAGAACTAATTATGACTTGAGTTTTAAAAAGTATCAAAGGACCAATAGATAACCAGGCAAAGAACAAGAGTAAAGAATCCACATAAAAAAGATATGATGAGGATTCATCATCAACACATGCAGATGAAACAGTCCTTTTTACTAGTAATTATGTAAAAGCAATTTGAAAAGAGAATCAACTATCAGCCTGTAGTTACTCAGTTAACAGAATTAAACTATCTGTGTTGACAAGGTTTCTGTCATCGTCCTCTGCTAATCTACTGCTCACAGAGATAATGGCTGGAAAATATAAACCAGCAATATCCTATTGTGTAGTCATAAAACCATTGACACTCTGTGACTCAACAACAGGCTTTCTCAGCATAAACTGAGTATTCAAATGAGGGGGGAAAGGTGAAGACACAAAAGTTCATTAAGGCCGAAGAGGAGGCACTCCCCAGCTCCTCCTTGGGAGACTGTCAATCCCAAGAGAGCAGGAATAGTGTTGTTGTTGTTGTTTTGTTTTGTCCTCGCCACTGAACTGTATGTAACACAGTAGGACTAGGTCAGTACCTGTTTAATCAATACGTTGCCAAACAAAAGACTAAGCATTCACCAGTGAGCACCAGTGAAGGAGACTGTACGTATCAACCCAGTGGTAAGATTATTTTCAAGGTAGCACCCACACTGGAGATGACGTAACAGTCACAGCTGGTGGGCGGAGTCTGGGGGGAACATGAAGACATTGTGAAGAAGAGGAAAGCCCTAGTCCAGAGAGAAGACTCAGCGGCTAAAAGTGCTTGTCACCAAGCCTGAAGACTTGAGTTCAATCCCCAGGACCCACACGGGGAAAGGAGACAATTGTCTCTCTTAAAGTTGTCCTCTGACCTCTGCATGCATGATATAGCATGCTTACCCCCTAAACACACAAACCAATAAACAAAAGTAAAAAAAGGAATAAATAAAAAACCCTGCCACAGAACTTGAGGTACACTTGTTGATTTTAGTGTTTTTTTTTTTGTTTTGTTTTGTTTTTTGCCTTTTAAGATTAAATAATACTGGCTTTGAAATACAGTTTTCCTTAAAACAAACCAACAAAATTGAAAGTCAGTTTATCAGACTTAATTGTAAATGATGGCTGATAACCAAGATTGTATCTTTGGCAGATCTGGAAGAAATAATAATCAATAGAACATGTTCACTAAGCATACTTGACATGGGATCAGACCTTTATAACAAACACCTCATTTAATACTCCCATCCCCCGAGGGAAGGGCTATAATGACCCCAGTTCATAGATGAAAAAATGGAGACCCGAGTGAGGGTTTAGTGATTCATCATCTACAAGTAACTGAGTTGGAGAGATGTAGGAGTCTTTAATCTGGGCACAGAACTGTACTGATGTAATGCCTCTGTGAAAGAAAAGAAGGATGAGGCAGAATTGAGTTTCCAACTTTGCTCTGTGACCACACACCAGCCAGCCACTCACACAAGCAGGCAGCAACCTTCCCATCCTTCAATGTAGAAAAGAGTCTGAGATCTTCACATACCTCCAATTAGGAAGCCAAAAGGAGATGAGAAAAGAAAAGATGTACCATTGAGACACAGCTAGCAACTGTTGAAGACAAGATCTCCTAAGATTCCTGGGCAAACTTTTGAAAGGCAAGCAAGATGCTTGAACAGTTCTGACCTATCTCCCTAAGATATTCATGAGTTAGAAATGCAAAAATATTAACTTCACAGAAGTCACCAGTTGTGGATTCCCCCAAGGGGTCATGTGCTTGAGATCTTGGTCCCCAGCTGGCAGGGCAGTTTGGGAAGGCTGTAGAACCTAGAGGGGTTGGAGCCTTACTGGAGGAAGTGGGCTGTTGGGACTGGTCTTTATACCCTACAGACTCACTTCTTTGACAAGCCAGACTTCTTGTCACATAGAACCAAAACCCTTTGCTCATGAGTTTCTTTTGGTCAGGGTATTTTATCCCACCAGGTAGCTAAAATAAGCTTGCCACTGATACGGCATTCTGACTGCATGCATTCCTGGTATGATGCTCTTCCGCCAAGACGAGGGCCTTCCTGTGCAGCCTAAACTGGTCTGAAACTCACAATCCTCCTGCGCCTGCCTCCTAGGTGCTGGAAGAACCTACTGTGCTTCCAGAGGTATTCTTTCCCCACATATATAACCTTGATGTATTCATAAAGAAACAACAACAAAAAAACAGACTCAAAGAAAGAGAGGGTCGTTCTACAAACTATCTAACCAGGACCCTTCAGAAGTTCTAAGTTATGGAGACACAGAAGGACTGAAGAACCATCACAGATTGGGGATTGGAAAGAAAGGTAACATGCACATGTCATGTGGCATCCTGCTTGGGGTCCTAGAACAGAAAGGGGACACTGGGAAACTGGTGAAACGTAGTTAAGACTGGAGTTAGGCAACTCTACTGCCCCATTGTCAGTGCCTTCATTCAACAGGGCCATGTGGCTGGAAGAGAGAAACAGTACAGAAGCTGGATGAATGGTGCTGGGAACTCTGGGTTCTGTATAACCTTTCTTTAAGCCTGAAATTAAAATTAAAAGATAAGGTTCCAAAAAGGTCATTGGGATCAAGTCCCATCACTCAAGACTTGACTCAGTGTGGGCAAACCACTTCCTCCTGTGGCCTCACCTCTAGGGTTTTGAGTTTCTATGCCTTGAGTTAGTATTATAGAATGTGGTAGAAATAATGTAGGTTTCCAAAGAGGCGCAGCCTGGGCTATTTTGCTTACAGTCAGTTATTTGACCTTGAGTGATATATTACCTTGACCTTTCTGTGGGTAAAGCACAGTGTGGAAATTCCAGCCCTGTGGGCTTGGTGTGAGACTGGCAAGGGGAGGGGTGGGGAACAGAGCCAGTGCTCTGTCAAGATTTGCCTCACACAACTGTGGGGAAGCGTGTGGCAGTGACATCCAGCCATGCTCCTGAAGCTCCTTAAGGCTGCTAGGTCCCGGGCCTTGAGAGACAGTTGCTTACCTGGGAGTCTCCATCCAGGGCTGCTTGGGCGTACATCTGCACAGACAGCTCCAGATCTTGGGACTGATTTTGGTGGCCATAGTAGTAAAGGTCTCCCATTTTCAAATATGCTGCAGAACACACACCACGTATCTACTTGTCAAATGGTTTTATTTCCAGGGGTGTCTGATTCGTTCCCCATAGGTTGGGAGAGCATATATGCCTATTTTGAGTGACACGGTGTTATGACATTGTCATCTAAAATTTCATGATCTAGAAACCATGCAATCAAGTTACAGAAAAAAACGCAAAAAAAAAAATGTCATAATGACGAATTGGTGTGGTGGCGCACATCTTTAACCCCGGCATTTGGGAAGCAGAAACAAGAAGATCTCTGTGAGTTCGAGGCCAGCCCTGTCTACATAATAAACTCCAGGATAGTCAGAAATAGTGACTATCCTGTCACTATTAGTGAGACACTGTCTCAAACAAACAACAAAACCCAAAAAAGCTCATACTATTCTAAGAAAGTTTATGATTCTAATTTTGACAATATTCTATGCAATCTTGGCCCACATGTTGACACCCTTATTGTAGACCAACATGTTAAATCACTGTAATAGTATGTTTACATGTGCTTGTAAAACCCTGTTCTAGCTTTAATTGTCAGCCTCTAACTATAAAATTGATACAACCTAAAGTCACCTGAAAGGAAAACCTCAGCTGATGAATAGCCTAGGTAGGATTGGCCTGCGGGCATGTCTGTGAAGAACTGTCTTGATTAGTGATTGGTACAGGAGGGCCTACTCCACCGTGGGCGACACCAACCCTAGGAAGGTGGTTCTGGGCTATATAAGAAAGTCCATAAAATAAACATAAGCCATCAAATTAGAGCGCCAGAGAACAAGCCAGCAAGCAGCATTCCCCCCTGGTTTCTGTCTCCAGGATCCTGCCTTGAGCATGCACCCCGACTTACCTTGTTGATAGAATGTGACCTGGATGTATATGGCAAATAGACACTTCTCTACCCAAGCTACATATACAGGGTGCTTCTATCATGGCAACAGAAGGCTGAACAGATATCTTTACACTTCCTTTGATGAAAGTTTTATGCCCAGAGCTCTTCCATCCATAGACATATTGTATTCCTCTGTTGGCTCCCTGAACAGGTCTGCTTGGGAGAACCTCCGTCAGCAGGTTCATAACCCATGAGTTGAGGCCCTTGAGTCTGTGTCACAGCTTCAGTGCTGCAGCCTGTCCTACATATGTCCTATACCATCTTGACTGTTTCAGCCATGTAATTCATCTGCTTAGGTGTGTAGCTATAACTCAACGCCAAAAGAGAAAAGCAGACTCCATCTCTGGAGGCTGCACAGAGGACTTTCACCATTGGAATTGGGTGCCAGTGTTGGAGGAGCACTAAAGGGTGAATGGGAAATAGGAGATGACTTGGGGATCAGTGCTTAGGAAGCAAATGTCATCCTTGGGGTACAAGAGGGAGGTAAAAAAAAAAAGATGGATGTGATACTGTCAGGGCTTCATGGACCTGTGAGAGCTGAGACCAAAGATGAGAGAGTTGCCTGGTGGGGGCTAGAACACTGAAGGGGCTCCTGCCAGAAGCTAGGGGCAAAAAGAAGAAAACCCAGGAGGTCAACCTGGGCCTCTTCCTCCCTCCCATGAGGCAATCTTCCAACAGTGCCTCCAGGCGGTAGACTTTCTACTGAATGCCCTGAACAAAGAAGACTGGGCACTGTAGTTCCTGGAGGCTGGCCTCTACCCAGAGACCAGAACAGAGGGCCTAGGAGCCCCTCTGTGGGCGGGAAGACAAAGGGCAAGCCAGGGAACTGCAACATAACAGCAGTCTCCTTAGAGATGTCTTGGTTTGGAAGAAGTTGTTGGTTTGCAGGACGTGCACAGCAGGAGGCTGACAGCAGCTTAGCTGTGACCTTAATAGCAGACATTTTTCACTTTCTTCCCTAATTGTTTAGAAATATCACACTCCATATCAAACTGTTAGATGGTCGCTGTTAGTAAAGATTAAAACCTCCCCAACACCCCTGTTTAGCACCTGTTTTGCTATACATACCAAATGAAGGAGCATCGATTTGAAAAACAGAGAAATTATAGTATCGCCAAACACAATTAATGCCCAAGTATCTTCCAGCCAGGTCCTAGGAGGGAAAGGGGAGAGAAAGTTAATTCACTAATATCTCGGCCTAGTGACTAATTTCGCCTCTGTAAAACTCAATTTATTGTCTTTAACCTCAGAGCTTGTACTGAGAGAAGAATAGAATACATTACTTACTGGCCGCTCCTCGCAGATGTGTGCTAAATTTGTCTGTGACACTTCAATTCCAGTTTCTGCTGCTAAAACATAATACAGCAAAGCTTCGTGCCTAAAAATAGATGATTAATAATAAATTTCATATAGTGGCTCTTACTAATACTCAGAGAGCTTTATATTCAAACATAAGAGGGCACAAAAATAAGCAGGTTTTTAAAACCGCAAAATCATGAGTTTTTTCCCCCCTCCCTTAAATAAATACTGTTGTTAAAAATACTGCCTGCACTGATTTATTTTTCCTTAAACGCTGAAGGGACAGATAAGGCCAGAGCTACTTGATACAACAGCTACCTCTACTGGTTGAATGGCATGTGGCCGTGCAGGCTGGGGACTATCCGCAGGCCCTAGGTTCTCGAAGCCTTCCTTCATCTTTTAGAATGAGTGGTATTAAGAAAAATCCCTGAGCTTTACAGCCCTCTGTTTCTTGAAAGGCTTTCTAGGGCTTAGGGTTCTGAACAAGCTTAATTAAGCTGGGCTTTTGTTATGCATTAGAAGTTTGACAAAGAAAAGTGGTTTACAAGTGCTTGACAGCAGTGGTCAAAAAGTACGACAAAATAAATGTTGAACACAGCCGGCAATTGCCTAGGATTTAGATATGGCCCTACACCCACTGACAGAGGGAAGGCAAGAGAACACGATGGTCCTGGAGGATGAGGTAACCCAAGATGCACCAAATGGCCTTCACGTCTCGCCTGTGGGGTTCATCCTGAAGGGAAGAGCCAGAACTATGCACAAAGACTACCGTTGGGAGTTCACGGGAGGGCTGCCCCGATAAACCAGGAGAGAGGAAGCGGGAGATAACATCTGTCTGCCTGTGAGTGGTGCGGGGACTCCATGGCGTAGCGTCCAGATGGGGCCGCTCAGAATACTATCACAAGATGGTGCGGTGGGTCCACAGTCCCAGCCCTTGAAAGGCAGGAGCAGGGCGGTTCAGAGTTCAGGCTCATTCGTGGATGCCCAGGATATTGGAGGCCAGTCTGGGCTCCATGCTACATGAGACCTTGTCTAAAAAAATAACAAACAGCTGGGTGGGGGTTGAGGCTCAATTGGTAGAGTGCTTGCCTACCATGTACAGAGGCCTGGGGAAAACAAACAAACAAACAAACATGTGCATACAGAAGACAAAACTCTCCTGGTCAGTGCCAACTCATCATGCCTCTCTCATTTGGTGAGAGTGCATGCAATTTTTATTTTCTTTTTTTTTTAACTACCTGCTTCCTTAATTATGCATGTGATCCAGTTTATGAGGAAAAATGAATCATAAGTAGTTGTTCCCAAAGCTTACTTTTCACTCGGAGCAGTTGATTTTGGTAATGCCTTCTTCGTTTTAGCTCCACTTAGGAAGTGGGCTGGGGGGAGGGTAGGGAGAGTATGGGGGAGGCAAAAGCAGGCAAACAGTCTGAAGTCATCTCTGCTAAACAGCTGTGGGGGAGCAGCTATGGAGGACCATGTCAGACCTTAAAGAGGTGTTTGGAGATCAAACTAGGACGCTCAGAGCTTCGGTCAGACCTATGTGGGCCGTGGGCCCTATGGCTACAAAAGGAGCCAATTCACAGCCTATGAGAGACCCAAAGCAGCAACCCATTAGCCGTGGCTCATGCTAAGGAGAGCTGAGGTCAGCTGAGCAGTGCCCCCTGCAAAGACAAAGTAACAAGCCCACAACTGTACAGTAAATACCACCCAGGCTCCAACAAGCAAGCTTGGGTAGCAAATTCCTCAGAACAGAGCAGGCCCCAGAGAACATGTCAGCGGGACCCAGCAGAAAGCTACCTCCTTCCACAACAAGGTCTAGTCTTACATATTCTCTGTCTGTCTCTTCTTTTTGAGATGGGGTTTTATGTATCTGTACCCCAGAATGGCCTGAACTTGCTCTGTAGCTGAGGATAACTTTGTGTTACTATTTTTACCTGCTAGATACTGAAATTACAGGAGTGTGCCACCACCATTGTGCTGGGGCACGAACCCAGGGCTTTCTGTGTGCTAGGCAAGGTCTCAAGATCTCAGTTCTTTCAGAGTTAAATGGGTTGTACTCATGCCTGGGTTTCCACCCAGAATGCACGAGGGCCAGGTGACGTGACACTTGCCTTTAGTCCCAGCACTCAAGAGGAGGCAGAGACTGGAGCTGCTCTGTGAGTTTGAGGTCAGCCTGGTCTACGTGCTCCAGAGCAGCCAGGACTACATAGAGAGATCCTGTCTCAAAAATCGATGAATGAATGAATGAATGAATGAATGAATGAATGAATGAATAATTTAAAAGCTCACAAAGGTTTACAGTCCAAGGTCAAGACCTGGGCCTTGAAGAAATGAAATGCGGCTCACATGAAAACATAAATGCTAAGAGCTTCTCTTGAACAAGAGAAAACTCATCTGGCTATGAGAACCGAGAGTGAGAGGTGAGCGTGAGATTGACATTCTCCATAAGAACAGTCCCTAGGAGAAAGCTTACAATGGCACAGCCTCATCTCTCAGGTTACCTTGGTGATAGGGAGAAGAGAGTCTTCTGTTGTCCAATTATTATATAAACCAAGAGGAAAGTTTACAGGATTCTAAAGCATTTCCATCAAGGAAGAACTGAGCCCCATCAAAATGAGATGTCCAAAAGCATCTCTGTCAATATCAGTGCTCAACAGAAATCCACCTCATCTACCGTCTGCCAGAATCAATCACCAGATGCCTGCGTGGCTGATGTCATCGCATTTCCTCCTGAAAATCGACATCTACAGGGGAAGAGACATTCCAGACCAACCTTCCCCACATATTAAAACTTCAGAAGGGCTGAGGAGATGGCTCAGTGTACAGGGGCTTGCTGTGGACACGTGAGAACCTGAGTTCAGATTCCCTGTGCTGACATAGAAAGCCAGGCATGATAGCATGTGTTTGGAACAGCATGTGTTTGGTGAGGACTGAGATGAGAGAGGGCAGATATAGGCAGATCTCAGGGGCTTGCTGGGCAGCCAGCCTAGCTGAAATGATGAATCCAGGTTCAGCAGGATCCTGTCAACAAATAAGATGAGGAACAAAAGAGGAAAAAATCCCAAGTCACCTGTTGCCTCCTCATAACACACACAAACACACACACACACATGCACACAAAGATTTCTGAGACACAGACCTTCCCATATGTCACCTCCTAGCATTCAATTGACTATCTCAGCAGAAATCATGTGAAAGTATTATTTACAGATTTTCTACTTGTGCATTCTGGAACAAACATTTGCTCAGCATTTGCCCAGAAGGTAGACTTCAATGCTTTCCTGCTCTTCTGTGAAGTCCCTCGAGGTTGAGAAGGGTAACTAGTATTCCCATGCACAGATGCCCAACTCTTTCATGACAGTCACTGGGACAGAAACGGTGAACAGGCACAAATAAGAAGGGATTCACGGAGAACGGACTGAGACACATTCTCTGCCTTCCGTCTCCGACCTGGCATATAATGTCTCTAGCACCTTCCTGATAATACATCTTCATAACGGCTTATTTGGCCACCTGCTGTAAATGGTGAGCTGAAGCACCTCTGAGTGGTTTCTCAAACAATTATACTATTTCCTCTGTGCTTTTTTGTGCTAATGTCTGAAGCAGCTCAGACAAGAAAGATGAGGGGTGGGGAGAAGCACCTGACGCTTAGGCTCTCCAGTGGAATTCATTGCTGCATTACGAAAAGGTGACTCTCTTCCATCCTCAGCTTGGCATGCTTCTTTGTCTCACAGCAAGCCAGCTGCACACTGGCTAATCTCTAGCGTTAAGCATTTGGGGTACGTTGAAGACAAAGAGCAGTGAAACTCACAGCTGGAAGAGAAAATACGCACAAATAAAGCGGACAGAAATGAAACATGACGGGTGGCCCAGCCTTGCTAACTCCTTCTAGTGTCCAAGGACCGCCTCCGGCACGACAAAATTATCTTCCGAGTTATGCTGATGCAGCAAAAATCCCTTTCTCCGGCATGGTCCTCCCTTAAACAATCCCACATAAATCTTAGAACAACAGAAAAAGCCACAAGCGCATCAAACTGACACATGTAATTTAGAAAGAATGTCCAGGGGCTGGGGACATTGATGGATGCCTTAGTTCTATTACAGCAAAACAGAAGGTGCTTCACAGTCGGCGGCTGTTTACTGGGGGGGAGGGCTGGGGGACTGGGAGGACAGCCTTAGAAGCACTTTACTCCAAATATATTTTGACAAAGATCTTCCCACTGTGATGGATATAGATGATTTTTTTTTCTGTCAGACTGAGGTCTCAAAAACAGACTGATTGCATCAGCCATACTTAGCATCAGGATTAAGACTGGCAAGGACGAGGAGGGGCAGAGGTGTATACATGATGGCAGGACAGCAACGGGAAAGCATTCTTGGGGGCAACCAGCACTGCGAGGCCGAATAGGTAGCAGGCACCTCTGCCGAGACTCAGGGACCCCACTGGAAAGTTTAATCATCAGCAGGTCCTTCGGCCCAATTTTCAAGCCACATGGGGCTTCAAGACAACACAAAGGACACGCAAACATGCATGAACAGGAGAATGTTGGTCTGTGACAGCAGAGGATATGCCTCAAGGTTATCTAGAGGCAGGAATTGAATCGTAGAAGCATGTTAGCTTGAAAAAAGCAGTTGAAGAATTCCATGTATCATGACTAATAATGTAAAGGCTGGAAGGAGGCCAAACTAGGCCCCCTGCGTGCAAACACATCCATGGAGAGAAGAATCTAAAAGCAAACAAGAGGTGGGTGCATAAGAAGATCTGGCAAGAGGTATTTCCAGGGACTGGGCTGGTGGTGGCACAACTCAGTCCGGGAGGGGCCTGCAGGAGTTTCACCAGCACAGGACCAGAGCCATGCTCATTGTCTCTCCCTCCTCCCCCTTCCTATCCTTTCTTCTCTCCCTTCCTCCTTTTAAGCTTCCATCCTTCCCTGGCTGGCCTGGCATTCACAGAGATCTACCTGCCTCTGCCTCCTGAGTCCTGGGATTACCACCATGCTCAGCCCTCTCTCCCTTCTCCTTTCTTCTCTTTTCTTCCTCCCTTGATTTCACTAAGTTGCCCAGGCTGTCCTAGAACTGACTGTTGTCAGTCAGGGCTGGCCTTGAACCTGAGAACTTTCTGACTCAGTGGTGAGGTCCAAGGCATGCACTGCTCCCCTCAGTTCATGATTATTTTCTTAGAGAAGACCTTGTTGGTCTTTACTGTTAGCTTCTGAGCTCATGTCTGTGTCATGCTATTTTGTGTGGGTCTCTATTAGGTAAACAAAGAAAAACCAGTCAACTGATTCAAGCCACATGTTCAGTTCAAATGCTTGGCTCCCTTAACTTGGATTCTGAATTAGCCCTCTTTCCATTCTTGTCGCCAATTAAGTAAAAAGTAGATTCTTTGTCACTCATAATCCCATCAAACAGAATGTCTCTGGCTTTACTATATTTTATTCAAGAGTTGCTCTCTTGCAAATTGAATGGCTTAAATTTTTTCAATCTTACTTGTTTTTTCTTTACTTCTGCTCCCGAAGTCTCCTTTGCTAGAAACTCTGCTCCCTGCCTGGCTAAGAGAACACTCTACCCATCCTTCAGGCTGTATTTTCCCTAATTCTCCCATCAAGGCTGTTGCAAGCCTCCCAAGCCAGGTAGCATCTTTTCCTCATCCAAAACTTCAAAGACAATGTCACTATCCTTCATCTATTTGTCTTGTTAATTCACTTAGAAGTTTCTGAATGCTTCCCGGGTACTCCCGGGTGCAGGGCACTGTGACAGCTGGGAACAGACATGCCCCATGATGGACAAAGGGGGAAACGAGTTGGGCAGGATTCCAGGGTAGAAGGAATGGCCAGTGCAGAGGCCTGGAGTTGGACTAAACACAAGCCATGTGAGAAAATACACGTGCAAGAGGAGGGTCAGTGAACAGTCCCCAAGCGTGACTATTGCCATCCTTGCTGTCAGTGGTGACGTGGCCTACATTTAGGCCCTATATCTATTTTTTTCTCTAAATAATGCTTTTTATTTTTTGAAAGTTCTGTACAGTTGGGTTTTTAAACTTTTATTATTTTTAATTGTGTGTCTGTCTGTCCATCTATGCTGTCATGTGCACATGAGTACAGGTGCCCACAAAGGCCAGAGGTATGACATTCCTCTGGAATTAGTTGTGTGCTGTTTGCTGCGGGTGCCGGGAGGCGAACTCAGGTCCCCAGGAAGTGTCCTGCATACCCTTAACCGCTTAGCTACCCCTGAAGCCTACTGCAGTGGCTCTCAACAGAACCAGAAATTCACGCACAGGGCAGCACACACCCACATTCTCTACCATGGACACCCACGATGTGTGCAAGAGAGCACGTATGATGGCTGAGTTCAAGAAAGCAGACAAACCCAGCACATTCCTATTCGTGTAACCCTCCGTGGCAGGCTTTAAAATGTGCGAGCTGAAGTGCTTTGTGAAGTTTAATTCAAAAGCAGGCAAGGAAACAAAGCTATCAGCAGACCCTCTGTGTGGAAACACAAGCAGCGGACATCTGAGGGTGCGTCTCCAGGCCTCGAGGTGTTTGCAGACACCTTCCTCTTTGAGGAAAACACCACAAAAGAATACTTTGATAACTGGGTGTTTAGTTCACCCTAAGAAGCCTGTGAGAAGAAGAGCTGGGAGGTTGAAAGCGAAGTTATAGATTGGAGAGAAGGTTTTTGTTTGTTTGCTTGTTTGTTTTTTCAGACAGGGTTTTGCTATGTAGCCTTGGCTAGCCTGGAACTCACTATGTAGAGCTGGCTGGCCTTGAACTTTTTGTGATCTTCCTGCCTCAGACTTCCAGAGTGCTGGGACTAAAGGTCTGCACCACTGCTCCCAGCCCTGGGGCTGAGATTCTTAGGAAACAAGATATAACACAGCACAGATGTGTTGAGGCATGAACACAGCTGGGGTTAGTCATTTCACTTACAGAAACTTCTTCCTGATCATGCGTGGGGAAGCTATTGATAATGAGCTGTTCCAGGATGACAAAACAAACATTTATATTTGGTGCTTTTTCAAGAGCCTCATTTCCCAGCATGCTTTGATTTAAGATCCTTGCTCACTGAGCTGTTGGTTTAGCCATGGACCAAAAGGGGAAATGGCATCCTTTTGGGCCTGTGCTTTTATTTTTAATTAAGGTTCATGATCTATTCTAGGTTTGGTCTAATGTCTTTGAGGCAGTGGACCGAGGGGATTTCTGATGATTTGCATATCCATTTTCGTTATTATGGAAATACCCGGATCATTTAGGCAATAAACCAGCTAAGAAAATGTGGCCTGAGGGAGCAAAGATAGAGTGCTAGACTCCACAAAAGAAAACAAAATGGGGGTGGGGGGGGAAGGCAGATGGCACTTGAAAGCTGCCTGACGATTTATAAGATCTCCGAACAGTGAGACAGGGTTTGCAAGAGTCCGAATGGAGTCTCATCTCTTCAGGACAGAATGGGTTGTCCAAGCAAAGCTTGGAAAGGGGCATCTGACAACTCTGGCTTCCTAGGTGCAGCCTACTATTTGTGAAGGGGAAGGGCAGAGCCCTGACCCAACACGCTGGTATATCTTCTTCCCACCCACCAAGCAATCACCTGGCAGGGTAAAGAGGACTCTCACCAGGGACGGCCCATGCAGTCTCTAACTCTACAGCCAAGAAAAGCAGGTTTGGAGGAGACAGAAGTCAGTGTATGTGTGTGTCTCTCAACTTGATGAATGTGGACACTCCCGCCCTAGAGAACTAATTTTTGTGTATAATTAAACATGGAAATGCAATGTTTTCCAATCAGCAGCCAATCAGTCTGTGTGACTCTGAATCTCATTACTGGAAGACTGTGATCTCCCTGCAAATTGCTCTTTTGGGTTGCATTTTAAGATTTGTTCTTCCAAGACTATTTTGACAGGTTGAACATGAAGGGCTGAGGAAGTTTACTCTGCAGGCCCCGAGCTTACCACAAACCCTCCAGGTAGGCATTGAGGCCTTTGCGAATGACATGCCCCAAGTATCCATTTTTCTCAGCCACATGCTTTGCCCATCTGAAAAAGAAAGGAAAGAGAAGGGAAATGATGCAGACTGCAGGAGATTAAATAATCACCTTTCCTCACATGATCTCCATAAATCCCACTTGGGGAATATTTTCTTGTTTGAATTTTTATAAAGCAACAAAAGCAGAACAGAATATTAAGAAGGTAAAGAGGATGCATTTTGAGAGCTCTGTTCAATGTCCTCATTTGCGAACGCAGAGCAGCAGTCTGCTATGGAAACAAAGACACGCAGAACACATAATGTAACATTCTCCTGATACAGAGAGACATCTCGGCCAAGGGTTCTGTAACTGCTCCTATTAAAATAAGTTTACTGGAGCTATCAGAGGTACAACAGGGGTTTAGTATGTGTTAGACCCTGGATTCAAACCCTGGTACCACAAAAAGTAAATAAACAAATAAATACACTGACTGACGTATGGTGTGGTGCTTAAGGTTTCTTTATCTTTTTCATCTGCTCCCTAATGCATCCCGGAGGGGCTTAACAATGAATTAATGTGCTGTAATCGTGGACTTAAATCGCTAAAGATATAATATATAAAACTTTGCTAAGTGTGGTGGTATACACCTTTCATCTCAACACTTGGGAGAGAAAACGGGATAATTTTTTCTGAGTTTGATGCCAGGTTGGTCTGCATGGTGAGTTTCATGGACAGCCAGAACTACATAGAGAAACCTATCTCAGAAAAATAAAAAATCAAAAGTATGAAAATGAATAGGTACCAGTTAATAGAAGGGGAACATAGAATAACTTATAAAACAATTGATTAATACAAAAAGGTTAATAAAAGATATGAAATGAACCAGATAGGATAGACAGGAAATAATAAAATAATATATTTTATAGGTTTATTTACTTTATTTGGTGTGTATGGGTGTTTGCCTTTGCATATACATATACCACATGCATGCCTGGCACTCTCTGAAGGTCAGGAGAAGGGACTGAATTCCCTAAAACTGGAGTTATAGATGTCTGTGAGTCCTCAGGGGTGTCCTCTGCAAGAGCAATGACTGGTCTTAACCCCCAAGCCGTCTCCCCAGCCCTAAAATAGTAGATTTTAAAACCAAGTGTATCTACAATTGCATTGAATATAAATGAGCTACATATGCCAATTAAAAACTAAAATTGTCAGGCAGGATAATTTCTATATAAAACTCAATTTATGACGCTTATAAGAGCTATACATAAAGAGAAGGGTGATGCAGTAAGGGACAGAGAAAGAACTAAAGTAAATGGAGACTAAGGCAGTGCCCACTAATAGACATAAAAAAGAACACTATGAAATTATAAAAGCGTCCACTCGAAAAGCAGAATAAATGTATGTGATCCAATTACACAAGTTCAAGATATACAGTACAAAACTGACATAATATAAGGAAGGAAGTTAAATCTTTACACAGAGAGAGTTCCAACACATTTCTTCAGTAAATGACTTAACAAGCAGGGCAAGAAAAGCCAGAAGGAATACGGAAGGTCTGAACAATGTGCGCAGGCACTGCACCCAGCGAGCTTAGAAGAGATTGTTTTAAAGCATCTAACAAAACTGTCCTCACACTGCTCCCCAAGCATGCTTCAGTGAGTTCCCAAGGCGGCGGTCACTGAGACTATGCTCTCTGATCATCAGAGACAGCAGACCACTAAAAAAAATTCACACCGTGTGAACGCTCACCCCGAACACCCTACAGAACAACGAGAAAAGACTTCAAATTAGCCGAGGCTTTATCGCTAAGGTAAGGTCAGAATGGATTTGATCCCAAATGTCTTTAGAAAAACATCCTTTCAGAGAGCCAGGCTACAGGTGAGATGTAGCCGAGGGCACAGTCAATCATGTTTCTTTTTTCCTTAACTTTGTAGGTCGCAGACGGTTTTTCTTTGTTTGATTTGTAACCTGTTATAAATGTTTGCAGAGCCCTGCAGAGCAGGCACTAAACCACATTGCATCCATGAGCTCCAGTGGGCCAGATTTTGAGAAGCATTTTGGGTAGGCCAAACTTTAAAAATGTGCCTCCTTGGCGGCTGGAGAGACGGGTCAGTGGTTCAGAGCAATTGCCGACCTTGCCGCTGAACCTGGTTCTGGCCACAGGAGGCCCACAGCTGTTTATAACTCTAGTTCCGGGGGATCGGATGCCCTCTTTTGACCAGTGTGGGCACTGCATCCGCACAGTGCACAGATATACGTGCAAGGCAAAGCACACATACACGTGAAATAAAAAGAAATAAAGCCTTTTTTAAACACGCCTCCTTCTTACCAGTCTTCAGGAAGTTATTGCAAGATAGATTCCAACAAAACATTGGAAAGAGAAGAACTGAGAAAAACAAGGTGCAGCCTGGGGAACCAAAACACTGCCAAAAACAGAGAGAGGGAAGGGGAAAACCCAACATGGGACATGTTGATCTCAGAATGACAGCACTGCCCCCCAACCCCCAAAGGTTCCAGGAAAAATACTACCAAGAAGATAAACTTGATAGAACACGCTATGTGTCTGGGCATGCTGAGAGGGGATCTCAGTGGCAGGAGAATTTGATCAAGAATAATAATAATTGAAAAAAGACGGGACTGGAAAGATGGCTCCACAGTTAAGAGAGCTGGCTGCTCTTCCAGAGGACGTGGGTTTGATAACCAGCACACAAGTCTGGCTCACAACCATCTGTCACTCCAGTTCTAGGCTATCTAACACCCGCTTCTTGCCTCCTTTGGCACCAGGCATACACATGGTATACAGACATATGTTCAGGCAAAACACCCATGTGCATAAAATAATTAAATTAAATTAAAATAAATAAATAACTATTTTTTAAAGACTATGGAATATGACACGCATGTATAAGAATAAAAGTAACACTTCCTCAATAGAAGCCTGTACAAGAAAGAAAAGCTAGGGTAGTGTGATTCATGTCTTAGTCATATTAATTCAAATCTGATGCTCTTCTAAGCAAGACACAAAGCTTACGGGGAAGCCTCGGAGTGGTGGGTCCTGAGAGGTGGCAGAGAAAGAAAAGTATGTCTTCATTCTCTTGGGAAGCATGGCTGGACAAGGCCTGTGATGGAACTGCTAAAACAGTACTGAGAGCTTGACACTTGGAGGCGGAGGCCAGGAAAGAAGAGCTAGAAGGCAGGTGCTGACTTAGTCTATAGACCAGGAACTGGATGGGGGAGCGGGGGCAGTGATTGCTTGTTTTGTCTTACTGAATTTTTTAATTAAAAAATTTAAAGTGCTTCACCTGTCAATCATTTGGTTTTTCTTTCACATTTTAACAGTATATGCTTTAATTTTATGGCTGTTTTACCTACATGTATGTCTACGCAACACGTGTACCTGGTACCTGGAGGGTAAAAGGGGGAATTGAGACCCCCAGAGTTGGACCTAAAAATGGCAATGAGCTGCTGTGTGGATGTTAGGACCTGAACTCAGGTGTCCTGTGTAAGGGCAGCAAGTGCTCTTAATCTCTCAGCCATCTCTCCAGTCCCAATTATTTGTGTTTTTTTTTCTTTTAAATCTACATGCATGTGTAAATGATAAATGTAAACACTGAATTTTTAAAAGTGCAAAGAGAGATAAAGAAATAAACAGAAGGGGGAGGGAAGTGAGAAGAGGAATGGAATGAGAGAGGATAGGAGGGAGAAAAGAAAGGAAGGAGAGAGGAAGGGGGAAGGGAAAGAAAAATATCCCTTTTGCCCGGCAAGGTGAATGGAGGACATGGCTTCCCAATGGTAGGCGACATTTAAAAGACTCTTACACAACAGCTTTCTCAGGATCTCTGGGGAAGGTCTCCAGGTTGCCTGTGATGTAGTAAAGCGAACACCACAATGTCCCTTCGATGTGTCCCCCTTGGGCAGCTTTGTGGAAGTAGTCACCAGCTAGTGTCTGTAAAGAGAGATGAACAAAGTCCCTGTCATTACTGCAGAGTCCTCCTGGCTGCAATGGCTTTGGCAGAGCCAGGGTCGGGAGGTATCCCAAGCACCACATTATCACAGGCTTACGTCTTCTCACACTTTAAAGCAAACCAGGTCAAGAAATAGCTCCAAAAAGACAGTTCATCCCAGAGACCTGGGAAATACCATCTCTCCAAGAGCCATTCTGTTGATTTTGTTTACCCAATAAAGAAGACACCATGGAACCAGGAGCATGTTGCCGCCTCATTGGGTCCTCACAAAACCCCTGCACGCTTGATGGAAGGGTGTGACAGGAGTCACACAGGGTGACAACTCAAGCATTTGCTTTCCTAACCTCACTTAATACCTTTCTTTACGCTCATGCACAAAAATGGCACTTCTAGTGGCAAAGTGAGAATTAGAATGTGACGGGGAATAAATCCACACGCACAGATGTGTGGGAGGGCTACCAGACATTTGCAATGCATAAAAATATCAGCATTAGTGCAGTCGGGGAGAGGTGGAGGGAAAGAAGAAAACAAACATGTGTGTGTGTGTGTGTGTGTGTGTGTGTGTGCTGACTCCCATTGATCGCCAATGTTTTTCAGAAGTCAGTGAACTATTGTTTTTTTGTTTTGCTTTTTAACTTCTTATTTTTTCACTTTTTATTTATTACAATTTATTCACTTTGTATCCCATCTGTAACCCTGTCCCTTGTCCCTTCCCAATCCCTCCCACCCTCCCTCTTCTCCTCCTTCCCAGTCCACTGATAGGGAAGGTCCTCCTTTACTCCCATCTGACTTGGGATAGTCTCCCATGAGACTATCAAGTCTCATCAGACCCTCTGCATTGTCTTCCTCTGTGGCCTGGTAAAGCTGCAACCCCTTCAGGGGGAGGTGATCAAAGAGCAGGCCATGAGTTCATGTCAGACACAGTCCCTGTTCCCCTTACTAGGAAGCCCATTTGGACACAGAGCTGCCATGGGCTACATCTGTATAGGGGTTCTAGGTTATCTCCATGAATGGTCCTTTGTTGGAGTATCAGTCTCAGAAAAGACGACTGGGTTCAGATTTTGTTTTTAAAAAGCTTTACAGGCAGGAAGGGCATGGGATTGTATCCCAGCACCCTTTCTGACAATCTGTGTGGCCTTATCCTTTTCAAGCCTCTTTTGTTGTTTTCAACTTTAAAATCTAGGTGAGAACTTGTCTTAATTTTTTGTAAATAACACAAGTGGCTCCTGACACTTCCTAGTGGGGAGTGAAGTGTGGGTTACATGAGAAGAGGGGTTCTGAAGGTAAGACTGGTATCTTACAAAGAACACCTCCCAACTCACTCTGATACCCCTTGCCAAATCTAGGGCGACCATACTATTGTCCATCCCAACATCTGCCACCTCCATTCATAATCTCAGTAAATGTCATCACTGACTGCTCCCCGTTCTCATATCCCCAGGCCAACCCATCGGCACCCATCTTCAACATATCTTTGGTAGCCAATCACAGAAGCCCTGGCTTCTGCCGTTCCATCTCTCATAGATGCGGACTCAACCTCCTGTCCTCCCCTCGTCTCCTTCCTAGTCACTAGAACCCTGGAGGGGTCCTTGAAAGCATGCCCCCTTCACTCAGATAGGCTCCTACTTCATGACTGTCATTGGTGGCTTCTCCCTCGGCATAGAAGTCAAGTCTCACCAGGTCCAGTTCAGGGACCTCCTCGACCTCATCTCCCGTTTGTCCCCCGTGCCTCTCTCTCTTAGCCTTCCTGCTGGTCTTCTAGCATGTCAAGCCTGCCTGCATCCTTCTAGGGGTCTTAATTTGTCCTTACTACTCTCTGCTTCTGGGTTGTTCTCTTAAATATCCATAAGATCCTTTAGAAGCCTTTTCAGTATCCCCTAACCAGAGAAGGCTTTCTGGGCCTCCCTTCTAAAACAGCATCTTCAGTCTCCTCTGGTCCCTTCCCCTTTGTCCCTCTCATCAGGGCAGAGTCTGCTGTGCCCAGTGCTGTGTCCCCAGAGACTTTAGTGTGCCTGGCCTACATGTTACAGTTCTGAGTTATGATTCCCATCAGCAGTGTGACCGTGAAAAGAGAGGATTCCCATATCATACCAAGGGCCAGGTCCCAGTTCAAACTAACCATATGACTCAGAGATCTGGTGACCTATTGTATAAGGCAGACACAGTCATAGCTGAGGCTTCAGAGGCTGGGATACATGGATCTTACTTCCGAAGTACTTGACACTTGGGCAAGTGCCCAGTAAACGCCCCATATGCCCTCTGCTCTTTGCTTTGTAACTTTGGTCGAACCCGTGGCAACTCTATCCACACCTGCTCCTTTCTGCTCCTTAGAAGGTCAGTCTCCCTGAACTTTCTCTTGCTCTCTCACGGTGGACCATTTCCCTTTCGGTCCTCTACTCAACCCTTCCTGCTCTACAAAACTTTTTGGCTGCTCTGGTTCTGCTCCCTGGAAGTCCTTAGATCACCTCCCAATGGCTAAAGGCATTCCTCAAGGCCATCATGCTCTCCTCACTAGACCACGAGGTTCTTGAGGGTAGGTACATGCTTCACTCTCACATCCCTCTCACACTGTGGTGCCTAGTCCAGCCTGGCACTTCCCATACCTTCCCCACAATCCCCAGCTAGCCACTGGCCAGGTTCACTCACCAGATTCCTTCCGGGAACCCCTGGGAAAATGCCATCCAAATACAGGACCCCAAGATTGTAAGATGCATCTGGGTTCCCCATTTCTTCTGCTTTCAACCAGTACTTTGCTGCTTTGGCATAATTTTTCCTGAATTTGTGGTAATACCATCCGAGGCCATTGACAGCCTGATGCAATCCCTGAATTTTAGAACAAGAGGAAAGTTATTATTATTTTTATTATTATTTTAATGACATCGAAAGACATCTGGAAGCAGTTGCTACAGCAGCGTTTTCCCAGAGTCTTCCCTTTCTCTTTTCCGAGGGGCAGATGGCACTAAAGAAAAGCTAACTGCTAGACAGCCCGGGCCTGCCTAAGAGACTTCCCAGGTGGATTTTGCCCGGCTGCTGCTGGGTTTTCTGCCTTCCAGCTCAATAGTGACGCTGGTCCCCAAACCATTGCTCAATGCCTATGGGCAGTTATGTAACACCCCTGCAAATGTCTCTCTTCGGGAAGGACATTTTCCCAGCCCTTCAATTTCATGAGGACTGGGCTGCAGCGGATGTTTGAGCTTGACTCCCACCCTGGCTGGGAAAATGCTAGGTGACCCGCCTGCCCATCTGTTGACTTCCTCTGCCCTAAACACCAACAAGCCTCCGAGGGCAGCAGCTGTGACAATCCACTCGCACAGCTTCGGTGCTTTGAGATGAGTTGGCATCCCCGGTTCTGATGGGATTTGGGGGCTGATAGCAGCAGGAAAGGATGGAGAGGAAAAGTTTCAAAACTGAGTTGGTAATGTCAGCTCTAGGAAAGGGGCTGTTTATGTCAACCTGTCCTCTAGTGTCCTTGTACTTACTGAGTGCATTTCATTGTGGACTCTCTCCTACTCTCAGAGATGCTCAGACCATGTCTTGCAGGACAAGAATAATCCCGAGAGATCCTCCTGCCCTGCTGTAACACACCTGTGTGCACTTTGAGCTCTCGTTTCTCACTCTTAGTCTGACCTAAAGAACAGTCTCATTGTGGAAGCATATCATTTTAGCCACTCCTTTCATCGGGGCTGGGTCGGGGGGAGACTGGCATCTTGGTTTTTATCCCCATCACTTAAGCAAGTGCCATGACACTTAAGCAAGTGCCATGAATGGAATGAATGAAAGCTTGCAGGCACGAAACAAAACTGCAGATCCTCAAGGTGGAGAGCCATACCTGCAGGCCACCGAGATACCCAGACTAGAAGTACCACTTGAGCATAGTCAGCACCATGACATCCCCAGAAGCATTCTTTTGAGCCTGGGACAATGTAAACTCTCTGTAAGTGCTGCAGACTCTGCATAAAGTTATAGACCAAACCATCCTATTAAATGGCAACAGGAGGTTTTGGGACACGCCCACAGTAAGGAGGCATCCGCATGGCTTTTCATTGCTCATTTGGAGAAGACACAGCTTGATTCAGATGAACCTGCCACAAGCTGAAAACTAGGATTTCTCTGGGAATTGTGCCAGGTTCAGTTCATGAGCCCATAAGAAATCCCGGCATGCTGAAGGCAGAGCATCCTGAAGCTCCTAGACAGGTGGCCTCTCCTGCTGCTGGCCATCTCCCTGACCTTTGAATCTTTGGCTAGAGGCTGCCCATCAGATGACAACAGTCTCAGGGCTGAAAGACTCTCAGGCCACTTAGCTGAGCTTTGTGCAGCCAGCATGCATGGCATCACTGTGCTGGCCTGGACCTAGCATCTGCCTGGTGCCCCAGATGAGTGGGTTTGTTTCTGGCCATCCCCTTTCCCCTTACCATCTCCTCAACACCTCTCCCTCGAGGACTTCTTCCTTGTGGTTTTGTAAAGTACAAACTTAAGAATAAAGTGACTATTGTGTTGTTTTTTGTTTGTTTGTTTGTTTTAAAAGAAATCCTGTCATATTGCTTAGTACTCAGCACCTGTCCTGGACATCTATTTGGCTAGAGCAACAGATTTGCCTCTGTGTGCCTTCTAATTCTGAAAACCGAGTTGTAGGCAACCTTTCTCAACAGTCCCTGTAAAGTCTCTCACGGGCCCTTAGTGAGTCCTTGCTGAACGAAAGTGTGAGAACCGTAGGGAACTTAAGAACACAGAGATTCCAGGAAACTGCTTTGTAATCTGAAATAAAGCAGACGGAATAAGAATTCAGCTCTAGGGGCCATGGGGGAGGTAAAAAGATGCAAAATTCACATCTGCCCTGGACAACCCTCACACAGCCCCACTCGAGGATTCCCTGGACACAGTACCCTCAGTGACCATCACTGAGCTGCCTTCCTGTTTCTGCGCATCCCTTGTGTTAGGCCAGTAGCAGGTACGCACATAACAAGCAGGACTGTGTGCCCTGACAGCACCTAGATAGAGAACCCTACTTCAACTTCCTGCTCTAATGGGCAGGATGCTCTGAGCTCCCCCAAGAAAAAGAGTGGGGGAGAAAAATTAGCATGGTTACTTTTAGAAGCCTTGAGAACAAAGGACTAGCCAGGGACCAAAAAGAGTACCCTGATGAAGTGGAGCATCGTTTGCATGTCTGTACGCAGGTGCACGTGGGCGTGTGTGAGAACTAGTGTGCACGCATTTGGGCTTGAGGCATGTCTGTGCATACACATGCATCTTCTTCCGAGTGGTTTCTATGGCCTCCGTGCTTCAGGGTTCTAGTGAAAGCAGCTGACTGAAGATACTAATGACATATAAATAGTGACAAATGCAAAATTTCTGACCTTGGTGGTGACCTTTGCAAGCAGCCCATTATCAAAGCACAAGAGGCAAATGGGAATTGGTCAGAACATGGTTAATGTTCCAGGAAATTAGGCTTTGGTTTTCCTAATTCAATAGCCTTTCTCCTCATTCAATTTCAAGAAGCCCCAGCGCTTGTTATCAGGGCAGCTTGTGATTATAATTTTAGTCTTCAAACAAAATCAGCCCGGATTCCATTGTGGGGAAGGCGCATTCAGCCTTTGAAGGGTGCTGTCCTCACTGTGGCAAGATTATGTGTGTGTTACAACTTAAAAATGACTAGTCGCTGCACTGGGACCCCTCCCCACCTCACTTTCACCTCAGCTTTGTGGAAGAAAGCTGGCCATTTGCTCACACAGCTTTCTGAAAGTGTGGGCGTGTGAGGAGCTGTTTCCTCCAGACAATTTGCATGGGTTACCTTGGAAGCAGCTTTCTTCATGAGCTCTAAGGCAAGCCGTCTGTTCTTTTTAACTCCTTGACCCTAAACATTGACAAACAGAAACGATTATGAAGAAAAATAAACCCGAATCCTCACAGGCATCACACAGAGACACCAGCATCCAATATAAAATGCTTGCAATAAACCCTGAACCTTAAAAACAAAACAAGAAAAAAAACAAAAAAAACAAAAAACAAGACCTCATAATCTTAAGTGCTTCTAGGCACAGCAGTATTGCAAGATATCATTGTTGTCATCATCACCATCATCATCATCATCCTCATCTTGCTCATGTTTGTGGAACAGAAACAAGCCTCAGTTTCCCAGTTCATCGGGGACAGGACCCCACTGAGGTGGAGTGGCCTGTGCTCCTATCATATCCTGCACACATGCTGGGGAGAAGCTATGAAGCAGGTTGGCTGGATTTGGTCATCCTGAATGCATTCCTTTGGGATTATCTAATTTGATACCCAGATAAAACACGTTATCTGTGTTGAACAGTCAGGAGTTTTTGGCCCAGGTGCCCTGGGTGTGATACTGTGGCTTCTGGGTGAGTTTGAGAGTGTGCTGAGAAGGAGATAGTACCCCGAGAAACCATTCTAGCACATGTGAGATCTCCCGAAGAGGTGGCTCGTCCTCTGTGTACAGAAATGGACGCTGGAGTTCTTGTTGCAAAAAGGACCTAGCTATGGGGTCTAGAGGAGTGTGTACGGGAAATGGTGCATCCAAGAGCAGGGAGGGAAAGGGTCCCTGAGGCCTTGACACGGGTCTCATAGGAGGAGGGAAGGCAACCGAAAATCTCTGTTGCTCCAAATTTATCCATAATCATGGGCCCTTTCCACTCTCCCAAAGCCCCAGGGGATCTTCCTCAACTTAGACAAGACTCATGGGGTCACCTGATAGGACCGTGGAGATAGTTGCATGAATGCAACTATCTGCTCTGTTTGCTTGACTCTGTAACAGCTGGAGGTGTTAATCAACATACTATTCGATCCCGGGCCAGCGACCCCATCAACCACATCTTCCCATTGTAGCAACCCTACAGGGGAGACACTGACATTCCCATCCACCCCAGACTTCCCAGAATCGTGGGATAGGTGAGAACGGGAGGCAGGATTTGAGCCCAAGCAAGCAGACTAAACCTCTGACTGCCATACTGTACTTTCTAGTGTGCATTTTGGCTTCATTCTGAGAAAGGATAATGAGTCCTAACTTCCTGCATGGTATAAGAAAGGCCCGGTGATGATTAACTCTGGTTTTTAGGATCTCCAATAAAAATGGGAATCAAGCTAAAGGTTAAATTCTACTCAAGTTGCTACTGGACCTTGACCTACCTATTTAATAAAATGGAAGCAAAAGTATTTTTCAGAATTATGCCTGTGCTGGATAGTTTTATGTCAACTTGACACAAGCTAAAGTCATACAAGAGGAAGGAACCTCAATCAAGAAAATGCTTCAGGCCAGGTGGTGGTAGCACATGCCGTTAATCCCAGCACTGGGTGGGGGTGGGGGTACTGAGGCAGGCAAATTCAGTGAGTTTGAGGCCAGCCTGGTCTACAAAGCAAGTTCCAGGACAGCCAGGGCTACACAGGGAAACCCAAACAAAACAAAACAAACACACAAACAAAATGTCTTCATTAGGTCTGGCTGTAAGGCATTTTCTTAATTAGTGACCAATAGAGGAGGGCCCAGACTCCAGAACATTGCGGATGGTGCTATCCCTGGGCTGGTGGTCCTGGGTTGTAGAAGGAAGCAGGCTGCACAAGCCATGAGGAGCAAGTCAGTAAGCAACACCCCTCCACAGTTTCTGCGTTCACCCCTTCCACCGGGTTTCTGCCCTGTTAGAGCTCCTATCGTAAATTCCTCCAATGATGAACAGTAACATAGATGTATAAGCCAAATAAACCCTTTCCTGCCCAACTCTCTCTTAATCATGGTGTTTGATCACAGCAATAAAAACCCTAACTAAGACAAGTTGGTACCAGGAGTGGGATGTTGCTGTGACGGACCGACTATGTTGTTTTGCGGAGAATCGTGGGAGGACTTTGGAACTTTATTCAAGAAAAGCCATTGTGTTTCCAGTGCTTGCTGAGCTGTTCAATGGGAGCTTGGAATATAAGAATATTGAGAGCAATGCACTAGATAGAAGCCTGGCTTGTGAAACTTGAGAGGGAAGTGTAGAGACTCTATCAGGGTCATTTGTTATTTTGAATTAAGATTCTGTGGTTCTGGTTTGCTGGGGCTGAAGAATCAGCTCTGATTCACAAGATACCACAACTACTAAAGTAAAACCTTTGCTGTGTTGGGATACTCAGCGCTGGTTAGCTGGAGCTGAGAAATTAGTGGTGATTAAGATGAGACAGCATTGTTGAGGTGAAGTCTTCCGGGAAGTGTTTCCTCACAGTCAGCACACAAAAGCTATGTTCCAGAGGTGGCCAAGGCTCTACCTCATGCTGGCAGCCAGAACTGGTAATATAAAACTCACCCAGGTGGTATGGGTTTTGAAGGCATGAAGGGGTCATGGAAAGCAGCTGAGGCTTGGCACCAAGAGAGTCTACTGGTGAAACTGCAGCCTGGCTGCAACAGAAAGACCCCAGTATTTTGGAGATGCCAGTACCACGAGTCAACCATCAAAGACAGAAGTATCAGTGGAGTGAAGCCAGGCAGAGCCTAGAAGACAGGAGGTGTGTGCTGCAGAGGGCAGAGGTGGAGAAGTGACTCAAGCCTTTTGAAGGAGCCCATAAGATTATGATTAGATTCTAGATCATTGGACATTGAGTTTTTTTTTTTTTTTTTTTTTTAATACCACTGCTGGAGTTTGGGTTTGCTTTGTTCAGAATGTGACTATGCCTTGGTTCTTCCCTCTTGAAGAAAGTGTTTTATTTTTGGTTTTACAAGATCCCCACAGTTGAGAGACTTTGAATTTTAAAAGACTTTGGATTTTAAAAGATATTGGCTATTTTAAAGAGCTGAACTTTTAATATATTAGAATTTGTAAAGACTGTAGGACTTTTAAAGTTTTTAGAATATTTTTAACGAGAGATTTTGTGAATGAACGAGAAAGAAGTTGTGGCTTAATAGTGATGTGCTTGTATGTTAAGTTGACAAGGGATCAATTGCTTGAATAGTTTATGTCAACTTGATACAAGCTAAAGTCATCTGAGAGAAGGGAACCTCAATTAAGGAAATGCTTCCTCCTGCATCGACTTAATGTGCCTGGTTAGGTTGGTACCCATTCGGGACCTCCCCCTTCTCTGAGGAGAAAAAGGAGAAGGGGAGAATGTGAGATACGGGAGGGACCAGGAGGAGAGGTGGGGGAGCTGCAATCAGGATGTAAAGTGAATAAATAAATTCTATAAGAAATAAATATAAATAATTTCTATAAAAAAGCAGGCTGAGCAAGCCATGGAGAGCAGGCCAGCAGCACCCCTCCATGGCTGCTGCATTAGTTCTGCCTCGATGTCTCTGCCCTGTTTGATTTCCTGTCCAGACTTCCTTTGATGATGAACAGCAATATGGAAGTACAAACTAAATCCTCTTCTCCCCAACTTGCTTTTAGTCATGATGTTTCATCACAGCAAGAGAAACGTTAGCTAAGACAATGTCGTTATGTTATTTAAGGAAGAGGAAGGAGAACACAGGACACTTAGAAGAATCAGATCAGAAACATAACTTTTGGACCCTGAGAAGAATCAGAACAAGTGGAACATCTAAAGTAGTAGAACACAGTGACAATTTTGTAATTTTGGGTTCTTTGAAAAAAAAGAAGAAGAAACGGCAATATCACAAGGATATGCTTTTGTTTTAATACCAGGTGCGGGGATATGAAGCTGCTGCAAAGCAGCTGACTGTGATTTGCCTCATGCTCTAGCAGCGGTGTGGTTTTTGCCAGGTGCAGATAGTTTCTATGATTGTGGGCATTTGGAATTTTGGAGACTTTTCAGAGGGTAAAGAAATGCTAGGGCCCCGAGAGGCAGGGTGGGTTGTTGTTTGGCTGCTGTTGGTCGAGGTTTGTTAAGCAGTCACGCACGAAGAAGAAAGAAGAAGAAATTAGATAGCCTGATGATGAAGATCAAACTTGCCCCAAGGAGCTCTACACCCCTAGTCAGCAGGAAGTAGTCTAACGACAATGACACCCCCTTTCCGACCCCTGGCTTTATTCGGGGATCTCTTTCCTTTCCTCTCTATCCTTTTATCTCTCTTATCTAGTGTTGGGGGGTTGAAAGGGCGGAAGAAAAAGGGCGGAACAAAGAAGAACCTTCCAAGTAGCAAACGGCTACACACAAGGTTCATCTTCGTCAGTGTGTGTGTGTGTAAGTTTTTGTTTTGTTTTGTTTGTTGTTTTGTTTTGAAGGAACAAAACAGACGTAGAGAGGTTGTTTTATGCAAAGGCTCACAGAATCACAGTATATCACTGAACCCAGATATTCCAATTTCCTTGTATTTAATCCAGTATTCTTGTCAGTTTAATCACATATCTTCTTGCACAAAGACAGCACCACATGCTAATCTGAGAAGTACCAGAAATTCTTAAATGAGACCAAACACTGGCAGAGTGTGTGCCTGGAGAACAGCTGATGAGTACACTGGCAGAGGACCAACACGGAGTCAACGTCAAAACTTCAAGGACTGCCTTGGATAAGCCACCCCCTCACTCTGGCGTCATACTTTCATGTGGTATGCCCAAAACAGCCAATGCATGCCATGGCCTTTACACCCAGAATGCCCAGGAATGCCCATTTCCAAATGGGGCCCTTCCATGTGAACTATGCTTAAAAAGAGCTCCTTGCCAGAGGCAAACTCTTCCCTGAGACGCTGATGAAGGCTCCCTGCGTCCTACCCAGAGGGAACTTAGCCAGAAGTCAATAGCACTGGGGAAACAAAAACAGCTTTAAGATCTGGGGATGAGACCCGAGGGAACATGTCACCCACTGTCACACATGCATATATGTGTGTCCCGGTCTGCACCGCCACATGCTGGTGGGTGGAAACAATGCCTGACTCCTGCCTCCTTCTTCTCTGGACTTTGTCCAGCCCCAACTGTGGTGGATAGGTTTCTCTCCTCTACACCATTTCTGTGCCCTGTCTTCCCCTCCGGTGCATGAGCCCTCTGAGGCCAGGGATGTGACTCAGGCCTCCATCTGTCCCTCCACCGAGCACAGAGGCTGGCATGTGGCCGGCACAGAATGGATGTGTATTAGATAAACACCCTGGCATATGGAGAAGGTTCAAATAATCTCTGTTGATTTGGTGCCTGGAAAGAGAAGGTCTAGGCCTCAATTTGGAAACCATAACAACCATTAGGTTGTCAGGCTTCAGTGGGGGTGTAGAGGAGAGATCTGTAGCAACGTCATAGTTGTCAGTGAGTGAGCGGCCACAGCTGTGGATCTGGAGACAGGCCTGGCCAGGCACACAGGTGAAATGTAGTTATTTGACGACATTCATTTTGGGGCATGGACATAAGTAAGGTCCAAGGATTTCCTTACCAAAGCCAAAGCGCCCCCTCCCCCCCTTTTCCAAGCTTAGGTCTGCAGGCCACCCCAGGTGTACCTGTTCAAGTCTGATCTCTGAAACTAAGTAGGCTCAGGTTGGATTCATACTTGGATGAGATATTGTTCTGAGATTAGTGGTTTGATACATCTGCATTTGAGTATACAGAGCGCAGACCATAAAGCCAGCCTGCCTGGATTCCTGCTCAAGGTGCAAAATGCACCAGCTGGGTGACTGTGGGTAAGGTACAGAACCTCTCTGTGCTTCTGTTGCTCTAAGACAATAACACAACACGTAACATCTTCCAGGCAGTGAGAATCTAATATGCTAGTTTACCGGACACAGGGAGCAAGTGCTCCATCTGTCAGTAGGAACAACGATTTTCTTTTAAAAGGCACACACACGTGTTACAGTCCTATTGTTTTGTTCAGTCTATGGTCATGAGCCTCATCCTAGAATATATGAGCTTCTTCAGGCATATCCTCACGGGTACAGGGGTGGGACTCTAATTCCCGTCCTCTGTCTCCCAGACTCTTCCCTGCCCTTCCTCCTTAGCTTGCAACTAGGTTCATTCCCCTGCCTCCATCCCCATCATTGGGACTGTTGAGTTCTGGCTCAAACATGCTCTGTTGAACTCGTGACAGACCTGCAGATCTGTGAGGCTGGAGGCCATGGACCAAGCCATGAAATATGGGTGTCTCCTTCAGGGTGTCACAGACGTATAGAGAAGCCAGGTGTCACCTATAAGGTTATCAATTAAAAGTGCACCCAGGGAAGCACTTCTGGCTCTTCCTTTTCAGCTGTGTCCCTCTCCGTCACAGGTGACAGCAGGTTGTTCTAAGGCTGTCTGTTTGCCTGCACACCCACAGGAGATAGCTCAGGATGTCTATTATCAGAACCGAGCAATTTTAGTCCCTATTAAGCAACTCTTACCTTGAATAACACGATGGCGTAGTCATATATCAGCGCAGGATCCTCCGTCTCCAGGGCCCCCTTAGCGTACCACTCGATGGCAGCCTCGGGGTTCTTGGCTACCCCTTGCTGTCCCCAGAAGAGCATCTGAGCCAATCGTTGCTTAAAGACAACAGTGACTTAGAACAATGAGTTTCACAACAATGGGTTGTGAACGGGAGGATAAACCTAGTGTAAAATGTTCTAGGTGGAATGGCCATCCAAAATGAGACATGTGTAGGAGCCCTTGAAGGCAGGGAATGTCTTAGAAGAGGGGACAGAGAGAATGCAGAAGAAGCAGTGCGGAGAGATATGGAATGTGGTCTTCCAGGCATGGGTGTGTGTGCGTGAGTGTGTGTGTGTGTGTGTGTGTGTGTGTGTGTGTGTGTGTGTACTGAGAACTGAGCCTGTGGTCTCTGCAAGAGCAGTCAGTGCTCTTCACTGCTGAGCTCCTGCCCCAGCACCCTCACTACGCCTGTCCCCCCTGGATTCACAGCAGTTGTGACTACCTGCACATGATGCTATAAACACCCTATCACGGAAGGGGGAGGGGCCCATGCGGCCTCACCCTTCCTTACATTAACAGCTGATAGGGGGTAGAGAGATATTGTTTCCTGGGGTGCCCATACTCCTCTGAACCACCCTAATAAAACTCACTGGCTTTGCCCCGCCACCACTCCTCCCTTCTCCCCCTTTCCTTTCCCTCTCTCTCTTACAAAAGTAGAAGGGGACTAGTTGGGAACAGGAAAGAGATCAGTGGGAGGACGGAGGAATAAATGAAACTGAAATACATTACGCATGTGTATGAAAATATCATAATGAAACTCAGAATAAGAACGAATACATGCTAATAATAACATCTAACATGTTTTAGTTGAGAGTAGAGAATTAAACATGCTATTTTAAAGCAGGGACGGGGGAGGAGCCCAAAGGTGCATTGGCATAAGTAGAAGCGACAACTCATATGTGTGTTCTTGCCTCCTGACAGCTCCCAGCCTTAGTCTCAGGATGGGTCCAGCCACAGGGACAGGAGTGGGGACAGGAGATCAGTGCCACTGAGAAATGTCCTCAGGCAGACCTCCGTGCGAATTGCTGTCAGACCGGGCAGGCAGTCCTACAGGAGGCCGTGCTTGAGGAGTGAGGGGAGCTTCTTTGGACCACGTTCTGTGATCAGTAAGCAAGTCCATCATATTCCAGCCAGTTCTGGTTCTGGTACTGTATACACAGGCCCATTGTGAACTTGAACACACACACACACACACACACACACGCACACACACACAGCCCTCACTTTATCTAGTTCTCTCCAAAGTTTCCAGAAGCCTGTGCATATGGATTTGCTGAAGAAATGAAGTGCCCACTGTTAGGAAGATTAACATGAGCTCCGGAACCCCCCCCCCCCGCCCCCCCCCCTGGCATTTCTAGAACTACAATACTCTACAAAAACAACAGCAGGCCATGGTTGGTTACAAAACCAAGGATGGGGGTCAGGGGCTGCCTCTGTTAACTATTTGGCTCCATGTGGGTCCCTAATTGTCTCCCTTCTTTCTGCTTCCATGTCCATGCAGGAAAGAAAGTGCCCGGAAGATCCCTAGGGAACCCTGGGAGACTTGTGCCTTGAGAAGGACAATTTGTCAGTGCCTCTGACTCTTCTCCCATTTCTTTCCCTTTCCCAGCTCTGTTCTCTGGCCACTCAGCAGTGCTGGAGGCTCCTCCCCAGACTTTAGTGCTCCCTAGGAACACACATCAGATGTTAAACCTCTCCGTTGGGGAAAAAGGCTTCTGGTGAAGGTAGCCTCAGCAAGCTGCAGCCAAGGCTTTTCATCAGCCGTAAATCTCGCTCCTAAAACTCTACTGAAAGACATAAGATGTTCAAAGACAAAGCCAATCCTTCTGACTTGACACTCTGTAAATGGTTATTGTTCTCCTGGCTGAATGCATGGCCATCTAATTTCTTTTACACACAAGATGCTCCTTCTTTTCTGTCTAATACACACACCAACAGGAGTCTTGGAGGACTATACTCCAGCCTCTTAAGCAAAAGAATGGCCATGTTACATGCTCTGAGTAGCTCACATTAGCAATGACTTAGCAGTGAGGTGTGGTCTCCTAGCCTCAGATGAGCTGTGGCTATGGCCTTGCCAGTGATGTTGGAAGTATGTGGAGAAGCCTCATCCACCTGGGCTCCAGGGCCGCAAGAGCTCCATGAGACATGACTGCGAGCAGAAGATACAGCAGCATTGCTTGAAGCCACTGGGGATGAGCAGGTTTTGTCACTGAAGCAAAACCTTATCTGAAATGACTGACAGATTCTCCAAGATGGGCATAGGCATACCTGTGCTGCCGCGTTGCCCCGGGTGGCTTCGTGCTTCAGCCACATAAAGACATCGCCATCTTCTTTGGTTTGGACTTTGAGTATTTCATCATCTTTGAGTCTAATAGTTTCAACATATGCCTAAAAAGAAAGAAAGAGGGGAGGAGGGAAATTGAGGAGGTAAACACTCAAATGCCATGAGCATGGACACACATAGTATCCTCAAGCCAGCAATTGTTCAAGCAAAACCCATAGGAATAATTTAAATCTTAGGCGTGACTACATGGTCACGGGAGTGAATTATTTTTAAATGAGTGTGTTCTTAATAGTTGTTTGGGAAAGCCAGGATTTTTTTTTTTTCACTCACTCCCACTTCTCCAAGCTTGTCCAAAAGTCTGCCTCGTGCCACGGTCCTCAGAGCCAGCTCCCATTCCCAACAGCACCAAAAGAGGTAAATTGATATTTTCTAGCTGTGACCTTAATCTTTACCGAAGCGTCATTACCTGACATAACTAAACACGTTTATTTCACAGGCTCAGCTTCGGTTATCGTCTGTTATATCTGCCAATTTTAGAAATCTACCCGAAAAACAAATGGAGCATGCTAAATTCTTTAAGAATTCGAGATTTAAGGATTGAGAGTCGTATGCTCTAAAGATGAACCCAGAGGGGAAGTTCACAGGGTGATTAGAATTTGCACACAGCCTGTCAGATATTTGACTTCTTTGAAGAAAATAAAATCCATCTCAGTGTATACATTTTGTCTGTGTGTTAGAAACTGGCTCCCATTGTTTTGTGGATTGCCCTTGTGCATGATGGAGTCTGGTAGCAAGCTGCGAGGAGGTCTGGAAAAAGCATTGCATGCTATTCCACACCACAGGCAGGTGTGAGAAATTGGGAGAGAAGCCTCAGGGAATGAGGAGACAGGCCTGATTTCCCTTCTGATGGCCTTTGTTCATTGAGAAAATTATTTAGTCCCAGATTCTGGTCTGTAGCTCAATTTCTCAGAATGTCTCTCAGCTGCTGCCTGTTCCGGGATCATGTGGGGCCAGGGTCTCTTCCAGGAGCATTAGAGGACTGGGACTGAGGACTCCTGAGAGGTTCAGGACCCAGCGCAATCCATCCATAACAACGGCTTCTTCCCTTTATTGAAACCAGCTATGGCAGTAGAATGTTTAACCAGCCTTCATGTGTCACAGTCAAAACTGTGACTCGATGCTCCCTCCCCTCCCCACATACCGAGTTTACAGAGAAAGTAACAAATGCAGGCTCCTACCAGGGAAACAGGGATTCCAGCTCACATTGTCCTGCCCTGAAAGCCAGACTAGGAAGGACCCCACAGAGATCCTCCACTCCTGCGATGTCGCCCTCTGCTGGGAAGACCCTGAGTCTCAGCCAGGAGAGAGTCGATCTGCCCAAGTGATGGACTCCATATGCCTAGGGCAGGGCAGATGAGGCCTCAGCTGACACTTCCAAGGACACTTTTGTTTTCTGTAAGGAGCCTGGGTTTGGGCAGAAGCTTGCACTGATAAAGAATTCTTTCACAAGATTCCCTGCACTCTGCAAAAAGTTTGGCTACGAATCTCAGCATATGTTTTGATACCCTGCTGGGTAGAGTCTTTCAGAAGCCCTCTGTGGTAGGCTCCTGTCCTGTTCCCTGTTTTCTCCCTCTTCTGATGTCCATCTCGTTTGCCTTTCTGAATGAAGATTGGGCTTAATTAGCTTCCTTAGGTGTACAGGTTTTAGTATGATGAGGGAACAGGAGCTCCACAAGGAGAGTAACAGAACCAAGAAATCTGGGCCCAGGGGTCTTTTCTGAGACACATACTCCAAACAAGAACCATGCATGGAGATGACTTAGAACTCCTGCACAGAAGTAGACCATGGAAGCTCAGTGTCCAAGAGGGTTCCCCAATAATAGGAACAGGGACTATCTCTGACATGAACTCATGGGCTGGCTCTTTGATCACCTTCCCCTGAGGGAGGAGAAGCCTTATCAGTCCACAGAGAAAGACAATGCAGCCAGTCCTGATGAGACCTGATAGACCAGGGTCAGATGGAAGAGGAGGAGGACCTACCCTATCATTGGACTGGAGGAGGGACATAGGAGAAGAAGAGGGAAGGGTTGGGATTGGGAGGGGATGGGGGAAGGGGCTACAGCTGGGATACAAAGTGAATAAACTGTAATTAATAAAAAGAAAAAAAGAATTCTAGGCTTTATGTTCACCTGGACAATTCTGGTGTTTTGGTTTTTGTTTTCTGTTGTTACTGTTTTGTTTTTGTCTTCTCTGTCATGAGACTTGAAAGAAAGACTAGTCACATAGCTTCTTGGGTCTCTTCGACGTTAGCAATGATGACGTACCAGTGACCCTTGCGAGCAATGTGCCAGGCACTGTCCCATTCCTTACTCCTGTGGACACCCACACCTGGGAACCTGATGAGACAGTCAGGATCTGTACCCCCATTTCACACTTGTGGATGCTATAGCCATAGAAGTTAACTAAACTGCCCAAGATCATATCATCAGGTCTTCAAATGTAGGAGTCAAATCTGGGCTGCCTCACACTCATGCCTGGCCCTCGGTCTCCCTCGAAGGAGTGGAGCTGGGAAGAAACAGATGGTGGACTGTTTCGGTGTCCCCTGCCCTCCCTTACACAGCGGACTCTCTCTGTGGGCACTGTCAGCTGGGTCTTGGCTGAGACCATGTTTCTGAAGACGGGGAGTGGGAGTGGAAGACTCAGGACCTGAGTAGCTGCGCATAGCTGTGAGAAAGGAACAAATTTGCTACTTGCTCTGTGGCCCTTACAGTCCTGCGTGTGTGCTGCCATTGAGCTTCGAAGCAAGCGAAAACTATCAGGACTATGCCCTTTTCCTCTCTGACAGAGGGGACTCTGGTTCTGACTCACCGCTAACTGAATGTGAGCCTTGGGGAAGTTGCTTTATTTAGATGATACTGCCTTTCTGCTACTGGAAAAGGTGGCTGAGTACAGCACCTCCCACCTCCAAAGCACTCAAGATGTGAGCCATCATTTTGCATAGTACCAAGAGCAAGTATCTAGGCTGAAATCTAGACTCTGCTACTCACTTGCTGGGTGACTTTAGGTGACCGGCTCCTCTGACCTACCTCTTCTATAAGATAGAAATAATATAATGACCCCACAGGTTTACAGGTCTCTTTGTTCATCTATAATCTATATACAAATTATGTGTACCTATAGTCCCAGCACTGGGGAGAAAGAAGCAGGAGGACTAGAAGTTCAAGATCATTCTGGATAGTAAGTTTACTGCCAGCCTGGGCTACACGAGAAAGAAAAAGACAAAACAGAACAAAACAAAAACCAGAAGGAATACAATTTGGAGAGCATGTATAAAGGGCAGACACAGTTTTGAGAGCTCATATCATGTGCTGAGCTCTGTTTAGTACACGGATGAACTGATGTGTGAGAGTCAGACAGCCATGGTGCCCAGGTAGGAGTGAGAAGTCGAGGCAAGAACAGCCCAATGCATCACCGCTAGTGCACACAGACTGGGAGTGATCCAGTCAAATCTGCCCAACCACACCGTGTGCTGCTCCCAGGCAGGAAAGGGATGCCTCTCCTGATTCTGGGGTCCCCAAAGGGGCAGCTAGCACCAACAGCGGGTGCCTGTGCCTTCTGTGAAAGGAGATGGCCTGAAAAAAAAAAATCACATAAAGACAGGATGACCTTAAAAGGGCAGCTCAGAGTTTCTCATTCCTTCAAACAGCACATTGAGGGGGGGGGGGGGGTAGAGAGAAGTAGCCATGGTAGGGTGAGGCAGGTGTGCAGAGCCTGGGAGCCTGGACTGTTCTGAGAAATTCCAAGGTTTCTGGAACGTTCTTTAGCTGCTCTCTCCATAAATCTGTGCCAGCAGAACAAGCAGCTCAGAAGTGCACGTCTTCTATCACAGGGTTAAAGTCTGCTGCCAAGTCCCAGGAGGACCAGTGTCTGGAAACTGCCACACTCAGATCCTGGGACCAAGCGCCAGAGAGAGGCGCCACATTGTCCAGGAGAAGCTTCACCTCCTCTCCCTCTGCGCAGCCTGCAGGCTGCCAAGGGTGTTGTTCCTGTTAAAAGGCTGCTGTCACTGGTTTCAGGAAAGGCCAGAGAGGAAAGGGCCAAGAAGGGGGGTGGAGAGAGAGAGAGAGAGAGAGAGAGAGAGAGAGAGAGA
>NW_026596051.1:35369359-35371152 GCF_907164565.1 Psammomys obesus
AAAGGAGAGAGAGAGAGAGAGAGAGAGAGAGAGAGAGAGAGAGAAGAAGAAGAAGAAGAAGAAGAAGAAGAAGAAGAAGAAGAAGAAGAAGAAGAAGAGGGACAGGGAGAAAAGAAAAATGAAGCTGGGATAGAAAGAGAGGAAGAGATGGAGAGAAAGAGGAAAGGGTGGTGATGAGGAGTAAATAAAAGAAAGGAAGGGAGAACAGAACAGGAGAGGGAATAGAAGGGGAGAAAGAGAATAGAGAGAAAGGAAGGGGAAAGAAGGCGAGAGAGGAAGAAAGAGGGGAAGGCAGATCCCAGGATGGGCTGGCTGGCTGGGCTGCAGTTGGACAGCCTCAGCAGCCCCACATTCTCTAAAAATGCAGCCATTGGGGGCCTTGTGGGCTGCTTCCCAGGCAGCCCGAGAGCCAAGGAGAAACTGGCAAGAGGCTGTGCCAGCGTCCTAGCCAACACACACCTGCTAACCATTGCTTAGTTCTAGACAGTTGCACTGCTGGCTCCCAGTTTGAGAGGGGTGGTTCCTAGGTAAAAATTAACATTTTTGTTTTAAAGTGAAGATGGGAAAGTATTGACTACAACGGTAGAGAATACGTAGAGTATGCTCATAGCCAGATGCTGCCGGGTGCTCGCTCGGGAAGCTGTCTGTTGAAGGAGCCAGTTCTACAACCATGGATGGGCAACGGCAGAGATGTTCCTGGGTGCTGTGTGGGAGCTCCAGCAAGGCCCTAGAGGATGCTGTGGCTGAGCATATGGACAGTAGGAAGGCTCCAAAGAAAATTGCTTGGGGAGGAAAGAGCAAGCCGGACAAGGAGACTGGACAAGGTCAGGACTGTGAACAGTGTGGTGTGGCCAAGACAGGACTGCCAAGAGTTAGGGTGGGTAGAGGGCGGAAGTGCCAATAAGAAATGCCTTATATGCTTCTCAAATACATTACATCCTGTTTCCCTCCTGCCCACCTCCCCTCTCCCTCAGATCCAGCACCCCATCTTCCTCCCCTCAGAAAAGAGCAGACCTCCCAGGGACATCAACCAAGCACATCACAACAAGCTACAGTGAGACCAGGCACATACCGTCACATCAAGGCTGGACGAGGCAACCCAGAAGGAGGAAAAGGGTCCCACACAGGCAAAACAGTCAGGGCCACCCCACCCCCACCCCGCCGCTAACTTGCCATAGAAAGGAAAACGACTAATGCTCTGTGCCATGCAGTAGGGGAACAATGGCTGCCAACATTTTAAAAAAAGTAGTAGAGAGGACTTTAAATAACACCACCACACAGCAATGATATTACTTTAAAGTGATGCCATGCCAATTTCCCTACCGTCGCCATTACATTGTATGTACTGAAATACTGCATCATGTCTGATCAATGCATCCAATTATGTGTCAACCTAAATAAAGAACTGACATACTGCAGCTGGACAGATGGCTCAGTGGTTAAGAGCACTGGCTTGCTCTTCTAGAGGACCTGAGTTCAATTCCCAGCACCCACATAGCAGCTCACAACTGCCTGTAACTTCAGTTCTGGGGGATCCAACAAAAAACCTAATGCGCATAAAATAAAAATAAATGAGAAAAGAATTGACACACACACAAGCCTTACATGCCCTTTGGTAGGGCTGGGTGCTGGGGGGGTCAGTTCTTAACCCTGACCACACATTACAAGCATGACAGGAGCTCCCAATATACATATGCATGCACATGGACACATACATACACACCCATCCCACACACATACATGCGTGCATACCTGTGTGTACACGAACACTCATATACATTCATGGATACCTA
>NW_026596051.1:35371162-35457087 GCF_907164565.1 Psammomys obesus
CACACACACACACACACACACACACACACACACACACAGCTCAGTATCTCACAGGGACTGGTTCCAGGACCCCCACAAGCAATGAAATCCTCGAATCTTGTCTCTTACCTAAAGTAATATGGTAACTGTGAGCCCAGAGCCTCCAGCATGTTTCAAACGCATTTGACCGCTGTCCCACAATCCCAGCCCCTCCTCCATGTTCTAAATCGTAGCTAGAGTACTTTTAATAATACAATGTAGACATAAGATGGTTACTATGCTGTGTTTCTTAGGGAATAGTGAGGAGAAAAAGTCAATACAAACTGAGGGCAGACACCTTGTCTTTTTGGAATGTTTTCAATCTCTGCTGTTACATCTGAAAGTGTGGCCTCTCAGACACACACTCAGCTATATACACACATATATTACTTTCTGTCTGTGTGACCATTGGGGGTTGGGACGTCAACACTGGAGTTAGAGGAAACACAATCCTGCCCCTAAGAGGTGTTGTTGCAGTAGCTCAGGGGACAGATGATGAAGGACAGCAGGCAGGAATGGCAGCGAAGATGGGGAAGAGAGGAACGGGGGTGGTCATTAGGTAGGATAAGGGGGTCAAGCTCCCCCATTTCCTAGTGTAACCATTGATGTCCTCTGGGGAGGTGTGAGCAGCAGAGGAAGGGAGCTACCTATGGTAAGCTTCTTTTGGGACATAGATGAAAAGTAAGAAAGTTGTTAGGTGGAGATACAAATTGGGCACTATCAATATGCGAAGACAGTGTGGCCAGGGATGTGACTGAAGCCCTCCATTCCCCCTAGAAGCCTCAGAAAAAAAGGAGATCCGTGACCAAGTCAAGAGAGAGAGAGAGAGCGAAAGAAAGAGAGACAGAGTGAGACAGAGAGAGAGAGAGAGAGAGAGAGAGAGAGAGATCTAAGAATCTAAGAACTGGGCTGAAGGAAAAGAGCTCATTTGCAATTTAAGACACAGAACAGAGGGAAAGCTAGCTGTCCTTCCAGGTTTACCTGCAGCAAAGTCCTGCTCATTCACGAGTGGGGAGCATAGTGAGACTCCTGATAAAGGAGACAAAATGATGTGAATCACAGAAGCAACGAGAATGAAGAAAGGCGTTATTGACAGATCCTTCGTTTGTTAATTAGAGATCTGGCTTTGAGAGCTCCTCATTTGCTACATTATGCTGGTGAATTAATAGATACCTCAACAAAAGGACATTTAACTGAACGCATGACACCTGCTTCAATCCTCAAGAAGCCATTAATTAGGAATTCTTAAGAAAATGAGCGATGACACAACTCCTCTAAGTGCGTAATTCCTACCCACGATGCCTAATCATACGGCCTTTCAGCTGGGAGACACATCCTTTCCGTTCATCTCCTCTGCTTCTGACCAATTAAACACTTTCGTTCACAATCATAACATTTCACATGCCAAATCTTCAAAAGAAAAGGAGCTTGTCAGCGACATAATGCTTTCCATTGCTAATTGATGGCGAATTTGAATTCTTAAATGTGTGATCTGTACATGCACGATGTTATGAACATGTTTGGGCTTGGTAGAAAGGTAAAGGCAGCTTTATTTTACAACTTGATTTTGTAAAAATGTGGTTTTTTGCATAGCAATAGTTTTTTTTTTTTAAACAAAAAGATGGATTAATTAATTGCTGCCTAACCGAGGTCAAATTTTGCAAGTCATTGATATACACAGAGAGAATAATCAGCTATAAGTGACAAGTGTGTTACAACTTTATTTGAAGGAAGAAAAAAAAAGACTGATAACATCTAAAGGAATAAGAATGTCTCTATAGAGAAAGACATTTTGTAATGGCTTCTGTTCTTGTCCTCCTCCTGCTCTTCCTCCTTCTCCTCCTCCTCCCTCTCTTCCTAACCTCTTCCTCATCTCCTCCTCCTTCACCCTCCTTCTTGGGACAGAATCTCACAAATCCCAAACTGGCCTTGAACTTGCTATGTAGCCAAGGCTGATCTTGAATTCCTGATCCTCCTGTCTGCTCCTCTGGTGTGTTGAGATTACAGGCATCTGCCACTATACCTGATTTTATGCAGGGGATTGGACCTTGTGCATGCTAGACAAGTGACCTGCCAGCTGATCACATCCTTAGGCCATTCACTGAAGGTTTATCTCGCTGAGCGGTTTATTTCACAGCAGTAAAGTGGCCACTGTAGATTTTTTTTAATTTAATTTAATTTTTAGAAACCATCTATTTCCATGTATCAAACACCACTTTTCTGCACTGTGGGTTGGTTTCTGACTCAATCCTAGGGCTGTTTGGGTCCCAGTTAGTCACTTGAGATTCAAGTGTAGCCAGGTCCGTCCCACAGGCACACCTGCCCAGCAGGCAGGGAAAAGCAAAGTTCATGGCAGAGATCACAGACAAATCCTGCCACTGAGTATCATACTGTCTGTGGCTACACAGACCCAAATGCCCCATTTATTTCCACATTTCCCTGGCAGAGATCAGCAGGTGAAAAAAAAAGGGGGGGGGGGAGAACGCCCTTTCAACCCTCAAAGCAAACTAGTTGTATTATCAACATGAACCATCTCACACTCCTCTGTGACCCTGAAGTCAACCAGCCCACTGTCTCCTCCTACATGTGTAGGTAGGTCCATGCCTTCAAGAAGCCATTCCTGCTCTTCTTACCCAGATACCTTTGCTGGCAGCCTTTTATTCTCATCCCCGAAAGAAGTCCGGAAGCAAGCCATCAGTGAGCCTAATCTAACACCCCTGCTTTTTTGACAGATGTGAGCCACTGATTTCTTTGTCCAGTGAGTCAGCAAGATTGGGAAGAATGCAAGAAGTAGGGGCTCTTGCTAGTCACCTCGTCTAGCCCTTAATGTGCCAAGGTGCCATCTTTAAGCATCCACCGCCTGGGAGCAGTGAGTAGAAGGGCCCATTCGAAGGAGACCTTTCTCAGGCATGCAGCCCTGGGAACCTGGCTGGAGATAAAGCTGGCTTCCATGTGTGGTAAACCCGCTTGTTCAGTGTGTACGGACGGATAGGGTGCCGGCAGATTAACGCCTCCTCTCAATCTGATTCCTTCCCTTCTAACATCTCTAGATCTCGCCCTCTCATATGGACAAAATATTTTTGTTTCTGGTATGATTTCTTTTTTTTTCCAAGGCCAAAACCTGCCTCAGGTGCCAATCTCCCCTTCACATACCAGTTTGGCCACTCATGGACAGCTCATGGATGCAGGCGCATGCCTGCGGTCAGCCTGGGAACCTGCACAAATGCAGGAAATGGGAGCAGAAGACAGGGCGATAAAGCCTTCCTCTCTGTCAGACAACGCACAGCAACGGAGAGCTGCCACATAACCTAGATGCGGGGGCAGGCAGCATCGCATTGCTCGGAGGCCCTGAGAGCCAGGCTGTCAGCACCCCAGACACCCCCCTCTACCTGGTCTCCCCGAAGTGTGTGCTGGTCGAGGGGCGTCTTCGCAGCAATGTTGCTGTAGTAGGCGTAGGAGAGCTCCCAGTCCAGTGGGTAACTGTCGACACCCTGGTAGTGCTTGTATCCGAGATTCATTGATGACAGCCTCTCGCTGCCCTGGCCTCCAACCAGACTATATAGCATGCCCTGTTAGGAAGAAACTGATAGTTGATAAAACATTCACAAGACTGTGGATAAGGTTATGAAATCCCCAAAAGCTGAAAGGTCATGTACTCCCTCTCTGTAATCCCAGCCATTCTAGAAATGTTAATATATCTCTAAAAAAAAAAAAAAAGACTAAACCAAAAACCACACACACAAAGGCAAGCATCCACACACAGAGATCAGAAATTAAAAGTGATCAGAGAACGTGTACTGTTTTCTTGTGATAGCGGTGTCTGTCAACGTGACTGTGCTGGCAGGGGACCAGCATCATTTCTCGGGGAGGCTGCTAGGCTGTTTCCAATGAGGCCTGGAATTGGGAGGCTGAGTAAAACAGATGGTCCAACCCAGGGTGGGGGGAGCGGCATCCCATAGAGAGCCTAAGGAGAGCCAAAGGCAAAGGAAGGAGAATTCATCCCTTTTGGCTTCTTCCTGCCTGCCTGAGCTGGGACCCCGGTCTTTTCCTGCCTGAGGAGTAGAATTTCCACTACCAGCTCCCCTGGCCATCAGTCCTTTCTGGCTTTGACTAGAAACCCACCGGCAGCAGCTTTCCTGGCCTCCCACTTGCAGATGGCAGAGCAGGGAACTTCTCAGACTCCATAATTGCATGAGCTGATTCTTGAGAATAAATCTCTTCCTATATATAATCCCATTGGTTCTGTTTTTCTGGAGAACCCTGACTAATACACTGAGGAAAATGTGACTCTAAATGTTAGGCACGTTGCATAATCAATTCAGATTCAAGACCCTAAGTAAAACTGTCTACTTTGGCATTTATTTTGATAGCAAAAGAGGTGGATATGGCAACAAGAGCTCCACAGCTTTTTATTAGCTAAAAAGTAACGTGAGGTGATGGCCTCACCGTGAAGACCATTGCACTGTTCACGGAAGAGGTCCCTGATTTTGAAGGATGGGATTCCAGCATGCCCTGCTCAAAATGTCCCTTGGATGGTTTACCAAAACATGAAAGCCATGAGGAGAAATGGAGAAGTGACTTTTTCCTTCCCTAAAAGCAGGTTATTGTGTAGTCCCAAAGCCTGAGAACATTTTCCCCCCGGGTGTAAAGATTTTAGGGGACTCCAAGGACCTGCAACACATCCAGGGCCAGGAGGGGTGTCTCTCTGCACACATAGCCCAGGTGACAGGTGCTCCCAAGCCCGTGAAATACGGCACCTGCAGCTGATCCCGAGCGCCATTCAATCCAGTTTCATAGAAGACTGTGAGGTAGTAGGATGCTTTATGGTATCCACAGCAGCTGGAATCCATCAGGAAGGGGATGGCAGAGCTAATTTGGTGGAGGCCATCAATGCCGGAGAGTCTCTTTACAGCTCTCTCGAATATCCTTGCACCGATTTCTAATACGGAGTCATTTTGGTTCCATGGCACTGTAAATAACACAATTCGAAGCACTCAGAATTAATTACCACGGGGCTGATGTGGCTGGAGAAGAAGGAAGGCAAGCCAATTAAATACCTTTGTTATTGACAAGGTGGGCCCTGCCGTTTCTTGAAATATACCACCCTCTGGGGAAGAAAATTAAACCCTTTGGGGGAAGCTATGGTGTCAGTCTGTAAAAAGCTTTTCCTCTGGCACTAAATGACAGCCTCGAATCCCAGGGAAAAGGATGTGCCTCTCATAGCTGAGAGGGTGCCTCAAGAGAGTGATTCACTCAGTGTAATTCACTGCCCAATCAGGGCTGCTGAAACTTCCAGAGAGACTCTTCTTCGGAGAGGCGGAAGAAGAATGTGTTTTATCCCAGAAATAGTTCCTTGGTTCTGCTACCAAAATTTGAGCAAGAGCATTTTATTTTGAGATGCTTCCTCATCATCTTTTGATTCCAGTTTTGCTTGTGGGTCTCTCCATATAATGAAAAGAATGAGTCAACTCTTATGGAAGGCTTACAAGACGCCAAACACAGGGTCAAGTATCCAACGCAAATGAGGCCATCAGATAGGCACTAGCTGAGATGGTTGATACTATTATTAGCTTCCCCCTCCTTCTTCACAGCAGGGGACTAAGGCCTGAAGAAGCAAAATAACTTGTCTACAGTTACAAAGGCTGGCAAAGGGCTGGGCCAACCTTTGAACCCTTCTAGGCAGGTCACACAAGCCAGAGTTCACTCTCACCCCCTTGTGGACAGGCGAGCAGCTATGTTCACCAGGGCCCTCCTACCACCGATAGGGGCTTGTCTGATGTTGCTGTAATACGCGTGGTGCTTTCTCTTACAAGACCTCTCATAAATCTATATGCTGATCAATGTCTAAGGCAAGAGAGCAAGTGTGATGGCTTCACAGGGCGACTGTTAGAATCTTCCAAAGCCTGTCTTTGCTAGCCCTCTCTTTTATTTATTAATGAAGCCAAGAAATGCTTCTAGGACAGGCAAGACACTATTGTAGGTGCCATGCTACAAACAATCACACAGGATGGAAGATGTTATTTGCAGGAAACATAGGACCCAAGTTACATGTAAACAACACCAGCTTGAATGTTAAATTAAATGTCAGCCTTGACTAAAGTTTCACCTGCCTAAAAAGTGGGACTTCCAACATTTTTATTCTCTTCATTGTAATTTTTTAAAAGTAACTTAAAAAAAAAATGTCCAGGAGGCAAAGGATAGATCATTTTGCTTAACACAGCAGTAAGGAACGAGCAGAGAAGTTTTTGCCAGGAATGAGAGGTGTGGCTTAGGTTTAGTGAAGACTAATTTCTTTGCAGTGCTTCATTTTAAAAACAAAAGTTGCATGGGGGGGGGGCTTAGTTGGTAAAGTACTTGCCACAAAGGCATAGATACCTGAGTTTAATCCCTGGCAACCACATAAAAAGCCAGGTAGAGAGGCATTTGCTTCTAACACTCGGACTGGGTAGGCAAGGCCAGGAGATGCCCAGAGCTTGGTAGCCAGCTAGCCAAGTGGAATTGGTGAGCCTCAGGCCAATTCAAGAAAACCCTGTCTCAACAAACAAGGGTATGATGTCTGCATCTGGAATGCCCACCAGTCTCCACACACAGACACACACACACAGCGTGTACGCATCTGCACAGAGAGGTTCGAAAGTACACACACACACACACACACACACACACACACACACACACGCACGCACGTACGCACACACACACACACACAGACACAGACACAGACACACACACACACGCACATGCGCACACACACATACACAGATCCAGAACTGGAATCATGAGAGCTGATACATTTGTTTACAAGCTGCTGGTGGTCCCTGTGAAACCCCAAAAGGCAGATAGAATCTTCGCCCAAAGACTTCTGAAAGGTGGACCGACTCTCTGCTCCAGCTGCATCTGTGTGGGCTCTGCAGACCCCAAACACCCAGAACCACAGCAGCTGAAAAAGCCATCCTACTGCCTTGAACAACAGCGTGCCTTTTCCATATTCTCCGTGTTCGTTTATTTGCTTGCTTGCCTTTCTCTTGAAAGCTGTAACTATTATGCAAGAAACATAAGTATTTGTTTTTGTAAGACAAATCAAACAATGCAAATGGTATTAAATAAAACAGAAGTCTTCACTCCCCCACTCTGTCTTTAGTGAAGAAAAAAAAGCTGTGAAAAAACTTGGTACCTATGCCTGGAGACTTCTCCTTTGCATGCACAACAATTCGTGTATGCATTTGTTAACATATATACACTTTTCTCCCAGTGGCATACTGTGCCACTATAGGTTCTGATTACATGTTTTAAATTTTTATTAAGTTTTACTTATTTATTTGTGTGTGTGTATGCGGTGGTGCGTGCATGCGGAAGCATGCATGTGGAGGTCGGAGGACAATCTGGGGGAGTCAGCTCCTTCTTCCTTCCCCTATCTGCATCCCTGAGATCACGCTCAAGCCTCCAGGCTCTGTGATAAGCCCCTTGCTCACTGAGCCATCTCACCAGCCCAACTTCCTCTTTTAAATTAACTATTTGTCATTAATAGTTCTCTGTGGGTGTCAGAAGATCGTTCTGTTTAATGCCTCAGTAACGCAGAGGAAGAGCAGGGTGATATCACAGTTGGTAAGGTGCCTGTACAAGCACGAGGCCCTGAATTCAGATCCCCAAAACACACATCAGAAGCTGAATGTTATGACATATGCCTGTAACCCAGGCTCAGGGCGAATAAGGCAGGTTGATCCCTGAAGCTCCTTGGCCAGCTAGCAGAACCTAATGCACCAGCTTTAGTTTTAAGGAGAGTCCTGTCTAAAAAAAAAAAAAAAAAACAACAACAACAACAACAACAAAGGTAGAACCTGATTGAGCAAAGGCACCAATGTTGACCTCAGGCCTTCACACACACTTACATGCACACACATACATCCTCCCAACAACGAACAAAAGAATGAATGAATGAATGAATGAATGAATGAATGAATGATAGTAATTGGGACACCACTTCCAGGATTCTCCCCAGTTCCTTAAATTCTCAGTCGTCCACATCCCGTGTACATCGTGGCAGAGTGTTTGCGTGTAACCACCGTACACCCTCCTGTGTGTCCCCTCCTGCATACTCTGTCAGGTGTGTCCCGCCCACAGCTTGTGGCCACATGTGGCCAAGAACAGCTATGAACTCAGCCCAACTCAAAAGCTAAACTAACTTGAAACATTTGCTTGTGGTTTTTGTTTTGTTTTGTTTTTATTTCAACTCAACTGTGTGGTTCTAGAGCATGAACATTCAAGATGACAATGATGACAATGTCCTGTTACACTGTGAATCGGCTAGCCACACCCTTGAGCCTAAATCATCTCTAGATTCCTTGTGTCCAGCACATTGGAACTGCTGTGGAAGTGGCTGTTACACTGAACTATAAGGACTAATAGTAAGAAAATATGTCTGTAATGTGTCCATTACTCAGTTTTGTGGGTTTTGTTTTGTTTTTGTCAGTGCTGGGGATTGACCTGAGGACCCTCACACACCAAGCATTGAGGACTACAGCTCCACCCTCGGCCGGCTGTTCTAAGTACCTTTGATCCACCATCGGTAGTGTGCTGTGGCTGAGCTTACAGGCCAACCATACTGCATTTTACAGCTGAACCAAGTTCTCTATTCTTATACCCTTAGGTTTCGTCTTGTGATTTCCACAACCAACATTAAAGCGATGGGCAGCCCTGGACACTTTTCTCTGTTTTCCTGATGGGTTATGCCTCTATAACAACAACCTTTTCCACCAGGACGCTGGGAATCTCATCTTGTTGGGGTTTCCCTTTGTCTGCTGAGGGAAACACGCCACACTACTAGGCCATTCCCCTGATGAGAACGTGCTCCATGGATTCAGTAAGCATGATAGTACAGAGACACTGAAAATAAACATAGATCCTACTGCTGCTCCCTCATGTATTTGGTTTTAAACATGTGCTCATTTCAGATACCCCTGTGTGCACATTCCCGGCAAAGCGGCATCCTTATTATGGTTGACAATTGATTCTGGCCTCACCTCCCTGCCAAATTCCTAACTAAGATGATGGGTTTTGCCTGAGTACACAGGGACACCAGCTTTGTGGGCTCAGAGGAGGGAAGGGCTCCAAAAGAAATGAAACTCTAAATGAAACACCTGCCCCGCTGACCCCTGGCACAGAACCCCAGAAATCATTATCAGGAGCATCAAGGTAGCTGAGGCTGCCGGAAAAGATGGAACAAACCTGGAATCCTCCAGGCTCGATTCTGGGCCCAAAATGCTCTGCAGACTAAAAAGGCTTGCTCATTTCTTTTTTATATTAGAATTCTTAACTCCCTCCCAGAAAAATATCACCAATTGGTATTTTCTCTGTCCAAGATTCTAAACAATTTTCTGCACTAGTGAATTTAATAAAAATAATAATGCTAAGGTAAAATTACTCATTTCACACATTTGTTAAAGTTCGAATTGTAACTATTGTCTAAAATCAAAGCCACAGTGCCTTTGTCGATATTAAAGGCAGTTTAATGAAACTGTTAATTTCACCCATCTGGTTTAGCATATGCATTTTTTTTTCTAACCGATCTGTAACTGAAAACATGTCTTGTTTGTGGAGATTAATGGTATAATGAAGAAACAAACAGACAGAATGGGAGATTATCATTTCTGTATTTTCATTTTCTTTTTGTACCAGAAGCTAAGGAATAAAGCCATAGCCACCCATCACGTAAGCCCTACGTTACAGATAGCATGGCATGGCTCCTTTCACTCTTCATTCACCTGGGAAGGTGTGTGCGGATGGCTAGAAGAGACAAGCGGCAGACGCTGAGAGGACAGCCACCCATTCTGATGAAGAACTCAGGAGGTGAGAGGCACCCTCGCTCTCTGTGCGAGGGACAGAGACATCAACAGAAAAGTCATTTGGCGAGTCAGGCTTCTGAATGGCAAAATAGAAGTTTGAAATAGGAGAAAAGTGTAAGGAGGAAATAGCAGGCCGCTGTTCTAAGGAGCGCTCTTCATCAAGTTTGGTGACTTAAAAAACACTCAGTGAGCTTCTCATTTGCATCCTGATCTGAGGTCCCGATGGGCTCCAAGAACCTTCAAGAACCTGCTGCTTTAGTGCCTCAGCACAGCCCGCATGACTGTCAGCACTGAGACCACCAATAATGTCCACACTGTCTCTCTTTCTCCTTCCCTCGGATACAGTGGAAGTGCTCTGGAAATGGGTGTTACTCCGAATTGTTTAGGAGTGAATAACAAGGAAAAAAAAATGTCTGAACATGTTCACTACAGATGCAAGTTTTTCCTTGTTATTTTTATTTTTGAGTAGTGTTGATGATTGATCCAGGGGCCTCACATGTACTAAACATCTACCTCAGAGCTCCATCCATCCTGATTTTCTAAATATTTACATCCTTCTTTCCTCCCTTCTCTTCCTCTTCTTCCTTCTCTTCCTCTTTCCCCTGGCTCCCTCTCTCCCCCTTCTCCTTTTAGGATTGTTATTTTTTGGGTGGGAAAACTGTAACCTAGTTCTTTGTTTTCTTCCTCATTACCTCTGTACGAGTGTATTTTAAAACCCAAAAATACATGCTTCCAACTCCTAACAATAAAGGTGACGACTCTCCAACGGCCAAGCATAGCTCTTAAGGGAAGGGCTGCCCAGCCATTACTGGGTCACAGAACTGCATTTCCATCACATCCATGCTCTGAATTTTAGGGTCTTCAAGCACACAGGGGAAGTGTTGGCAAAATTAAAATCAAAGTAGCGTTCTAGTGCTTTCCCCTCGGCAGATTGTATGGAGACACATCTCTGCATTGTGCTCCAAAGCCCGGGGCAAGTGGCCCTGTAGAAACCAGGCAGATGGTGTCAGCCCTGGCAGAGAAGCCCAGGCTTGGACCTGGCCTCATCCCAGCACACCATTTATTGGCAGCTCCTCAACTTCCTCTAGGCACTGGCACCAGCCGAGTGGGCTTAGTGGTAACCCTGCAGAATTGAGGGAGAGAAGACAGTTCCAGCCCAGGCCGATATCCCCAGGGGCTCCAGCCATCATAGCAGCTTCACTCATGCAGCCTCCTGCCTTTATGGTACCTCGGCCTAACCGTGTACCCCTGGCTAGCTGGATGTGAGCCTTTGAGGTCTCCTTTGCTGTCCCCAGCCCTCAGGCCTGGAGTCCAGACCTCAGTGCCTCCTGGAACCTTGCTGGTCCTGGTACCAAAGCACTCTTCAAAGGGTTTTTTTTATTTCAAACTTCTCAGTTTTGACAGGGATGGTGTGACAGGAGAATAAAAGAATGAAATGGCCAGAATAACTCTTAAATAATGAAAACCATGCATGAGAAAAAAACCCAAATGCTAACAGGACCATTTCCATGCCCCAGCAACTTCCATCTTCCTAGAGAATTCAAGGCTCAGGAGACTGCTTTAAGGCTGACCAATCCAAATGCCCTGCTGAAGTCCTGATCTGAGGGTCTTGTATCGGATGTCACCCCAACACCCTGCACAGTGGGAACTTGGAGACAGAGCAGGGATAGATTTCAGAGACCAAGCAAGGCAATCAGGATGCAGAGTTCATCTCCAGAAAGCAGAGAGCGGGAGAGTCTCGGGAGCATCTATATGCATTGCAGCTGGGTACCCCATGAGTGCTGCCATCTTTAATTCAAAGGCTTCCAGACTCTGTGAGGTGAAGAACAAGCCCTGTTATACATGAAAGTGAAGACACCAGTGGGAACAGCTGAGTTTTACAGCATGTTAGCACATCAGCTGTCAACATTTAGCAAGCCTCCCCCACAGTGCCCCCCCAGCACTTGGCCTAGAGCTGTGTGTGGGCTGGTTCCACTCTCAGTGTGGTTGCCTTAGGGCCTAGCACAGTGCCAGGGGGTACTCAATCTATGAGTCTTCCAAACTGGCTTTTCAACGTCCCTTGGGGACTATTTTACATTTGAGTTCCTGCACACCTCACCACCAGAATAGAGCCATAAGAGAAAGCAGGAAGGAGGAGGGCCATATTTCCAAAATTCTTTGGCATACATGGAACTGACAAGACCCCAATCTTCTTTCATGAGCTCTAGAAAGGAACTGCCAAGACCCCAATCTTCTTTCATGAGCTCTAGAGAGGGCCCGTAGTTCCAAGGACCAGAACAATGTTCACAGAGGCAAGATGGCAGCTCGAAAGAGGAAACAGGCTCATGACGACAGAGAAAGGAGAAAATGCAGAAGGTAGAAGAGAAAACCCAGTGGACTCTGTCTGTCTGGACTGGAGCCGTGGCTTTGCCGATGCAGACATCACTTTGGGTCTCCTAGGAATTGAAGTCATCATTCCTTCATTGACATGCTACCTCTGCGAAAGGCCTGAGGATGGCAAGAACCCTGGGGTCTAGGGGCACTGAGGCTCTTGGCTTCTCCAGACCTTTTGCTTAGAGGGCCTTCAAGACAGCAGGGAAAGCTGCTTGTCATCTTGAACACCTGGAATCCCAGCACTTGGGAAGCTGAGGCAGAAGGCTCTCTGTGAGTTTGGGGATAATGTCAACTGTCTGCCAAGGCCCTGTTTCAAAAGCGAAGAGCAACTGGAGCATAGAGCACTCCAGTCAAAACGCTTGTTGCACAACCACAAAGAATCAAACTGTATTTGATCCCCAGAACCTGTATTAAAAAGCCAGGCAGGGTAGCACATGCTTCTAATCCCAGCGCTGGGGAAGCAGATACTCGGAACTCACTGGCCAGTCAAACTAGACTTCTCTAGACTTGGATAAACATACACCTCCAAAACACTGAGAGGAAACATGGCTGAGGGGAACCATTTGTATTCCCACATGCAATGCAGCATTCATCATGACCAAGAGGTGGGATGAAAGTGTTCACCAATGGGCGAATGGAGAAATCAAATGTGGCTGGGAACAGTGGAAGACTGTTGACCGTAAAGAAAGGAAGGAGATTTTGGCACATTCTATACTGTGAGTGAAGACATCATGCTAAGTTTAATAAGCCAAACCACAAAATGACCCAAGCTAGATGGTCCATTTCTAGGGACCATTTCAAGTAGTGACGCTCACAGTAATAGAGAACAGAATGGTAATTTTCAGGGTCTGGGATAGATAGATGGGATTTTTTTTTAAGTGTATAAATTCAGTTTTTCAAAATTAACAAGTATGGTGATCTGATGTATAACATGCAAACAACAATGCCTCACTGCACAAGGAAAAACTTTGGAAATGGCAGTTTTTATGGTAAGCACATTAGCACAGCCCTCAAAGAGTTAAGGTGTGATCAACAGCTGATCTCTCTAGGTGAGGACATACAGCCTGCTCTGTGCTCATCTCATTGGCCAATGGAATGGAAGCTCCCCACCCCTGCAAAGTTCCACCTCTCCGCTGAAGTGTTGGCTTCGATGGGGGAGCAGATGCGCCATCTAAAATCACAGTGAGTTGTGGCGGGGGGGGAGTCACTCTGGAGTCTCAAGTGTGTATATGCAGAGGCCGGAAGCAGAATGTTGGCCTTGTACATGAGGAGATGCTTCCAAGGAAAAAGGATTCCTCATGAGGAATCAGGAGTGCCGTCGTCTTGTCTCATCTTCTCTATTTAACAAAGAAGAGAGAGGGCTGGAGAGATGGCTCAACAGTTCAGAGCACTGGCTGCTACTCCAGGGGACCTGGGTTTGATTCCCAGCACCCACATGTTTGGTGGCTCACAGATGTCTGTAACTTCAGTTCCAAATCTGATGCCCTCTTCTGACCTGCCTGGGTTCCAGGCATGCACGAGATTCATATATATCTATATCAATACACACACAAATAATAAAGTAAAAACAGGAATACTAATTCCACAAATTAATTTCTCTGAGGAAATAAAGAAACCTGTTGTTTACCTTTCCCTTTGGCCCAGCTAACTGTTGTTTAAACCAGAGCTTTGCTGGGATGTGACTTAGTGAGTGCTCAGCACACACAAGGCTTGGGATCAATCCCCAGTGTAAGACAATTCAAACACCTTGTCTAAATGTAACTTGAGTAGAGAAGATGGCTCAGGGTCAGGTGCTTACCTTGCAAGCCTGATGACCAGAGTTTCATCCCCAGAACCCACATGAAGGTGGAAAAAACAAAAACAAAACAAACAAACAAAAAAAAACCTCACTTCACAAAGCTGTTTTCTGACCTCCATATGTGCACCGTGAAATGAGCACCCACAAATGAGCATCCACGTCATACACACACACACACACACACACACACACACACACACACACACACAGAGAGAGAGAGAGAGAGAGAGAGAGAGAGAGAGAGAACATGCCAGTCTTTCCTTATTCTTTGCTCTATTCTGGCTCACGAGGGCATTCAGCCAATGCCCGTTTAATGAATAAAGGCATGAGGAGCTGAGAATGAGTTAAGAATACACTCAGCGAGAGCCTTATCTGTTGTACCTATTCCAGTCCTACAGCAAGAGTTCCAAGCATCGCACATCTGCCACTCAAGTCCATTTTCGTAGCTTATCTCAGATGAGGAAAATGCAATACGCTGTGTCATTACTATATGTGGAATGCTCAGGGCACAGTCCTGTTTGTTTTGTTTGTTTTGTTTTTAGAAAAAGAGGTCTGGTTTCAGGCACAGCTCTGGAAGTTCTAGGGAATGTTGCTGGCATCAGATCGGCCCTGGGGACCATGTCACAGTGGGAGCTTGTGAGAGATTCCATGTGGCCAAACAGGAGTCTAGGGAGAGAGTCTGTGTCTGGACTTACTCTTATTACTAATCCAGCCTTGTTCAGAGGTCCCATGAGAACCACCATAACCCCTTCTGAGGGCGGTGCCTACAGGGTCCAAGAGACCTCCCACTAGTACTTGTGTGTGTGTTGCATGCACATGTATGTGTTCGAGTGTTCACATGCATTTGTGTGCATATTGTATGGGATCTCCCTCTGCCTTAAGTTTGAGACTGTGACATTTTCCAAGCCTGGACCTCACCAAATCAGCAAGACCGTGCGGTCAGGCAGCCCCATGGATCCTCCCGACTCTGCCTCTCCAGCACTTGGAATATAGGCATGTATCACCTCATCTGTGTGCTAGAGATCCAAACTTAGGTCCTCCTGCTTGCACAGCCCTTCTCTAGCCCCTAACTCCCACCTCTAGAAACATCCCTTCCTCCCACAATACCACACTAGTGGCCGTGAACTCTTGGGGGACAAGCCACATCCAAACCACAGTGAGACAAGACTCACTTGATCAGTGAGACAAGACATGCCAGGACGACAGTACAGAGCGAATGCCCACACACTTTCTACAGATGACTTTTGGGGAGCATGCTGGGGCTATCCAGACACTAGGAGAAGGACGAGCTTGTCAGAAATGGTACTCAGGGGACCAGGAATGCAAGCGTACCAGCCTTACTGCTCTTCTTCTGATGAGGGACAATAGCAAAGGTCCATTAAACATGCAAACTGGTTTTCTACCTTCAATTTTCAAAATCAAGCTTTCTGCACTTTTCTCAACCTTGTTAGGAAGCTGGGTACGAGGTATGACACCAATTGCTCTCTCTTGGGTTATCCAGATGATGCTATCACAGCCCCAAGCAAGGGCACCGTGCCAGGCAGAGAAGGATGTGACCACGTGCATGCCCTACACTCTGCAGGAGGCTTCTGGGCCTTTCCAACCCAACCCAGAAAAACAGATGCCTCTGGTAGAATGAGGCAATAGATCCAGACGTTTTCCTTCCCTTCCTCTCCTGAGTCCCCCTGCTTCTCTGAGGCCCCCAGAGAAAGATAGAGGAGACGGGCAGTAGCTGTGTGCCCTGAGGAGGCCAAGGCCATGGCTTGGAAGCAGCACGGAACCTGTGGGCATCGCTTCTGCCCGTAATAAACTCATTGTGTAGGTCCTAAAGTAAAACATCCAGCTTGGGGTGGCTGGGGGTTGGGGTGGGGAGCCCCTCTCTCTCCTGAGGGCCACACAGCCTGGCCTTGACCAGTGGAACTTGCTAGATCTAGCTGTCCTGCAAGCTCATGATTTGAGTTTTTCATTTGATTCTATTTCCAGGCCTCTGTGGAGAATAAAATAGTCCTAAATTCAAATAAACAAAACCTTGAGCTATAAAAATAACATGAAAACATTTGTAATGAGAGTATTTTCTTAAAAAAGAATGTATTGTGAAAATTACTCGATGCTTCTTCCCACCAGTGAAACTATATTTAACCACGATCAGAAATCACAGACATGGGTTTTGGTACATGTGGCTGGAAGCGCAGCCTCAACTCCTCAGTGTTCTGCATGCTCTCCCTTTCTTCTTAGGTCTTTGTTAGGTGCGGGGCTATTCTCCCAGCTCACAGGGCCTCGGGGATAACCTGGGGCGTCTCTTCTCAGTCATCATAGCAGTTGGGGTGACTGGGCTTCTTGAGCACACAGGGACTGGCCAATGTCTAGTAATGTCTTGAAAGAAGGGGGTGGGTGTGGTTGATATTAGTGAGTAGAGGGGAACATATAACAGATATGCACAGAAGGACCCAAAACAAAGACCCTTCCAGCCCAAAAGAATACAGTATTGAAGAGGAGAGATGCTTCTCCAAAGGACTGAGTCCCGAGTCAGTCTTGTTTCCAATGCTAGGATCAAAGCCTTGAGCATTCTAGACAGTGCTCTACCACTTAGGTGCATGCCCGCTCCCAACCGCCAGTGTTTCATATACACAGTGTTTTCATATACACATATACACGCCAGCTCACTGAACCACGAGGGGTGGAGTGCTTCAGGAATCTCCAACCACCCCTTCCCCCTCCTCCACCGCTACCTCTGCCACCAGCACCAGCACCACCACCATTATCACCACCACCAACACCACCACCATCACCATCACCACCATCACCACCACCACCACCATCACCATCACCATCACCACCATCACCAGCACCAGCACCATCACCATCACCAGCACCAGCACCATCACCATCACCATCACCATCACCACCACCAGCAGCACCATTACCACCATCATCACCACCACCAACACCACCACCATCACCATCACCACCAACAGCAGCACCGTCACCACCACCATCACCACCACCATCACCATCACCATCACCACCATCATCACCATCACCACTCCACTCCATTGTGTAAACAAGGAAACAAGAGCTCGGTGAAAACAAACACTCGCTTAAGAGGGCACAGCAAATGTGTGTTAAATGAAGTGAAATCAGGTTACCCCGCTCCAGAGACCATGGCGTCATAGGGCTGATCCTCTTTACATCACCCAGCAGTCATGGGCGCTTGTGCGGCCACCTTTGTTGTATCCTTTCGCTCTGTCGTCATCACTCTGTCCTACACAGGCCTCCACCCTTTCTTCCAGGACTTTGCAATCCCCTCCTTGCTCCATGTTCTTCTAGCTCACCTCCCTGCCCCCAACTCCTGCCAGAGTAATGTCATTAAAAAAACAAAAAACCCTCTGGCTACACTCTGCCTGCAGCCTGGAACCCTCCAACTAATTGCAGGCACCTAGAGGGAAAACACCACACAGATTTGAGCTGGTGACTAAACTTTGGCTGAGCTCCTGGGTCAGCTCTGGGTTCCCATCCGATATGAGTCACTTAGCATACTGTGCCATCCCTTCTCCTCCCCCACCCCACCCCCGCTCTGTCTCCAACACCTCCTCCTGCCTTTCTTACTGGTAAATACTTCAAGAGAGAGTCACAATGTCACCTCCTCCAGGAAGCCCTTCTGGGAGATCTGAGTCTACAAGTGGTCACCCCTCTCTTCCCTGGCTTTTATTACAATTTGTCTTTGTTCGTGAGCCCATCACTCAAGAGTAGGGAACCTTCTGCCATCTCACTCATCTCTTCAGTCAAGCCCGTGACTAGGCGGTCCCTCAGTCAATATTAAAGAAGAGAAAAACAAATATCCTGTACAGCTTGGCTTCTTCTAGGATGGGCAGGGTCAGTGTTTAAAGCCCATGCCTTGGGACACTGCCATTCACGGGACGGGACATCACTCTCCCATTTCCTCCACTCAAAGACTTGGTTCTGTAACCAGGGACACAACGAATCTTTTTATCACCTGCTCCGTGCTCCTCCGCGTGACCCTTTCTAACAGGCACGGTTTCCAGATCCCCCGGGGCCTTACAGTGTGTACTTAACTAAGCAAATTCAAATTTCACCGGCCTAAGGAGAAACCTCAGCATCCAGGAAGGATCTTTAAATCTGAGATGACACTGAAATGTACTTCAAATCAGGAGGCTCAGGTTCAAACGCCTAAGGGTTAGATCCATGATGGTAGGTAGCAGGAGGTGAAAATTCAAGACCAGGGGTTGCGGGTACTCAGGGCATGCCTGGACTTAGGCCTTCCTTCTAGGACCCCTGACCATTAGGAACAGAGGCTCAGAGCAGCTACATCTTTGAATTTTGTTCTAAGTAGAGCTAGAAATTTGCATTTTTCTGAAAGTTTTTAGAAACCGATAATGAAATTCTTTTCAAATACACAAAAAGGTATTTTGCAAACTAACTCCATTTGGAGGCCAATTCTGGCGGCGGCCTGTCCCTTTGCAGCCTTGGCTTTAGATAAAGAATCGCTTGAGTGATCCCTAAATTTAAGTTTTTGGAAATATGCACAGATAAATATATTCAGTGCTGTGGACACACAAGGGCAGAATTTAAATCTGAAATTAAACTAGAACACTAGGGTTAAAAATAACATCGAGGCATAAATCACCGAGAGAGAGTGAGTGAGCCAGAGAAGCAGGGCGCCTTTCTAGCTAGTACAAACCCCAGGCGGGGGCTCAGTTACCGGTCCGCAGGTCCATCTGCAGCAGTGTCCGGAGCAAGATGCGGTGCCTGTCTCTCAGCTCCTTCTCCCAGGGCAGGGCCCTGCACACCTCGGCTCTCCCATACCTGTGCTTGAGGTCCAGGTAGGAGTTACGGACGTCACCTACACAGAAGCAGAAGGCATCACCTGCTCAGGAGCGGCAACATCCCTCTGAAAGCTGTCCTTCCTAAGGGGGAATAGGAGGGCAGGCTTAATGTTCCTGGAGTTGGCTTAGGTCCTTCGGGGATCTGAAAATGGCGGTGATACCTCTGCCTTGGGGTCAGCATTTGGAACCAAATCCAAGAGAAACATGCCAAAGATGCTCATGGCTGTTGACTAATCCTACAGCATGAGCAGCTGGCCTCTGACTTGTCCTTGTCCCCAGGCGGCCAATAATCTAGGCCATCTTGTTGGCATGTGTGTTGAAGAGCAAGGCCTGGGAGCCCCCAGGGAGGTGAGGCAGTTGGAGACTTTAGGAAACTCTCCCTGTTGCCACCATACAGGTTGGCAGACAGGGCTGGCTTTCTGACTCAAGGGCTCACTCCTTGAGTGTGTTATCCAAATGAGTTTCCTCTTTGGGACATTACTATTCCTGCTGGTCTGCCCCCTCTCCTGGCAGCGTCTTGTCATTGATTCAGCAGTAAATGCAGAAGCTGGGGGTTAGGACAGTGTATTCTTCTTATTTTTTTTTTTTTACTCTCATGTGTAAGCAAGGGGCGTACATGTGGGGGTGCGCATGAACGTGCCTGGAGAGGGCAGGGGAAACCCGCAGGTGTCATTTTCAGAAACGTCGTTTATCCTTTGAGATGTGGTTTCTTGTCCTGGAGCCCATCAGGTAGGCTAGCCTGGCTGGCCAGCTAGCCCTGGTCTCCACCCCCCGGCACTGGGATTACCGGTGAGTGACCTCATGTCCAGGTTTTTATCTGGATTCTTGGCATGGAACTCAGGTCCTCGTGCTTGCAAGCACTTTACAATGGAGCCATCTCCTCAGCCCATGATAATCCATTCTTTTTTTATTATCATTACATTTTTGTTTATTTATTTTATGTGTGTATGTATGTGGAGGGTGGGGATCCTGTGTGTACTACAGGGCTCAAGTGCGCATCAAAGGACGTGTGTGTGTGTGTGTGTGTGTGTGTGTATGTGTGTGTGTGTGTTTTCTGAGACAGGATTTCTGTGTAGCCTTGGTTGTTCTGAACTCACTTTGTAAACCAGGCTAGCCTCAAACTCACAGCAATCGCCTGCCTCTGCCTCCCCGAGTGCTGGTACCAAAGATGTGAGCCCAGCTTCTAAGGATAACTTTGAGGAGTCAGTTCTCTTCTTTCATCATGCGTATGCCAGGGACTGAATTTAGGCCGTCAGACTTGGTAGTATGTGTCTTTGCCCACTGAACCATCCCACCAGTCTGATGATCTACTCTTGAACAGAACTGCAGGGGTGCTGACTGCCTCCCACCCACTCTGACACGATGTGACCCTCTCAGACCAGGGCGTGACTGAGATGCAACTCTGGGAGGTAGGGATGGGGCATGAGGCAGGCAGGCAAGACTGAGATACTGAACTTGCTCTTGCCGATGACAAACACTGCACAGGAATTTCTCTCCCAGAAGGAACATGTGTGACTAACTGTAGTGTCACCACATCGCACATGGAGATCTAAAGCACAGGAAAAATTGACAAGTGCTAAGTCTAAGCTGGGACCCTAAGAGACATGACAGGACCAGGCTCTGTCCACACCCCGGGTGGGAGAGGAGATAGAGACAATGTCAGCACTGTCAAAGCAGTCTGAGATTCGTTCTTTCTGTCCAATTTACCAGGGCCTTCCTGAGCTGATTTGAGGATTTAAAAATAAAACAGGGCCCCTGACAGCAAAGATACTGTTCAGATAGTAATGGTCCAAGATAAAAGTACACCGGCGTTCACAATAATTTCTAGTCATTAATTTATATTTTCCAATGCATTTGAAAATATTTTTAGACCTGCCTTCTAGGGAGGAAGAGTGCCAGGCGAGGTTCAAAACATGTTCATTCATTTCTATTCTTAAACAAGATCAGGTAGGGTGGGAGCTTCAACCAGGTTTAGCTCTTGGCTGTTGCTGGTGCTTTGGAGGGTAGGCGGGGGTGGGGATCAAGGTGGGATGCACACTCTGGTTCCCATCCATCTGTGGAAGGCTTGGAGTACATCTGATCCTGCCGGTATCTGGGCTGAGTGGTACTTGGTGTATGTTTCTATTTTAGTACTCCCAGAGCAAAGCCAAACATGTCAATGCAAATGCAAAACTTAAAATGCCCTCTCCAGAGCTCCGGACTTACACGTTTCTGGTCTCTCACCCCCAGCCTGGATGGCTGCAGCATACATGGATATTATTTCTTGGACCTCAGCACACTGCTCATAATAGAACTTGATTTGTTCAGCCAGCTCCTTCTCAGGGAAGGGATTAAGAACCTGCAGGAAGGCAAGAAATTGTGTAAACTACAGTTGCCATCAAATGTCTGCTGGCTAGTAACCAGTCAGGTATGCTCAGATGACTGAGGCCTGTCGTTGACATCACCAGCCACCACCTCACCTGGATTTACAAACCAGTGCCATTAGGGTCAGCTCAAGGCCATCCCAGGTCCAGCTTCTTCTGCGCTGCTTTGTCATCTGCAATGCTTCTTACCCCGAGACCTGAGTCCCTAGAAAATTGCTTTTATCTCCAATTCTAATTCTTACCCATGATGCTAATTCTACTCAAGTTATGCCTGCCACCTGAGGTTTCCCCTTCTGTTTCCTTCTGCTTGACAGCATCCTCAGTCTGCAAGAGCCAATGAGGTGCCACTGTTCCAAAGCACATTCCCTCCAGCCCTAATGTGTGTCCAGATGCACACTTCGGTGAGCCCAAACACATAGGAATTAAACTCACGCCATGTGACTTTTTATGAGAAAGATCAAAGCCCAAAGAGCAAGACCCTTCGGACCAGGGGACTTAACCTTAACTCTGTGTTTTCGAATGCATGTCTGGACCCAAGAGAGGCTCATGAATGTGCTCCCTGGGTTGTAACCAGCAGTGGCTCTTTTGTTTTCATACAGAAGTATCCAAAACTTTACAGCACATTAGAGAAGAAGGAGGAAGAGGCATTCTTAGTAAAATTTTTATTTTATTTATATTTTAGTTTTTTAAATTTGTATTTGGTTTCATATATGAAAATGTTTTTATGTGTGTGTGTGTTGTTCACTATATTAATTAGACTATCTTCAGAACATCTTTTAAAGCTGGGTCTGTTGACATGCATCTGTAATCACGGCTAGTCGGTAGCCTGAGACAAGAAGGTCAAAAGTTCAAAGCCTGTCTGAACTCTAGAGTTGAGTTCAAGGCTAGCCTGGACAACTTAGTAAAAATGTGACAGTAAAAAAAAAAAAAAAAAAAAAAAATTAATGTTTTTTTAAGAAAGGAAAGAATCTAAATCTGGAGAGAAAGCTCAGTGGTATCTAGATAAGTGTTTATCTAGAAAGCATAAAGACCAATATTTGATCCCCAGTACCAAAAAATATTTTTATTTTGTTTTTGGGAGACAGGGTCTCCTGTATCCCAGGGTGGCATCAGACTTGATCTTGAGCAAGGTAGGGAATCTGGCTTCCTATTTGTTCTTGTGTCTTTGCCTGAATCCTGTGTAGGTCAAGGGAATGAGGGAAGGGTCCCCTCTCAGGCATCTGGTGGGGTCCCCAATCTCCTTAACAAGGCTGAGAAGACACTGTTACGAGGCTGTGTGGTAGGGAGCCATGTGCTGTCTCGCTGGAACGGAACTGACTGGAGTAGCCCTGTGTGGTCATGTTAGGATGTGTGTTCTGGGTATAGGAAGTCAGCTCAGGATCCAAAGCCCTCTTGAATCTGGCCTGCTGTTGTCTGCTCATCCCAGCATGAGCTGAGGTGGGGGTTCTGCGGAGATGAGTGAAGGGCTGGCACCAGGGCTTTAATTTGCTGGAGTATCGCCTCTTCTGATACTTTAAATAATAGCATAGAAAAAAAAAAAGCTTTACGAAATAACTAAGATTCTCTCCTTTCATTAGCTTAATCACTGGATAGGCAACAGCCTGATAAAAATCTACTCTATAATTAAGCTAGTAGTTATTAAAACAGAGGAAGTAAATGGTTTCCATTTTATGAGTACTAAATGAACCGCACGGTAACAGAAATCTATTATTGGGCTGGCTCAGGGGAAGTCTCAATATTAATTATGTTTGGTGGCTGAGCCCACGCGTGGTTCAGTCCGCTTGGGCAAATCTTTTGTTTACAGTGTGTTTCCTGCCCCCAGTGGCCCACCATCACACACACACTCCTGGCAAATTTCTTGATCCCCAAGGCTCACCTGTGCAGGGTGTAGGCTGCGGAGCCGATAGTATTTCACTGGTCCAAAAAACCCTTCGATGCCTGCCACGTACCTGCTCCCTCCAATAATGAAGTATCCAGCTGTGTCGTTGTAATAGAAGTCTTCGTGGAAGCTGGAGAGGAGCACAGAGGGTTGAGGCGGCCCTGGGAAAACCCCTCCTTGACCTAACCCAAGTTGCCACAGGCCTCTCACACTGGTTTGCAGTGATGAGCTCACTGCAGGGTCAGGTGAACCTGGGCTAGTTCCCAGCTCTGCTAGTCAGCAGCCGTGTGAACTAGGTCCATCATCTAAGCTCAAGAGACGGTGTCCTTCGTAAAATGATAGTAACTCGTTAGAACATGATGCAGAGCAGTCGCACGGTGCCTGCTACTGAGGCTGGTGACACTGTCTGGAATATTGAGCATTATTCTTTAAGACTTTGTTCTAAAAGGCATTTCTTCTTACTGAGTAAACAGAAAGCAGATCAAGGAGAAAGTTAAAACCTTCACTGTCTGATAAGGATGAGAAGTGAAATTCATCGAGGAGGAGGCATCCACAGCAAGGTCAAAGGTCATGGTCAGAGACAAGACAACAGCAGCAGGTGATACACTATGTGTACCGGGAAGGGCTCGAAGCATGAAGAAGGGGACAGGGATAAAATGGATGTCCTATATAAATCCACGAAGGTGCTCCTTGCAGTGTTCTTTATATTCAAGATTGGAAAACTCCAGGAGTTGACCAGTGAGGGATGGCCAGCCAGTAAGCCTCAGGCATAACTTTATTTACTATGTAAATTGAAAAAAAAATGGACAAAACCTGGAGACCAAACCATGTCACTAAATTTACAAATGAGGATGCGGGGGCTGGAGATGTAGCTAAGTTGGTGCATACATAAAGCCCTAGGCTCGAGCACCACATAAGCCAGGTAGAGTCTATAATTCCAGTATTCAATAGGAAGAAGCGGGAGGGTAAGAAACTCAAGGTCATCCTCAGCTATGCTGTGAGTTCAAGGCCAGTCTGAGCCACATGAAATTGTGTATGTGAGAGAGACAGAGAGAGAGAGAGAGAGAGAGAGAGAGAGAGAGAGAAGAGTTTCTGTGTAGATAAACTATGTGGATATTTTTGTATTTGTACAAACTCTGATATATATTCAAGAAACTAATGAAACTATTTCCCTATAGGGTGTGAAGTAGAGGCCGAGTAAATAATGGGAGAGCTGGAAGCAACACTTGACTGTATTTTCATTTTTATTCTTTTTCTCTTCTTTGGTTTTGACTTGTTAAGCCATGTGCACTCGTTACCTATTTAAAAACCAAACTAGGACTTAGGTGACAGTGTTACCAGAGCATATGTGAACAGCAGGGTAGGTAAGACTCAAGACAAGTATCAGTTGAGAAGCCAGGCAGAGGAGAGAGCCACGGGCAGAGAGGGCAGATGGAAAATCAAGAAAGGAGAACAAAATGGCAGGCAGGCTGCCAGAAGCCAGGGAACCGAGGAAGCCAGAAGCCAGGGGGACAGCAAGCTCCTGACAGGTGGATCAGGGAAGCCAGAAAGCCTGGGGTTATTCCAGGACAGAGATAGACTGATGCCTCTCAGCAAGACCCTGTGCTGTAGCAGGTGTGCCTGGCCAGGGAGGAGGCAAGAGGGGGCGGGGAATGGGCTTATTTCAGTGGCAAGCACGGTCACAAGAGCTAGCACTTAGGAATGAACTAGCTTAGGCTCATACAACACCAGCGGAAGAGATCCTTCCCTCTTCCTTCCACTCTCTGTATATCTCAGCCTTGATGGACTAGGGAAGATGAATCCTCCCCCCTCTCTCTTTCTCTCCTTCCCTCCTTCTCTCCCTGTCCGTGTCCTGCTCCCCCCCCCCCTTTTCCTGCACCTTGGAAAGACTGGAATGTTCTAACAACTCTCATGCCAGCACTTGGTGCTGAATGGATAAGAGGCTTTATTAGGAGCCAATTTGCCTGAGGTGCCCGGTTCTCTGCAACTCTATTGGCCGAGGCTCAGAATATGATGGGGTGCTCCCTTGGAGAGGCTCTCTGGAGCCCTCAATCCCATCCTCCTCCTTTTAAACATGGAAATAACAATGTCTATTTAGGATTGCTGTGAGTACTGAATGGACTACAGGTTGAATAGCCAAAATGCTTCAGAGCACAAGTGTTACGGATTTCAGAGGGCTTGAGATATTCTGCTAAGTGCATAGACTCAACTGGTTGAATACCCTGAATTAGAAAAATCTAAAAATCCCAAATGCTCTGACGTCAGAAAAGTCCTGAATAGTTAAAATGCTCTAAACTCTGATGTGACACTCAGAAATTGCCAGATTTTGGGCATTTAGGTTTTAGATTTTGGATCTTCATCAATTAATACATAAAATATTTAGACAGTGTTAGACGAATGGTAGCCACCATGGCTGTTAGCCACAGGTGTGATTACTCCTCTCGCTGCTGGACTTCTGCTCCCACCCTCCGAGGCACATCCTTATACCAGGATATGTTTATTTCTCAAACAAAGCACCGCCAGCTGTATGTTCATTGTAATCCTGGCATGCACTTCAACACATAATCTAGTAGAATACAACCAGGGAAAAAGACAGTTCCTCCTATTATAGACCAAGTTAAGCTGGGTCTGTATGTCCAGCTAATCAGGAAGATGAGTCAGAAGGATCAAAAATCTAAGGCTGTTTTGGACAACATAGTGAGAGTCTGCCTCAAAATAAAACAAAAAAGGCACAGTGGCAGAGTGTGGGCAAGACCCTATATATTCAACCCCTAGTACTATACACACATACAAACAAAACGAAAACAAACAAAAACCAAAACCCCCACCGTACACACATATGCAAAGTCATTACTCCTTTGAGTGGACTCAATAAAGGAAGGTTATTTTAGTTATGGAATTATAATAAATAATTATTATTTATTATAAATATCTTGCCATGAAAGATGGCAAGATAAACTGAAGAAGTCTAGAAGGGCTTGGGGCTCAAACTGTTTCACAAGTGTCTTTTCTTCTCTCCAATTTAGGAAGGGAAAGAATGAATTGATTTCTTCAAAAAAGACAGTCGCAAACTCCAGTTTTCAGAGCAGAGGGAGGTCCCTGTCTAGAAAGTTTCATGCAGTCCCCAATCGCAGTCCCTCATCACCCAGGCGGTGCAGCCCCAAAACTCCAGTGGATGACTGAAACCTTGCATTGCTCTAAACTCTACCCAGGCTGGTCTCCTGTCTGCATCTCCACACCTATGATGAGCTTCAATTAATAAACTCCACACGGAAAAGCGATAAAGTAGATCAATCCAGGTAGCATACCAGCATATGCAAACGTGGCCTCCTCTCAAAGTACCTTTCCGTGCTGTGCTCATTGCTCCTGTGTGAGACGATACTTCGGAGAAAGCACCTAACAGCTCCTTAGAGGCGTCTCAATTTCCAGCGTCACTACTCTCTGCTTTGGGAAATGTTTAAATGGCCTGAGGACGGTATGAACACTGAGATCTTGACAGGGGGTGTGATAACTGAAGACCAGGTGAAGTATTGGGCAGGCAGCACCCACTGCCTGGATACACGGTAAAGGACAAGGAATGGTAGCGAAGATTTCATCCTGTTACTCAGAACTTTATGCACTTGAAAGTGTACACAATGTTTACTGCTGGGATTTCCTGCTTAATGGTTTTGGACCACTGCATAGGTGAAACCATGCAAAGTGAACCTCTGGGTAAGGCAGAACTACTGTACTTTTTAAGTTAGCATAAGATGCTTAAGGAAAGGGTCCTTGCTTTTGCTGTTCCCTCCCCCCCCCCCACGCACACACCTAATAACAACTTACTTGGTCTCCATGTCACTGCCCAGTAAGTTTTAAATTGTCATCATTATCAACCATCAGTAGATATGCCTAGCTTGGTCTCCATATGCCTCTCTACATCATGTTTTCACAATTTTCTTCTCTGAAATTTCCAGTGTTCGTACAAGATTGCAAGAGAACCTTTGTACTGTGCACAGTTCGATGGCCATCAATTTTGCTGTCATGAAATTTGAGCTAGACTCTTCCAGAGCTCAGACTGGTCTCCTTGGAAAACCTCAGACACTCTGGCAAACTATTTTTCCTTTTATCTGGACATAGAGGGCTCTGGTTTTTACTGAAGAGCACCAGTGCTCTTCTGAAGATTCACCAATGTTGTAAAATAGGCTGGGCTCAGAATTAGGAAACAGGTAGACTTTCAGTTTCTTTGCGAAGAGACTTGAGGACAGGACCTAATTTAAATTCTGAGTCTCTCAAGCCACTTTATCCGCTTCTTCCTAACATTTCTGACAGTCTGTAACTTTAAAATTGTAATTTTATTACTCAGTATCATTCTCCTTTATTGAATTTTTTTTTCTGTTTCCTGGAAGCAGAGGCTACATTCTTTCTGTTTCTCTTCTTCCATCCCCAGAATCAAGCCCTGTGTCTACCATGTGAAATATGCTCAATAAATATGGGATGAACAGACAGATGTAACCTGAAGGCATTCCTGTCACCCAGTGTCAATCATAGCCACTTACTTGTGCCCAGCGTCATGCCGCAGAGCACTTCATTTCTGTTCCTGGGACACTGCCCCTCCTTTGTAGGATAAAGCCAATGCTATGTTTACATTTGAAGAGCAAAGAGGAGAACTAGGAGGGTGTCCTTACAATGTTCACAGCCGGGAAGCCTTCAGTGTGATGCTATTCCGCAGGCTGGCTTGCCTCACTGTAAAAGTGGGGCTCTGGTTGAGATTGCAGAGGTGGCAATGAAAAGCACAGGGTCTGGTATGACTAGGTATGACCCACTGGATGTTCTACCTGGGATACTGATATGAGCATGGACTATTTTCATATCAGTCCTGCCTTTATAGAAGTCTGACATCTTGTTCATTGATTCCTTGCATTCATTTTAAAAAAAAATATTGAATTAAAATGTCTTTTTCTTATCACTTGTGAGTTGAATTGCCTTCCTACCCTACCATCACCAGTAAAGGCTCCCAAATCCACAGGACTAGCTTTATCCAAAAGAGACATTGGATAGATGTGGGCATACAGGAACGTCCTGGTCACCTCTCCTAGTACCTGGATGGTGGCCCTGTTAACACCACGATGGAGAATAGAGAAGATGAAGCTCTACTGACCACAGCCTCTCTGCTGTCACTCCTATGATGTCATGCCCTTGGCATGCCGCCCCTCACTCCCTAACTGTGGTCCAGCAGCCATCGCACTATGATCTGTCTACATTCACTTGTGTTGGTCTCTGGGATCCTGGAATTTTGTATAAAAGGAAGACTTTATGTGAGAAAAGACACCTTTGAAATACAATCAGTTGTTAAAAATGCCCTGGGGCTAGGGGCCAGGAGAGGAGGGGAGTTCTGCTTTCAACTTACATTTTGAGACAACCCTTAATTTCTAGAGCCCACTGTACAGAACAGATTTCCAAAAGAGTCTTGGATCCTGTTGGGCTTCTCTGTCCCTTGATTTAGTCACAGTAGCTCTTTCCATAAAGAAAACCTGCCTGTGTTGGATGTAGCCTGCTAGTTTTGGCACACCATAGGCTCATTCTCTACACTTTGATACAGCTATTGACTTACTCTTGACCTCTTTGCAGCTAAGTGACAACACGGCCTTAGCCTTTCCAGAAAGCCCTAATCCTTTAATCCAACCACAGAAAAACAAACAAACAAATGAACAAACAAACCAAGAATTATTCTAAACTCCATAAGCCTACTAGAAACCAGTTGGATTTACATGTAATCAAGACTGGTTGAAGAAAAGTGTGTGGCTTCTATTTCCACCTCACCCCCTCTCTGCTCCGGTTTCTTCAGGAGCCAGTTTCTGAGAGAATCTGAGTATCCAGCTATGATGAAGTTTCCCAAATACCTAATAAAGGCTTAATGCTATAAAACCCACTATTACATGTGGATATAGGAGCAAATTAAAAAACAACAAAGCACATGGCAAGAGCCCCAGTTCTCAGCTTCTGCAAATTGTGTGGAGATGGTTACAGGGGGATGAAAAGCTGCACCGATATCAATGGCTGCACACATTTCAAACCTAGATTATGAGCATAAATATGAAGACTGTCTGCTTTTATGCTCTACACGATGCCAAAGTTTCCAGCCATTCTCAATGAGCAACATTAATACTTAGATTTATTTTCTTTAGAATCCTTCGTAGGAGATAATTCTCAAAGAAAATAAATTACAAAGTGCCACGAAGGAAGAATTTATGGTGAGATTCCGAAAAAAGGATTGACTCCTTTCCCTTGCTTGGTAGCAAATATATGTATTTGCAGGAAAATGGATGGTTGGTAAAAGAAAAAGTACAAAGCCTAGCTTGGGCCCAGAGATGGATTGGTGGATTCAGGCACTTGCCACCAAGCCTGAAAAACTGAGTTTGATCCCTGGGATCTAAATCGTGGAAAGAGGAGAATGAACACCTGCACGTTGCCCTCTGACTTCTACAAGTACATGGTGGCCTGACTCTGCACATACAACATGGCTGACCTCCACATGCTTACCTGAGTATGTGGTACATACAAACACATGCAGACACACACACACACACACACACACACACACACACACGAGGAGGGGAGGGTTGGGGAATAAAATGTAAAAACAAGTACAAAATAAAAACAATACAGAAAAAAAGTTTGGCTTGGAAAAGCCAAATGAGGTGTGCATTGTAATCTTAGGGCTGTGCGCTACAGCATGAAGACTACCCTAGAGCGGTCTACTTGTGAATGAAAATCATACTTACCTAATGGTCTGATTATGGTAGCTTTTCAAGTCCCATCCAACACTGGCAGTGACCACTATCTACAGAGGGAGAGAGATGCAAGGGTCAGGTAAGGCTGTTCACCCCCAAAATACACACCACTCATGGTGTAAATTACTCATGAAATGTGCCTGTCAATCTCCTGATTATTTTCTACAAAAATAAAATGAACAGTTTACTAGCCCCACGTATATTTTAAGACTTAATAAATTTAGCTTTCCCAAATGACTGGATGGTGTGTCTAAAAATATCTACGATGCAACTTCGACAGTACAAGTAGGTTCAGAAGCTTGACTGATTTTACCAGAGCCATGGGGGAGGCAAGGCTGAGAGGCATTGCCCTCACTTCCGTGAGGATTACGGTTTTCTCGTGATGTTATGTGTTGTCTCAAGTAGGTTCTTCTGAGAGCTGGGACCACCATGTGAGTCGCTGAACTAATGGGGACACTTTTACACACACACATACACACATACTTTCACAAGAAGGGTTTAACAAACGAGTCATGACCTTCCTAGAGTCTCAAAGACTAAGAGATCACCCTATGTCTACATAAGACAAACGGAAGCATTAGAAACCAACCCTACCAGTCACAGGGCATAGAAGAAGAGAAAAGGACTCAACCAGTTGTCTTTCTCACTGTCTCTCATTTGCTTCAAGTGACCAATTCATTTGCCTAAAGCAGTAAGTGTGGCAATCCCAGGAGAGGTTTAGACCTATGTGCGTGAAAAAGGCCAGATGAGGCAGCAAGAAAGACAAGACTGGAAGCATATGAAACCCACTAGCAAAAGAGCACACACACACACACACACACACACACACACACACACACGTATACACACACACATACACACACATACACATACACACACATACACACATAAACACACCTACACACACACACACACATATACACACACACACACACACACACACACACACACACACACAAACATTGCACTCCACGTTACACCATGCAGCTCGTCTCTCTACCTAAGGGACCATACCCTTTGGTGGTTCAACACCAGGATTCTCGACTGCCTTGCCAGCTGAAGTCCACATTGAAGTTTCTGCACATTCTAGCCCCAAAGACACAACTTTTCTTCCATTAGTTTTCTATACTTCTCAAGTTTATATATTGGAAATTTGATTCCTAAATGCACATGTTGATGGTATTTGGAGGTGAGAACTCTGGGATTCATATTATATAAAGCCATGAGGGTGGGACCCTTGGATGGATGAGCAGCTCTCTGAGGAAAGGGGGTTCAAAGGATGGCTATGGGTTCATAAAGATGGACCCGCCAGGCCTGACCACCTGAGCTGCATTCCGTAGGGAAGAAGGAAAGACTCGACTCCCATAAACTGTCCTCTGGCCCTCATAGACTTACCGTGGCAATGTGAATGCCTGCGCACATACACATCACACAGACACACTACAATAAACATATGTGGCTGTAATAAAAATGAAGAGTAAGAAAAAGAAAGCTCTGAGCCGGAATATTCTTTCTGGCTGTCACCTAGTGCTGCCCATGCCATGCTGTAATACAGCAAGAGGGCTCTCCCGAGACGCCAGCAACAGCTTTCAAAACTAGGCACTAACTTCTAGTCTCCGGAAGGTCTGTAGCAACTCCAGTCAACTCGGCTTATCTGTGAACTCTCTAATCATGCACAGAACCATCCCCCTTCTCCATTTAAATTCTTCCCAAACATTAAAAAAAAAGAACAAACAAACCACCTTGTACACGAACACTTCCCTGAGCATCCCAGCATGGAATGCTGTCTTCCTTCTAGAAATCAATATGAATCACTTGGCAATTAAGCTTGCCTCATGACTTCTCTTCACGTGGTTAACATTGGTTCCATAAATAGTCTATAAGTAACTGGAGCCCGTGCCTCCCATACAGCAGGTGCAGAGTAAGAGCTATGGATCCGCTCTGAAGGTCTGAGGCCTGTCTTGGTGACGCACCCTGTGTCTCACGTACACGGGCATGGGTGACGTTCTCCTCAGCGATGGTACTGGAGACCTCTTAAGGTTAAAATAGCATGCTGGTATCTTACATACTCCTCTCAGGAAGGCGGCAAGAACTGACCTGATTAATTTTTTTTTTTCTCTTCAGAAAACAGAATGGTAGGAACCTCATGCACAGGAGAGGGCCATGCATTATCTAATGCCTGAGACAAACAAAACGCCTCCTCCAGTTTTGTTCCAGGAAAATCACAAATCAATAAGAGAAACTGATGAGAAAATAAAGTAACCAGAAAAAGCTAGCATGCATCGCATCCATGGAGAAATGGAATCATCTTCAATTACAACAACAGATTCCTCACAATCCATAAACATCGCCGTTATGGGGGGGTTGAAGCAGTTACGAGCAATGTTTTATGTACAAAATAGATAAAGACTCTCCATCCTACCACAATCATCACTTCCACGTACTGGTTATTACCAATGTATTTAGTACCAAACATAAGCAATTGTTTCAACTGCCAAAAACAATCAAATCACTTCTTAGCTGAACTAGCCAATAAAATCCCTTAAAAAAAAAAGTTGTAGATCTAACAAGGCCATGTAAACATGGCCGGTGTGGTTTTGACGCTTATGTGCATGAAGCCTATCTCCCCAGGGGAGAAAGGACCGAACAACTCAGATAATTGTGGCTACAGAGCTGGCTATATTATTTACTCATTCACTGCAGAGTGGAAAGTTAATTAAATGGGATGAGACTCTTATGATTTAAACTTCTATCTATAAAGTTCGATTTAGCAAGTACGTAATTGTAAAGGGCACATCGCTTGCCAAACTCCCTCCCAGGCGCTGTGGCTCTGGCTTGACAACAATGTTTAACTTAAAAGAGACTCTCCCAGGGCTCCAGGAAGAGGGACTGCCTCTGACGTAAACTGATTGGCCTGCTCTTTGATCACCTCCCCCTGAGGGGAGAGCAGCCTTACCAGGCCACAGAAGATGACAATGCAGCCACTCCTGATGAGATCTGATAGACTAAGATCAGAAGGAAGGAGAGGAGGACCTCCCCTATCAGTGGACTTGGGGAGGGGCATGCGTGAAGGAGGACGGAGGATGGGATCAGGAGGGGAGGAGAGAGGGGCTTATGGGGGGATACAAAGTGAATAAAGTGTAATTTTAAAAAAAAGAAAGAAAAAAAGAAAAAAAAAAACCACTTGAAGATACCTGGCCTCCATTGAAAGAGATATCCAGACGGAACCACTCCTTCAGAGGGAGGGTGAATTTTGTTTTCACAGCCAGGTCTTCTCCTTTAACAAGATGCATTTGGATATGCAAACTGCCTACAATGAAAATAACAAGTCATGAAATTGTCAAGGAACACTTCATGGTATATGACGAGGCAGCGCTTTTTCAATAATCCTCTTAAGAAGTTACAAGAATAAACCACATTCCCCCTTTTTCCTGTAAACAAAAGGCGAGCCAAGCCAGGTGCAGGGGTGAACACTTGTAATCCCAGCATCAGAGGCTGAGGCAGGAGGATGAAGAGTTCCTGTCCCAGTCCCAGGACTCTGCCTTACACAGGGAGTTCCTACCTTCCAAAATGGGGAGACTTTGAGAAAAGAGAGAAAAAGAGAAAGAGAGAGTGAAAGCAAGAGAGTAACGGGGTGGGTGGGGAAGGAAGGAGAAAAGCAAAGCAAAATAAAACAAAAAGAGTAACACTCAAAAATGCATTTGTCCATACATTTCTTTGTAAATATATATATATATATATTTTTTAGCCCCTAAGGGGAGAAAAAAAAGACTTAATTTGAAGCTCATGGTCGATTCCCTATGGTCTTGTCTACATAAACAACACCCAATTCCTATTTTCAATTTCTATTTCCAAATGAAAAGAAAGCAAAGACAACTTTGTCTAACAACCTGAACTGAAGATTCATCTATATCTCTTCTCAAGTATTTATTTTCCCAAGTTTTTACAGTTGTCATAATCCCAGATCATTTTCAGCAAGATAATTTGTCAAATCTAAGAAAAATAATCAACTTCTCTCCCTTTAAAAAAAACTGGAATGAACAATTTTATTGTTCACTCCTGTTTTATTGGATTACACGTCTAAGTGGCATGATTACAATGCCCATGCAATCACCACTGACTGCTTGCAAAATAATGCGCATTTTAACCTCATAGAACTGTGTCGATGACAATATCCTCCTTATTCTAGACAGATGTTTCTGCCAGCAGAAAGAGTATAGTGAAACTACAAGATCATTTGAAGGTTCTGTTTATACTCACCCTCTTCCGTCAGAAACACAGAAGGTGTGCCGTACATCTCGTTAGAATCAACAAAGTACAGAATTCCACAGAGACTGGCCTTGCAATAACGGAGCAAATAAAGCCAGAGTGAAACAGTGACCCTAAAGGAGGCAGGGGGAAAAATTCTGCAGATTGATATCATCCAAGAACAGGTAATTACAGTTAACAATGACCAAGTAAATTGCTTTCTTTCTAACGAAGGGGTGGATTTGCCTCAGTGTTCATCATGGGAGATCAGCTTGCAAAGCCTGAGATTTTGAGACAAAGAGGTAGTTATAGTAACTGCAAAGATAGGAGTTAAGCTCCTCTGCACAAAACTCGCTGACGTTCCACCTTGCACCAAAACTGCTCTGGTGCTCTCTGAGATGCTCACGTGCCAGCAATTTGAATTCTTGATTGAGGCTGATAAAGCGAGACAGTGAATAAAAATATGGATTTTAATAAGAGGCGATGGGATAAGGAGCTATTCTAATATCTGTGATTAGAAGGTATAAAAAAAAAACCATAATTAGGGCTTTTTGAGCAATTTTGTTTCTTTCAAAGATAAAAGCCCCAAATGTAATGTTCTGCAAATGGCATCCCCACGTGACACATGAACACAGATGCACCATCTTAATGCTCACGTTAGGGTGCTTCGGCAGGCCAATTCTGGCCAACTGATAGGACATAACTTATTTAATTATCCCACTCCTGCGTGGGACTATTTCAGTTGGGGGAGAAAGACAAGGGGGGGACACTATGGCATAGTAGATGGCTCAGTGGGTAAAATGAACATAGCCTCATGAACACGAAGAGCTGAGCAACCCAGGCAAAGGGCCAGGAGTAGGGGTGCTTGCTTGTAATCCCAGCACTGGGGAGGCAGAGACAGGAGAACCCCTGGGGCTCTCTGGCCAGCCCCGCCTAGCTGGCAAGTTCCAGGCCAGTGAGAAACTCTTCCTCAAAAACAACTTGGCCAGCTCAACTTGGCTAGCTGAAGGCTGACCTCTGGCCCCCAAATGCAAGCGCTCATGGATCTGCCTGCACACATACAAAATGCACACACACACCCCAAAGGGGAAAAGTGTACATCTGTGACTTAAGCAATGAGGATAAAATAACAGTAGCCAACTCAACCAAGACAGTTTTAGGCAATATACATGATGTATCAGCCACTCAGGAAATCCTTGCAGAACACTTGCAGTGGGCTCCACGCTATGCTGGAGACCACAAGTTCAGAGACAAGGAGCAGGGACTCAGAGCTTTCGGTGTATGACACATGACTCAATGTTAAGCAAATGCATCCTGCTCTTTCCATTTACCCCAGTAGCTAATTTGAAGCCTGGGTTAAGGAGGCAGTGGCCCTCAATCCTTTGGGGAATACAGCCAAAGAACTCTTTCAGAATATTCTGGGCTTTGTAAGCTGGCCTTGAAGTCAGTGTCACAATATGCAAACAGATGGTGTCGCAGACTTCCCTCCTGACCCGCCCAGCTGAGCAAGCTCATGAAGATAAGTTATTACAAGGAAGCTTAGGGAGAACATACGCTCGGCGAGTGACTCAAGAGCTTTCTACTGCCAGCAGCACAGGAAGAATTAAATCACTCGGTTAAATCCATCTGATCTGAGGTGAGCTAGGAGCCATTTCCAGCATCTTCGGCCCAGCAGAAGGAAAAATAGATGTGGATTCTGCTGAAATCAATGGAGGAGATCAGAGGCCCTGAGTGTTCTAGCAGCAAATCCAATCTTCCAGGACAGAACAGGCCAAGGCCATCACTACATTCTGTGCTGGCTTTGGATGGCTGCACCAGAGGCCCCAGAAGACCAGAGCTTCAACACCTTGCTGTCTGCTCATGCCATCTCTGGGACCAGCCCAAAAAGATGAAGGAAAACGAAAGGCTCCTGTGTAGAAATAATTTCCACCTAACATTAAAGTGTCCTGGATCTCCAATCCTCTTTAAGCATCTGTGAAAACCAATTTACCAAGCTGTGTCCTTGGAAGGGGTTCTTCCGCTGTCCTACCAGGTGGTCAGATACAAGCAGGCCCATCCCACCAGCCCGAGAGCTGCCCACACTTACATGGGGTAGTCCACACGCTGGCTCCGAGTGGCCTCCAGCTCTCGGTTCCGGAACCTTGGGAGCTTCTTCACGATGCCTGTGTTTTCTCCACTGGAGGCGTATGGGAAACTCAGGAGGGCAACTGCATCTGCAAACATCACAGAAGTCACCTTCAGTTCTCTCCAGAGCAGACCCCTTCCCCAGTCACACCCTTCCCGGCACCCTCTGCTCCCAGTTCCAGCCAAACAGTTAAAGCAATCCTCAAAGATTATGAACAAGCATTCGCAGAGCAGGGATCTAAGCCAGGAATCACCATGCTAAGCACATCAGCAAGACAGTCTTCATTAGTTTTCATTTCAACCTTAGAAAAACAGTTTTTGTTATTAGTCCCATTCTTTGGAGGGGAAATCCAAGGTTAGGTTCACAAAGTTCAGAAGTTATAAGGACAGATTTCAGGTTTAAACTCAGGCATCCATCTATCCATCCACCCACCCACCCATCCATCCATCCCATCTCTTTGTGGCACTGAAGATGGGCCCAGGGCCTTGCACAAGGCAGGCAAGCACTCTGCCATTAATTGCATCTCTGTCTGGCTTCTGTGTTCTTAGCCACATTGCACACAGCCCTTTAATGCTAGGGTCAACATTTTCAACGTGTGTTATGATGATGTTAACACTTCGACAGAACCCCTGATAGTAAAGTCACTGCTGGAAAGACTACCTCATTGCACCCTCATTATAATGGCCAGGGTACAGATTGGGAAGCAGGCACAGTTTGCCAACATGGTAAGTACCATTTGGTGTGGGCCAGGCAGTGTGATAAGCACAACTCAAGGGTACTAGCACCAAACTTTACAACAAGTGATCAAGTGGGTTGTTTAGCCCTTAACAGATGCAAACTTGAGCCTTGCTGAGAAATAAATAAAAATGAGGTGGGATTGGAATTCAAGCTCAAGCTATCTGGTTTTAGAATTCACACGTGTAAAATTTACACAGTTTGTATTATTCTGGTATGGAAACTCTTGGGATGAAACCCAGGCTCCCCTACGTGCTAAACACATACCAGCTCCATTGTGGTGTGGATATGAAGGTTCCACTTGCACCCCACATATCACCTCTGCACAAAATGACCACACCCCTAAAAACAGCAAAGGGCTCCACTTCTGTTCACAAATACAGGACTCTACAGCACAGGCACATGCATAACAGATCCCATAGGCAAACCAGGCTCCTCAGTTCTTTATCTAACATCTACTGCTTTAATGAAGGCTAAGTATATATTTCTATTTTCCATATTCACTTGACCTAGGAATAACTATGCCTTTCTCTTTCTTAAAATGCTCCTGGGTTTAAACATCCATAATTCAATGATAGAAACATCCCACACTTCCTGGGTCTCTTGGAGAGGAGAGCTGGGTTCTGTAAGAGTCATCAAATGCACAGGACTGGTATATATTACAGGTGTCCTCAGCCTGGGACACTAAACAGCTCAGTCCATTTCCCAAAGAGAAACAAAAACCTCTAGTTAAGTGTTGAAGTTCCTTGAGTTTAATATGATCCGAAAATCCCAAAAGCAGTTTTTAGAATCTCCAGCCCTTGTATATATATTTAATAGGATTAAGCAAGCCAGTTCTTTCAAAGCATCTAAATCATGAAATGAATTTGAATTCCTTTTGGGCACAGAGGACTTGCTGGTCTGTTATGGGTATCGTGATGGAGGCTGTAAATGGAAACATTGCAAAGAAGTCTTTAGAATCTGAAGATAGTTCATCATAAAGATTGATATGAGCTCAACCTTGGCTTGACTTCTTTGTGTCAAGGAACTCGGAAGAGTCCAGATTGCCACATTCGTACCAGGAAGCCTGAAGCACATAACAAAGCAAAACCTCACACCAGGAAAAAGAAGATTTGAGAAAGAGGTTTGTTCACCCTAGGATCAAAGTGCCTGCAGCCAAGGACTGTGGAGGGAGAACTCTCAACCTAAACATCTAAAAGAACATTGCAAAAAATATGGGTTTGGAGCTTAACAAAACCAAAGGCATGGGTATTTTCTTATCAAATCTATAGCTTTAATTGTTCTGTTGTGTTTTTCCCCTCTATATCTCATATGTGTCCTTTACAATCAAAACTAATTAGCAAGAATGACATTTTAGAATCCATCTAGGACAGAATATATATGCTTGTTGTCCATTAGCTGACAGTAACTGTTGGAAATATCAGACAAATGTTCCTTGGCTTATGGTAGGACTATGTCCCAAAAATTTCAATGGCAAAAATTAAATGTGAAAAAAATTCACTTACTACCCTAATCTACTGATCATTATCGCATAGCCTAGCTATCTCAAATGTGCTTAGAGCACACATTAGCCTACAGTTGAACAAAATCATTTTACACAAAACCTATTTTTATAATGAAGTGTTGGCTCATATGATTCATTAGTACTGTACTAAAAATGGAAATCATAATGCAGGTATGATTCTGTACTGTCAAAGGTTGAAAAACCCAGGGCTGAGCTGGGTATGGTGGTGCACGCCTTTAAACCCAATACCCAGGGAGGCAGAGGCAGGCAAATTGCTGCAAGTTTGAGACCAGCTTGGTCTACAAAGTGAGTCCAGGACAACCAAGGCTACACAGAGAAACCCTGTCTTGAAAAAAAAAAAAACAACAACAAAAAGAAAGAAAGAAGAAAGAAAGAAACAAACAAACACAAAGTTCAGGGCTGGAGGCATGGCTCAGTAGTTAAAAGCCTTCACCAGGCCACCAGGAGGAACTGGAGTCACATTGAGGTAACAGTGTAACAAGCCAGCCATGGTATTATGTGTGCCTGTAACCCCAGCATTGATAATCATCAGAGCTGACCATCGGCTCAACTCAGAATTTCAAACTCTGGGTTCAGGGAGAGACCCAATCTCAAAGGAATAAGACAGAAAGTAATAAAGGAGGACACCCCAAACCCTCCTTTGGACTCCATGTGCACACGGATGTATACAGTTACACACACATCTACACATACAACACACACATGTTGAAAAAATCTTTAATTTGTCACAAGCCAAGAATCATTTGTAGTTGATTAGTGATGTCTATCATAGGACTAGACTTGAAAGTGACAGTATCATCCACCATCAAAACATTTACAGAGAAGTTAGGTCCACAGAGATTACTGACTTATCCAATTGTCTCTGTGTGGTCCATGAAAGCAGGGATTTTCCTTCTCAGAGCCTAGAACAGTGCCCAGTGCTTGATGGGAGTCACATAAACATTGGTGAAGAAGTGAGCACATGAAACCATATCAAAGTTAGAATTTAAGCCTGTCTCTCTTTCTCCCAACACTTTTTTACAATTCTAGAATGTGCACCACAATAGCTAAGACAAATAATCGTTTCAAATCCTTCCTTCAATTCTTCTTGGATGAGATGAAGTTGGAGAAGGAAGCAACACACACACACACACACACACACACACACACACACACACACACAGCCATGAAGGCAGTGCATGTTTGAAATTCTTCCTGAACTATTTCTGTTGTGTCGACAAGGAAAATGTCAATGTCCTGATGAGAATTGTTAGCTACTAAGAATCTCAGCTCTGACTCAGTCTGAAGCTCCCCACAACACACCACTGGCGTTTTCAGTAACCAAACGACATCTTACAAGCTGCCATGCCTACTGGCTGCTGAAATACTAAAACATTTCCATATTGGTTAGTCAGTTAATGCTGCCTTGAATTCCCAAGGCCCCAGCATCTTCTGTGCCTCACCTTCAGGCTAGAGCCTGGCTTGTCATAGCTGGATGAGAGGAGGGGTCCTCCAGCACCACCCTGCTTCATTGCAAAGGTTAGCGTCCCACCCAAGAGGCAGACTGCGGCCCCTACCCCTTCCTGGTTGGGGTGTGTATGTGTGTATACATGTTTGTGTGTGTACAAGTTTGTGTGTGCTTGAGGCTGTGAAGCCAAAGATCAGCATGAGGAGTCTTCCTCTACTGCTCTCTTTTTGTTCTGCTTTGATTTTCAAGACAGGGTTTCTCTGTGTAGTCCTGACTGTCCTGGAACTCTATTTGTAGATGAAGCTGGCCTTAAATTCACAGAGATCCCCCTATCTCTGCCTTCTGAGTGCTGGGAATAAAGGTGTACACCATCACACCTGGCCCCACTTTATTTATCTGACTATCTATCTATCTATCTATCTATCTATCTATCTATCTATCTATCTATCTATCTATCTAGAGACAGGGTCTCTCACTGAACTTAGAGCACACCAATGCAACTACACTGGCCAGCCAGTAAGGCCAAGGACCCTCTGGTCTCCACTCCCCTGGTGCTATATTACAGGCACAGTGCCACAGTGTCCAGAGTCTTACACAGGTTCCGGGAATTAAACAGAGGTCCTCAGGCCTTACTGACACCTCTTCCCAGTGCTTGTTGCATATTAAGTCTCATCTTTGAGTGGGCAGGGGCTAGAGGAATCTCAAAGCCTGTTGTCTAGTCCAGCCAGAAGACTGGGACCCTGACATGGAAGACAAACTCTGAAAGGCCTCCAGCAAGGCCTTTCTCGGGATGAGCTTCAGACGCAGCAGGAAGACACTACAGAGAAAGATACCCAGCCTGCACATAGAAGACTTAAGCATCTCCCTGCAAGGAAGCTCTGTGGCTAGCAGAACCTAGGGAGAAAAAAAGTACAAGTTTTCAATCCTGTGATGCGGTGCTTTCGACACAGAGGCGCCTGAGAAGACAGCGGATATTGAGTGCGCTGTTGCCTCTAAAGCCAAGCCTGAATATAAAATCAGTACGTCCTAATAGGGCTGATTTAAATCATAAATGCCTCCAAAAGGTGTCTGGGTGATAAAGTGGTTTCCTTTGGAAGTCTGTGGGATATCTACTCTCAGGAGTCTTGAGACTATAGGTTCTGGTCCTTGGAAGTCAGCTTCCAAACATACTCACGTGTACACAAAGATTCCCTTAAGGATGCTCAGAGAAGCAACTCTGTTGAAAGCAAAAGAGGGAAAAGCCCTCGGTGGAGGCTGGGGAGGCTCAGCGTGTAAACTGCTTTCTACACAAGCATAAAGACCCCCAGCACCTATTTAAAAAAAAAAGCTAGGTATTGGTGTCACTCACTGTAATTCCAGTGCTGGGAGATGCAGACAGAAGGGTACCAGGGGCTTACTAGGCCCGCACGTCTAACCAAACCAGCAGGCTCGTGAGGGTAATAGACACCTTCCACTGACCTCTGGCCCCCACGTGTGCACACGCTGGCGCATGCAAGTACGCCAACATACCTGAGCACAGACTCACACCCCCACACACTGGACCTGCATGCCAGTCCAAGAAGACAGGTTAAATAAGTGATAGACTATCAGGCAACGGACTGCTAAGGATCTGTCAGAAAGAACGAAGCCCAGAAACATGCCCTGATGGAGAAAAATCCGCGCTGTATCACTAATGAGTGTAAGGCAGAGTTTCTCCTAGGCTATCAACTGCTTGCGGAGACAAGGAGCTAAACTTAACACTTCTGTGTGCAGAGGATCATTCTGGAAGGAGAAACAAGAAATGCTTGTACCGAGTTTGCTTCTGGGAAAAGGACCAGAAGACTTGGGTGGGTGGAGCGGCTCCTTCCCGCTAAACCTTTTTACAAGATTTGAATTTTTTACCAGGTACATGTATTACCTTTGCAGCTGAGGAAGACGAGAACAAAGGCCCTGAACATTTTCATGCAGGCAGAGAGAAAAAGCCTGCACCACACATTCCCCCTGGCCTCCCCACCCCGGGCCTCTGAGGCTGTTCAGCTCAGCCCAATCGCTTCAAAGAGACAAAGTCCAGTGGGTGAAGAAAACATGATTCACATCGATAAAAATTCAACTTAAAAAAAAAAAGTCTTCCTTCTAATTTAGAACCTGGGTTAGGGCTGGATTAGCATATCTCAGGGAGGCAGCACAGCAGAGCCGAAAGAATGGAGGTTTGGACTCCAGTTAAATAACCTCCCCGAGCCTCCTTTTTCCCTTTCATTAAGAAGAGGATGAGGATAATACTGTTTTTCCCATGAGACCATTGCAAGGATTCAATGAGACGATGTGCCTGGAAAAGGTGTTCTGTACATTGCAAAGGGCAGTGCAGATGCAAGGCATTAATTACGGTCGTTCCTGGGAGACTCAGGCTACTGTGGTTGACTTGGGGTGGGGAGACTGGGTCGGCAGTATAAAAGTCCAAATGAACAGCTTATAATTAGAAATGGATCATCGCATCGTTGGCCTGAATAATCCTGGTGCATGGACTGTTTGTTTGGGAATCTGTTTTGTTTTTTTCCACAAAAACAAGTCAAGCCTGGATCCAACTTCTGACTTAAATTTCAATTATTTTGTTGTAACAGATTTTCGTCCTAAGAAGCCATACTTTCAAGGGTCGAGATGGCTCACGGGTTGAAGGTGTTCGCTGCCAAGCCTGATGACCTGAGTTTGAACCCTGGAACCCACACGGTGAAGGAGAGAATCAACTCCCCTTCAGGTTGTCCCCTGACCACCACCCCAACACATACACACACACACACACACACACACACACAGACACACACACACACACACACACACACATTGTGGCATGTGCATATCCCTCAACCCCAAACAAATAAATAAGTGTAGTTTTAAACACCACACTTCTGATCCACTGGATCCAAAGGTGAGAAGGCCCTTGCATTGAAAGGAAAAAGGAGACATACATGATTCCCAAGAGTTTCTTATCAGAAACCAGAAAATGTGTCAGGAAGGGGGGCACAAGGGTGGACTGGTTACTACTTTTAGCGTGGTACCTGAAAATCTTCACAGGTGGTCCTGAGTGACCTCGATCACACCTGAGACTCTGCCTTCAAGTCCAAGTTGGTACTTCAGACACTTCAGGCATGCTGCATCTTCATCCCACGGCAGATGCCGACAGTCCAGTGACGTGATCCTTCCCACCAGCGCAGACTCGGCCTCAGAGCCCGCTTACCCATTTAGCCCGTCTGCTGCCCATCCAGCGCTAGAGCTCCCACCGTCCTTTCTGCCCGACCTCTTCCCCTCCATTCCTCTGACCGTGAGGGCTATGCTTAGCCATCAGGTCTCTGTCCAAATGTCACCTCCTCTGTGACAAACCCCGGCAAAGCACCTAATAAAACGCATAGTAGCTTACAAGGTGAATGGCATGGAATAAATAAATAACAAATAAATGGCTTCATAACCCCAGGCAGCTGTCTAACCCGATGGTTAAAGAGGAGGGTTGGGAGGCAAATGAGCCAGCCTTAAATGCTAGCTCCATAGTTAATAGCCGTGTGACCTGAGACAGGTCATTCGGCTTCCCTATCGGCAAGTGCAGACAGCAGAGCATTGGGAAGAGCGGCTCGGTTCTTCCCACGGTGTCTAGCACATGGCAAAGACTTGGAAATAGGGGGTGGCTGTAGCTGTGCCATAGCTGTTTGTCTCCCACGAACCACCTTAAAGAGAGGGACTAGGTCTCCATCAGTGAGATTCCAGATTTGGGGAAGAAACGGGTCCAAAGAGGCTCAGCCAATCTTTGCTTCATTTAACTGAAAACAATACATGTCACAGGAGAGATGCATGCAGAAGGCTTGGGAAGGCAGAGGTCAGAGAGGCAATTTCTGATTGTGGAAGGAAGACGCGCTCACAGACTTGTATATATTTGGGGTCGGGGTCAGGAAGGGGCCGGTCTGAACCGGCTGCTGAAGCTTAGGGAGGACTTCAGCAGGGAGACGCGGAAGGTGGTAGGAGGTTAGGTTACAGGCTGATGGGCTGGAGGGACTGACTGGGACAGTGTAGGAAGTAGCTTTTCTAGGTCAAAGGAACTGAATCAGGATGAACTAAGAGTGTGAGTGTCGGCCTCAACCCACTAAGACACAGCTGAGCCATGTGTGTTTGCAAGAGAAGTGACTGGGAGTCTGCAGCCTTAGCCAATGTGGCTTCCTGACAGGCCACCTGGGAAGCTATGGCCCATGGGGCCAAGTGAAAATTCTGAGCTAGCTCCACACCACCTCGTCCCCCACCCCATGTGGCAGCAGGGGTTAGGGCATCAGTGTGCTGTCATAGCGTGAGCCTCACTGGAACGCAACGTAAGGATCTTGCCTCATCACGGTCCACAGGAAACCAGAAAAGTATAGGTACTTAATGATAGCATCCAGTGGATTTAGGCTATGGAGGAGACTGAAGGGATAATGGCAGGCAATATCACTGTCTCAGACTAGGTGGTCACTGGAGTGGGCATTTGAGCAGAGGTGTGAAGGACGTGAAGAAGCAAGTTACACAGAGACCTGGGAGCTGAGCATTTTAGGAGGCAACACTAACTCAAATGTCCCAGAGTGGAACTGACTGTGGTTTCGTTAGGGAGAAGCAAGCAGGCTCTTGTGGCTGGCTGAAACCAGGCTGGGAGATCAAGCCAGCAAATGCTACACAACAGCATGGCTTGATCCTGAGCAACGGGGCGAGGGGGCTTAGAGGGGGAATGAGGTCAGCCGCACTGCACAGGCTTCCGGGGGAGAGAGAGAGAGGGCAAGGGTGACACTGGAAAGCCGGCACTAGGCTGTGGCCAGCGTCCAGGAGGGTGGTGACTTACACAATGGTGCCAGAGGTCCACGTGGCAAGGAGAGACGGAACACCTGACATACAGTGCTGCAGCTGTGGCTATCCGAGCTGGCAGGCTCCCTCCTTAGGGTGTGACCCAGAGAAGGGCTGAGGGTGGCCCAGGTTGGACTGAACGTCATCCCTCCAAACCACCCCACCCCCATGTTTTCAGTGAGTTCAGGGATGAGTCAGGCGTATGCAGGACTTAGAGGATAATGGCCTTCCTTCCTCCCCCCAAGGAAACAGACAACAGAAACTTGAACCACAGCTGTTGCTTGCCCAACCTCCTATGGCTCCATGGACATAACATAGCAAGGACAGACATGCAGAAGGGCATGTGGCAAAGTCTTGGCACAATGCATCTGAAAGCTGTTGGCTTTTGATCTGGGCTGGGCTTTCTCAGCAGGGCTGGATGAAAACTGTTGTTCACCAAAAGACAGACCGGTGGCCCAGCACCTGTCCCAGGGCACTCAGTCCTACCTAGGACATAAGCTAAGCAGGTGGCAGAGGGCACATCAACCATTCTCCTGGAAAAGCTGGGCACAGGGGAGCTTGAGTCTTTTCATAAGCAACAAAAGAAGATGAAGCCAGGTAGGGGTACAGGGCAGGACCATATAGGATATGAGATGCTTTGCTCAGAAAACCTTTCCCAAGCCCTGTCTCAATGCGGCTGCAGTTTATAAAGGGGCCCGAGACCTACCAGGTGTCCCTGAGCTCAGCTGGGGTCTCCTGATACTCTCTTATGTTTCACCTGACTGCTGTCTAGCAACAGAGCAAGTGCTATGAATGAGGCTTCAGTCCAGCCCCTGCCAGCCCACAGCCCCATCCAGATCAAAGGTCGCAGCCTGTCCCACGGCCTGCTGCTCTCACTCAGGTGACTTCTCTTTTAAGGAGAGAGGGGAACCAGCCTCCTTTCTGTGAATCACAGCTACAAGTGCAGAGCTAGTTTGAGAGTGCAAGAAGCTCCCGCCTCCATCTTCAGTGATTTTTAACTCCTTAGAAAGGTTTTCCTCTGTGCTAGCTGCGATTTCATTAGAACAGCTCTCACACCAAAACTAATGTTCTCAAGAAGGCAGTCAGAAATTTCCCACTGTGCCATTCCTCGGCCTTGCAAACAGGGCAAGGAACAACAGAAGAAAGAAAAGGAGGCTCCCATTTTCAGTGCACCCCGAGAACAAGCCAGTTTATAAATGATTTCATTTCAAGATGTCCCGCTTGCAATCTGGTCATTTTTCAATGAGAAATATATACATTTGCTAAACACGAAATGGAGTCATTAAGCCTGATGAAGTCAGAGGCAAAGCAAAACTAGCTGTGTGTGCCCTGTGCTCCCTTCTCCTTGACAGATTTGGGAGCCCTGTGGAAGGCACTCCAGACAGGTGCTAGCATGGGGCCATGCCTAGAGGAGGGTGGCATGTCCATACGCACAGAGCTCCCATATTCCAGGCATCTAATTACCCAGCTCTTCCCACAATGCACACACACACACACACACACACACACACACACACACACACACACACACACACACAAATACTATGAAGCCTGCCTACAGTTAATAGTATTTAGTGGCACTGGCTCTCTAGTTTTAATACTGTGCTGTGATTACAGAATGCAGTATCAATGGGAGAAACTAGATCATGGCACAAAGAACTTGTTCTACCATTTTTAAAAGCAATTTCTTGTGAGTCTACAATTAGAGTCAAATAAAGAGTTCTCAAGATGCCAACTGTTTAATGTATGCAGCAAGAACTGCAAACCTATATGTTGGCCACACACATGAGGTTGGGAGAGAGGGACACACACACACACACACACACACACACACACACACATGCTTTTTTATTATACAAGAAGGCACTTTGAGACTTACCAAGGAACCACCACAGCCAGTTTTCTCAGAAATCACAGCCCAAAGGTGAGAAAGAGCATGTCACTAGAGACAGAACATGGACTCATACCATGAGTCACCTTCTCTCATACCAATTCTGAGAAGACTAGGTATGAGGAACTGACTCTGGAAAAGTCTGCTGTCACGGGCTGTAGAATTCCTGCACCTGCCAAGCCAGCTGGGATTTGGGCAATAGTCAAAACAAGATCAAAGTCCCATCCACAGTCCCACCCCCTAGACCAGAGACTGAAATTTGGGAGTGCATCAGAATCCGCTTCAAATGCTGAGTCCACTCTATCTCCAGTCCTAGGTAGATGAGGAAAACTGTGCTTAAAGCAAGAACACTTAGATATTTCACTTGCAAGTGCTCATGGGTGGAAATAATACCAGACCTGGGTGAGGGAGCAGACCTGGCTGACTCCTGCTGCCTGTGAAGAGAAGAAGTAGCAGGTGACCAACACCCCAGAAGCCGGCGTTTCCCCTCCCGCTGGAGAACTTTGGGCCCACTTCTAAGTACGAGGCATCAGTCTCCATCCCTGAAGTGTAGAGAGGCTGAGGAATGACCCAGGAGCCTCTGTGCGGAGCCTGTGTGGGCTGTCGTCACAGGGCATTTAGGATAAAATGCAGAATGCAGACTTGCCCATCAGGGAGGCAGCTTGGTGCTGAGGGCCGGCGACCTGCTAAGCACCCGCAGCTCCAGTCCACATCACTTTGTTCTGAGAGAAGGATCCGTTAGCCATTTGCTAGGGGATGGAAACAGGCTGGACAAGTTCTGGCACACACTCAGAAATGGCCGAGCAGGGTCCACAAGTTGCTACCCTGAGGCACATCCCCCCACCTGGCACAGAGATTGCTTTGGGGTCTCTCTCATCTCCTCCAGGATAAAATGTTATTCTTATAAATAACAGAAGCTATGGGGCTTGCTCGGGAGCCAGTTCTTGCTTCAGCAGCATTATTATTTCTAAGCAGCTCGAAAGCTCTCAAAGGCTCTCTCCTTGATTCCTTTCTGTCTTTCATCTTTTACCCTATTCCCCCTTAATCTTTCTCCTCGCTTTCATTTTTTTTTTTTTATTTTGCTCCTTTTTGTCCCCAAATCCAAAATGACAGACACCATTTTGCTTGTCTTGCTGATGCTAACTTAAGAATTTGCTTCTGGGGCCAAGCAGGGTAGCTCAGTGGGCGAAGGTGCTGGCTGCCAAGCCTAATGACTTAACTTCAAACCCTTTAGACTGACACAATAGAAAGAGAGAAACGGCTCATGCAAAATTCTGCTCTGCTGTCTCCGGGTCACACTCACACACACTCATAATTTATGAAAAGGACTTTGCACCCACTGTCATGCAATGACACCAGTGATCTGAAAACACGGGAATGTGCTCTGCCATGAGGCAAGTGACCTACCACTTTCCAGAGGACACTGTGGGATCCTATTGGCCCAGAGGCTCCAAAGGTAGTCCATGTTCCACTCCAGGCACACCTGATGATCTTTGAAAGGCCGTTCAAAAGGTGGGACCGTCTGCAGCAGGGTGTAATTCTTGGCCACAGCATGCAGCAAATTCTCCTCCCCCCGGACATTCACGCCTCCGCCACTGTGCCTGTGAGTAATCCAGGCTCGGAGAATCACGGTGGACACGGAGATGGGGTGTCTGATGAAGTAGTCGTCCCGGTACACCATAATGCTTGGAAACTTCACATGTACTATCTGTGTCCTGCTGGTGTGGAGGTGCTTCTCATTCCTCCATCTCTTTTTGTACACAGGAATGCTACTTCTGAACTCGGATGACACAACTGCCTCCAAACTGACAACGCAAGGCTGAGAGCATAAATACTCCACGGAGACTTCAGAGACATTGCGCACGCTCCCTTCCAAGGAGGTAAAATAAATAAAGTCTGTGTACATCGTGCTCTGCTCTGCTCTGGGCAGCACCGATGTTGTCAGGGAAGTGTGCCTGCCCAAAGATGGCACAAAATTCTGAAAAGGAGAGAAAAAGTAATACAGAATGTTTTAAAAGTCATCCTATTAACACAGGCGTGAATTGATGTTATTTTCTTGGCATTAAAAACTACAGATCTATGTAAGAGCAACGAATGTGTATAGTAAGAGACGTCAAAAGCACCACCATTATACTGAAGAAAAACCAACACACACATAAAGGAAGACTGGGTCACACCAAACTCTCTCTCCCTAGGCTCACTAACATCTGTTGATCAAAACGTGGCTTTCAAAGCTATGTGGCAATCATTCCTGAGCTAGCTTCCAAGAGATGAGGCTGCTCCCTGGCAAAAGTAATAGCGAAAGGAACCTGTCATCGAATGAAAGAGGTGAGCCAGCCTTAGACATGTACAAACTACTTCAAATGATGGTCAGATATTGCCAATCAAAGGGCTGGAGAAAAGTTGAAAGGGTATCACTAGGAAACATGAAGAGAAGGCCAGCCTGAGTACTTATCTCCTGCAAGTGTGGAGGTTGGACAAGGCTACAAGCCTGATGTCTCTGCTGTTATGCACAGGCAGGATCGGACCACAGCATGATGTAGCTGGTACCAAGAAAGATTCTAGCAGTGCGCCCACTTGTTTGTTTCTTTAAGTACCCAAGTCCTCTCACAGTGTGCATTTCTTCCGGAAATCTGAGGATCTTGGTTACAAAGTCCAGCCAATGTTGTGAGTGTGAGGTAATGAGTTATGACTACCTGAGCCCTTCTTGACTTGACTTTGTGATTCAGGTGTCCAGAGCAAACAAGGTCACTGTGACCACTTCACACCCATTTTGATAGCTATGATTTAGAAGAAAAGAGAAAAAAAGAAAGAACTAGAAGACAAGCATGTGGGGAAACTGGAATCCCTGTGCACTGCAGGTGGCATTGTAAAATGGCACAGCTTCTATGTAAAAACTAAAGCAACTTCTGATTTTAAATTAAAAATGTAAAAACCATGTGATCTGATCCCATGATTGCTCTTCCAAATATACCCGAAAAGGTTGAAAGCAAGAACTTGAGGAGGTAGTTACATGCTGATATTCATAGCCACACTATCTGCAATAGCTAAAAGCAGGTCAAGTATTCATCAGAGATGAGAAGGACGGTGGTCTATATGCACTACAGCGGAGTAGGAATCTGCTAGTCAATCAAATGGATCGATTGTAAAGACACACTAAGTGAAAAAAGCCAAGCACAAAACAGGAAGTACTGTTTGAGACACAGGAGAAGGTAGAGGAGTCAGGGACAACATAGAAGAGGGATTGCCAAGGTCTAGGGAAGGGCTTGAGTGGTTAATGTTAGAGTTTCATTGCAGGGTGATGAGAATGTGCTAGAGACAAGAGCGGTGGCAGCTGGGCACAATGTGACCTTATATAACACTACTGAACTCCTTGCTTCAAAACAGTAAGCTTTATAAATGAATGTTGTACCACAACTTTAAAGAAAATGTCATTTCATTTGCTGGCTGTGACTACTAATGTCTCTAATCCCCCTGCTCAGGAGGCAGAGACAGGAAGATTCTGCAGGTTCGAGACCAGCTTTGTTTACAAAACTAACTCCAGACCAGACAGGGGTACAGGGTGAGACCTCGTCTTAAAAGTGGGGAAGAGGGGTGGCAAGATTGCTCAGTGGGTAGAGGCACTTGCTGCCAAGCATGATGAGCAAAGTTAAATCCCAGAACCCACACACACGCGCGCGCGCACACACACACACACACACACACACACACACACACACACACACACCTGCATACACACAAACAAGACGAATAAATATAATTCTTAAAGTTTTAAAGCTACTTTAAAGAGAAGAGACTCCTTTTTCCTTTCTGGTTTAGAGCTATGGAGAAGCAAAGGTAGATAAGAACTGAAGTCTTGTGTCAGAGAAACACTCCTGTCAATGGTTCAAACAAACAAATAAATAAATAAATACAAGCAAACGTATCCGATGTGCCAATCAAACAGGAAATAAGCCCAATTCAGATCAGCAGCAGAAACACAACTGACTTGGGGTCTAGATCACACTTATGGGAGAAATGAGATGCCATTTGGGCTTTGAGAAAAAGTTCTCCAGGAGACAAAGCCAAAGACAGGCTGAAAGTGGCCTTAACAGCACAATAGGGTCAAGAAGCAAAGGAACTGACTATTCAGGAGAAGGCAGCTTGGCTTGGCCAGAGACAAGAGCAATGGCAGAGATGCAGGCAGGCATGGGAATCTGAGATGATAAAGAGAGAAAGCATTTGGCTGTTTGGCTCGGGGGGAACAGTGAGTGCCAGCCCAGGGCAGGGGCACTTTCCTCCGTAAGCAGACTTCTGTAGGAGGAGTGGTGCTTTCCTTTGGACTCAATGCACAAGGGTTATGGTAACTGTCCAGCTGAAATGTGAGCTAATCATAACTCAGTGATGAGTAAGGCCCCACTCTTGGGAACAGAAAAGCAAAGCAACATAGATGGCATTTCTAACCCATTAGACTCTCAAGGTCGAGGCGAGATTTCAGCGTCCACTGGCTGCAGTGGGGGCAGGCACACCTACTCCTGTGTTCCCAGTGACGGTCATTTCTACAAGGCAATCAGGCAACACCCACCAGAAGTGTAAGCGCAGTCACCGCCAGCCCAGCGCTCCCGCTTGTAGAATTCGTCCTACAAATACACCTGATCTGTGGGAAAGGGTGTAAATACAGGCTTTTCAGGTCATTGTCGTCACAGCGCAAGACAAAACGTCTGCAGCTTAAGTAAAAGAAGCACTTCCAGTCCTGGAGTACTCTACAGCCATGAAAAGACTCACCATCTTCATATTCGGGTGATGGGACAATCTCCAAAGGCTATTTGGGGTTTGGAACTTTTGTTCCTCCTGCTGTCATTTTTTGAGTGGGTTCATAAATATCATCCTGGGTTACAAAGCACACACACATACATGATGTAAAAAACAATCACTTGAAAACACATAGCAACGGTCGTTCCCATGGAAAGTGGAAGGATGTGTGGCTATGCCATTACATTTTTGCATTCTAGATCAGGGAGGAGAGAAATCATCTTAGCGGGAAAAAGCATCAGTTTCCGCAAATGGCAGAAAGGGAATGAAAGTTCTGGCCATTCCTTTACACGAATCTTGGGAAACCTGGGGGGAGATGTCTGTGAGGAATGAGGACAGTTTAAACATTCCACCCCTCTAGGAGAGGATTAATTGTTTTCTGCTCTAATGTATATGGCTAAATTACAGGGAGAAAGCACACATAAAAACCATCTTAGAGTTGAAAGTGGAGCAGGAGCCATCGACAATGGCTGGCCCCTCCTTCACTTCGAAGATGAGGAAACAGTAAGCAAATCTCTGCATCTCTCACATCCCCCATTGGTGGGCTAGCAGAGCTAAAGCAGGAGCTGGGCTCTTCTTCCTTCACCTTCACATACCCACCGACATAATGCCCACCCCAAAGCACTTCATGGCAAGACAGCCTGGGAACTCTGGGCTGCAGCCTCCTTTTGCACAAATAGATGAGCCCGGTGTTGGCTCGTAGGAAGAATGCATTCATTCAGTACTCAAACAGAATTTCCCAAAAGTCGGCAGTCCCTGGTGCCTCTGGACCTGGGCCAGAGCAGCAGGCAGGAGGCATCTTATGCTTGAGTGATACCCCAGATGTTTTCCCATGGAAATCCATGCAAGGAACCTTTAGCTTCCGGAGGCCAGACAAGGCTCGGAGTCCTCGGCCTGCTTTGGTACAGTGTGCGCCACAACGTGTTCTCTTTCGAAAACTGACTCCAGATCACATTCTGTCCATGCCTCTCTGAAAAGCTCACCCAGGCCCAATTTTCCTGCTTTTATTTATTTGTTTGTTTATTATTTATTTATTTATTTATTTATTTTCTAGCCCATTTTCAATGCTGAAAGGAGAGAATTCCCTTTTAAGCAGAAATGCAAGAGAAAAGCCATTTTGTTCCCCTGCAAAGTGTGGTTCCTAATAACCCTGTTCATTATTTTACATCTGATTGCTTGAAAATGCGCCCGTCACACTTTTCTGCGTTAATAAGGGCAGCATGCCACGGCCTGCGTGGAGGTCAGGCTGTGGCTGAGGGAGGTGGAGTCACACCTTTCGCTGTACCTCTCCAGGGCTTTCCTTCCAAATTCTGTTTCCAAGAAAACGTCTGGGTGCTCGTACGGAGATTATTGTATTTTCATCTGCTGCTAGGCCTCGAGTCAGCAAAAGGAAAGGATGCAGATTCAAGACATATGTTCTCCAGCCTGATAGTCAGCGGCAGAGCAGCCACTGTGGCACACTGGAAGTATAAAATTACCCTGAATTTCAAAGCCTTGCTGTTTAACAAAAGGCTACGAAGTGTCTGATTAATGATTTCACATTGATTGCATGTCAAAATGACAATATGTGGATACATCAAATTAAACAAAATGTATTAAAATGAGTCATATCTCTTCTTGTTTGTTTTTTAAATGTGGCGGCCACTGAATAGAAAATAATAGCTGCGGCTTGAACTGTCTATGGGTGGTGCTATTCTAGATCTAAGGTCATCTGACCTTTTCTATTTAAAAAGGGGGGAGGGGGAGGAAGCAAATGGTAAAAACCAATCATCCCTTGGTCTCTGAGAGGCATTGGTTCCCAGACTCCAAATAATACCAGTGTCTGTGGGTGCTCATGTGCCTTATACAGCCCAGGGTAACTGTGTAGAGCAGACCCTTCTGTGTGTACGAGGGCACATGTATGCAAGGTGTGTGTCCGTGCATGTGGATGTGATAGCCAGAGGACAGCCTCCAGCTTAGTTTTGCTCGGTTGATTGGCTTTTGTTGTTGTTTGCTTCTTGGTTTGTTTGTTTTGTTTAGGGGAGGGGTGTTGTTATTGTTTTGAGACAGGGTCTTTCCCTGGCTTGGAACTTGACAAATAAGCTCAGCTAACTGGCCAGCCAGCCCCAGGGATCCTCCTGTCTCCAGCCTCCCCAGGAGTGGGCATAAAAACACTCACCATCACACTCATCACCCTAGCTAGCCTCTGACCAGGTTGGTCTGGAACTCATGCAGATATGCCTAGCTCTGCCTCCTGACTGCTGGGGTTAAAGATGTGCGCCACCATGACTGGCCGATGCTCAACATTTTTTTCTCTTTACATGCATTCAGGCGATCAAAATCAGCTCCTGTATTTACGAGGCAAACATTTTACTGGCCAAGCCATCTTCCCTACCCTCTCCTGTATATTGTAAATGATCTCTAGGTAACTTATGTCTAAGCCATGCAAATGCTTTGTGCTTAGTTGTTATATTATACTGTTTCAGAAATAATAACGGGGAAACACCTGTACATGTTCAGTACAGATGCAACTGTCTGTCCAACATTTTTTATCCTTGAACTCCAGGGGATATAAAGACTGACACACCTTGGGTATCTCTGGCATGTGTATGCATTGTGGTAGGAAAGCAGCCAACAGGGTGACATATAACTGAAGGAAGTTGTTGTCCCATACAACTTTTAGCTACAAATAGGCACATTGGCTGGGCTGGCTCGTAGTTTGCCAGCTACTGTTCTGCAACATTACGCTTTTCTTCTAGGTAGAGTTCTGAAGCACAGAGTGATAGGAGCTAAGCCCTGTATGAAGGGGGCATGGGAGACGGGATGAAAGACTCAGGCACAATGCTTTGATGAGGTTTACTGTGCATTTTTCTAGACTCCCAGGTGGTGGGTGTTGGCATCCTGCTATTTCGTCCTTCAGTAAAGATTCAAGCTGGATGATAACCTGATGCTAGGCTGGGCAGTGAAGTCACTTATTTGAGAAGCCAGAGATGTTCTATGTAAGGGGAACTTCAAAAGAGTGCAGCTTCTGTGATATAATGAGGAGAGGCTGGCCCCAGAGAGTGTCCTAGAATCACCCACATGTCCTATGCAGAGCACTGGCCTACGTTCTCTGAGCCGCACTTACCCCAGTCTTTGGGACATCTAGAGGGGGAAGGGGCACCGCTGGCCCCTGCCTATCACACAGAGGCAACAGGATAAGCTGGCCTCTCCCAGGCTGGAGCAGACCCAGAGGGCAGCTGCTACACCAGGGGCTGTGGCTACCTCTGCTATGTACAAAACCAACACCGATTAGTGACACATCACACTCTAAATATTGATTAAGCCAAAGCTGATTTCCTGGCTCAAGCCATGTGCATGGTTGTCAGCTGTTTCCTGCCAGGAAAATAAGGCAATTAACTTGAAGACCTCCAGCTTCAGGCATGACACGTGTCCAAGCTTCATAGGTATTTCTTGTGCCAGATTGCATTAACATAAACTAAAAGACCTGTCCACACTTTCCCTGGTCTAGAAACTCCTAAGCCAGAGTCCATATCCTTGTCACATCTCCAGATTCTAAAAGAACCCTTGGCATACAGCGGGAATTAGTATGTTCCTTGGAAGAGAAAAATGAAGCAGTGGGTAAGACACCTGTTAGATGTTTGGGTGGTCAGACTCCTGCTGCTGCCTCCCGGCCCCGACGGGACCTAAAACATCTGCTCCAAACCTGAGAGTCTGCTGTCCTTCCTTACTGTCCCAGCTTCTCCCACAATGGGTGACCCCCAGCCTACTCCTCACCGAGCCTCCTTGGCTCCCTCTGCAGTGCTCTTACCATCAGCATTGCCAGCCCAAGGAACAAAACCTTAGCCAAGACCTGAGAAATCCCAGAAGGTGACGCCAATTCAATCAGTTGCGGTGGACTTTTCCCAACTTCCCCCTTACCTCCTGACCTTTCAGACAACTGTCCTGTGTCCTATAACTTTTTCATGCCTCCAGGAAAAATAAAATAAAATCTATTAAAAAAAAATCCATCCTCCCTGCCCCCACTGGGTTCTGACTTGTATTCTTGTATTCTAGCCTTGTGAGATAATGTCATAAAAAAAAACCCCACAGCTCAAACGCACTGTAGCTGTAAGCAAGGCATTCAGGGTGGGAAGGGGGACTTCTGGCCCCTTCAGATCATGCTGTTTAAGCGACCATATCATCGTTCCACTCCAGAAGCTAAAGAATTGCTCTGCGCACTCGGGGCTGGGAAAAAGACTCCAGAGCCCTTAGATAACTCCAAGAGAAGGGAGCCCCAGTTAAAGTCAAATTTGAGAATGCCATGCACAGTCACAAAACGTAAAACCCTTTTGCCTTTGTAATTGTGTGTTGTAGTATTTTTGGAAAGCGAGATAGATTAGTTAATGTGTGTTTGTGATAGAAGAACCACAATTATAAACCTGAACTCATTGATTCAGCCTGGGCATCAAGGACAGATGAGCCTGTATACTTCCGGGCAAAAAACCCAAACTATCCACATAGCCTAAACTTCTTTTAGGATGAGTGCATTTGATTCCTTTAAACAAATCAATAAGGAGTAAGTCTGTTCAAATAGCCCTGGTGCACAGAGCTGGGAAACTGGCTTTCTTCTCTACATGGTCCACTAGATATTGAAGAAATGAACAGGGATTGGAAAATCTAAGATCATTCACTCTCGCCACAGGAAGCTCATTTACACTTCCCAGGGTGTGGGAGCAGGTCAGATACGCAAACAACAATCGCATCTGTTTTTCTCATTCCTGCCTGCTTACTCCATCCATCGCCTAAGAAGACCCCGGCTCCAGAATACTCTCTCCCCCGACAGGCTGGATCAAGCTTTCCATGGATCAAAAAGTAATTGTATTGGCTTAAAAGTCCTACTCTGTCCAATTTCTGCTGACTAAATAAGTGAAACTTCCTTGTTGTCCACAAAGCATGCAATTATGCAGAATGGGCAATGATGTCAACAAGGCCTTGACCATCAAGATATGTCTGGGGAGACATTTCCCATCAAGCACTGCCCTTCCCAGACAGAGCCAGCCAGCAATGCACCATCCCAACAATAATCAATATTTCTTCTTGTGTAAGAGACCCTCAATACTATTCAGCATGCTCTTTCATTCTAACTCAAACCCTATAAGGGCAAGAGAGGTTGGTTTGGTTTTATTTCCGAGGGCCTACTATGTGCTGGCTACTGTGACAGTACAATCTTTTTTTTTTTTTTCCATTTTCTCACTCACTTTCTAGCCTTGTGTCTCTTTTCTTCCAAAAACACCCACAAATGATACTCTCAGCTCGTTTTCTGGTCTCCACTCTTCGGCTTAAGGGGAGGAGACCTGAAAACATCAGCATCTCATCTTAGAAGCAGGAAGAACCAAGACTTCCTCTGGTCAATCTGCTTCACATCTTGAGGGGAAGAGATAGTATGTCAAATGGAGACACATGGGCATGAGTAAAGCCATTACTCCAGCCTGAGTAAGCCATTCTCCGGGTAAGACAGGAGGCGAGGAGAAGCAGGGCAGAAGCTCCTCAGCAATTCCTCAACCTCTTCCCTCAGTCCCTCCCTCTGGGGGACAGGACAAACCAATAGACAGAGTAACCAGATTCAGTCTGGGCCATTTATAGTCGGCCCCCCAGCTATCCATCATCTCAGAGAATTGCTTGGGTCTTTTATTTCTTCTCTACCACATTTCCTATGGTTCCTGCACTCTTGGCAGGCAGGGAAAGCAGGAGGCAAAAGGCAGGGGCCATAACATGGGGGAGTCCAGAGCGATGGTCAGGATGGGGATATCACTGGCAAATAGAAATCTGGAGATGACCCCTGAATTTCAAATATCCATGATCACGGTTCCACAAGCTGAGTAACTGAGGGCCCTTAACATTTTTTTTATTATTATTTTTTACATCCTGTGTTGCTCAATGTGAAAGGATAATGACTATTCCCAGGTGGATAATGGATGGGCTGTATGCACTTACAAGGGTTCCGGCACCAGACTCTGTAACAGCTGCCGTCGGCTAATGATCTCTACATATATCTAACCTGCTAATGTCCACTTAGTTCTTTGTGCCTACTTGTCTAACAAGCTCAAATGTCCACTCTGAATACTTCAGCTGTACAGCTAACGTCAGTATTGCCTACAGTGAGATTTATTTTCTCACTTAAGGAAAAAAGTTATTCATTCGAGACTAGAGTTCAGGTGGACAGAACTGCCTTCTAGATGCTCCAATGTCAAGGGCAGGACTAAGACAGGACTGTTCTAACAAGGCAAGGAGAGAAAGGGAGGCATCAATGGTTTAAGAACACAGCAAGAAGGTCTATGGGGCAGGGTGAGCCCTGTGAGAGGAGACTCAGCAGCAGTGACTTCAGCAGAAGCAATCCAACCTTTTGCTTTGGATGCCCTCACTCTCCCTGGAGGCTCTCTGCATCTTGACCTTTGGTGACCTCAGGATTTTCTGGCAGCCACTGAAACCAGGAATCATCTTTTTAGCAATCTGCCTGGCATGGCTTTGTGACTTATCTTTCAGGCCTCATCACAATTATTCATGCTCTGGCAGGATCCTAGCTACAGTCACAGTAGTCCTGTGGGCTGATGCTGAAGGTTACTTTGTCCCAGACAATGAAGAAGGGAGTGCTTTTCCTCAGAACCCTGGCTCCGGGGGACAGGCTCCCCAGAAGGGTTTGTTCAGAAAGCTCCTTGCCTTTCAGCTTTGTGAGCAAGCTGACACAAAGTAGGAATGAACCCCAAGTCATCAGTGAGTTGGTATTGTAATGTACCATCACCATCTGCTCGGGACAGGATGGCACAAGCTCAAATGCTTCACCTGAGTGTTTACCTCACCCCTCCCAATGACAGCTAGTTTCTGGGCTTTTCTTTTTTCTTCTTCTTTAACATCCTGCTTCTATTCTGTGGCCTATCCTTCCTGCTTTGTATATTTTAGGTTACTTTAGACATGACCTCACATCCTGGACAGTTGTGCAGTAGCTGCTAATTTCTGGAGCTCTGCTAATGGACTATACATTTAATTCAAGAGAAGAATGGACCATAAGAAGCAAAATCCAGAAGACAATGAGCTAGCTTAGGTCAAAGTGTGGGCTCTGGAGAGGACAGCTCTCCCATAAGGGTGGAGATCATAACAGCTACTGTCTCACAAAGGGTATTACTAAGATTAATACCGGACAGCAACCACTCATGACTTAGCACAATGGAAGCTGTTCTTATGGCTTCCAAATGCTGGAATGGCTTTCACCACCAGCTCCTGCCTAGATATTCCACTCCACCTGCTTCAATCTCCTTCCCAGCCAGTCATCTCCTCCTTAATCAAGAAGAACCCAGACAGTAATGTATCTTCATTGTTCTATGTGTGTGTGTGAGAGAGAGAGAGAGAGAGGGAGGGAGGGAGAGTGTGTGTGTGTGTTTTACATTTTCCCCTGTTCACACCCCAAGCTTCTCTAAGATCTAGAAGCTCCACCTTTCACACATGCCTCAGGTAGAGCATAACAGGAGGGCACAATCACCAGGCTGGACACTCAGAACAGAACATGGAGGCCGCCCCTGGGATCCAGCCTCAACTTACTTAGGTGGGCAAGCCCCTCTCAGTCAGCAAAGCATGGCTCCCTTGCCCGTTCAAGTCTCTGATAACAAGATAGCAGAAGCCACCAGAAGGAAGCACTTAGTCACCGACTGTGTGCCCTCCATCCCATCCTCATCATGCCCACCCCTTCCCCAACTACCAAGACGTTTGTCTGTGTTGTTCGCTCCACATTGTGGGTCTGCCTTGTCACCTCCCTCAGTTGCTCCTGCTGACCCTGCTATCATTTCCCCTCTTGGATCTCCTCCAACCCCCCTTGGTGAGCACAGAACTTCTGTACTTGGCCCATCTTCTGTCTCTGTCACTTTAGCTTTTAGGTTTTAAACTTGCTACTCTGATTTCATGTGCTGTCAAGAACACCCCCCCCCAAACACACACACACACACACCCTTGGGCCTTGAGTCTCATGTGGAACTTTCCAGATCATCTGAGTGGAAATATTTCATGGAATGCTCAACCACATAAATTCTATTTCTGTACCAACCAGCAGTGCCCTGTATGTAGGATCATCTGTTTAAGCAAAGGCCCTGTCATTTGTCATGGCAGTTTTATTTATGAGTCTGTGTACTGTAACCCTGTGGCATAAATATTAAATAACAACATCCCTTGGGAAAAAAAAATCATTCCCATTACCTGACAACTTCTTATGGAAATGTATAGTAAACCCAACCACAAAAAATGGTGTTGGTTAATTCTAAAATACACACACGTATAAGTAAGAATTGTTCAACAGGTAGAGAGAGGGGCACAGTTACAATTTGCATTTTTACTCGGTCTTCCTTAAAGAAATGAAGCGGCCAAGAAGCAAAGTGTGTTTAAAACAGCAGCAAACTTGGGTTAGGCGACAACTTTCTTCAAACCCAAATCCCAGTTCCCATCAGTGTCTTCTCAGCAGCTGAGCTTTTCAGAAAACTAGACTCCACCACTGGCAGCACCACCTGAATGGGGTTCCAGACAGTGACACTGCTCGTCTTTTAAACATTCTGTGAATTTCCTATTACATCAGTTTCATGATTCAGCATTTTTCTTTTCATTTATTTACAGTAATCTACGGCGAGATAACCCAAGCTTTCCGCAGAATCCTGGAACATAAGGTAGGTTAGGAGCAAGGGTGGAGTCTTCTGTAAATTTGCTATTGCTCAGAACTCAGGAACAAACCGGAGAGAGCAATTCATTCAAAAACTGGGAAATGCCTCCTCACCTTACTCTGAGGGTCTCAATTACTCTGGTGTTTAAAATAGGTTACTGCCATCTAGTTCGTAAGTCTAACAGAAGGCAAGAAGTGTGCAAATTGCAAACTGACGTGCATAAGCCAAACGTAGCTCTGAAATGACAACGTTCAAGACGCAGCTAAAGTCACCACTCTGTCGGTAAGCATGGTACAAAGAAGTAGATTTCGTTCTGGCATCCGCAACTTGGCTGGAGTGACCAAGGAGTTGAAGAGCCTCCGCAAATGCGAGGTGCAGTGGCACAGGAGGTCCTGGCCAGGAGGACCCGGGGCAAACTCAAAGGACGGTCGGGGCGGGTGGCAGGGGAAAAGGAGAAGTTGGGCACAAGAAGGAAAGGCGCTTCAAGAGGGTGGATGAAAAGCCCAGGACGGGTGGGGACGGGGTGGGGAGCCACGCTCCAAGGGACGGGAGGCGAACGCAGGGTAGGGAGGGTCCGGTGGCTGGGGACAAGAAGGGTAGTCTAGGGGCACCTGGTCTCCAGAGAGGCAATGAGAAAGAGGAATGGACTCCAGCAAGAGTAGCCGGCAAGTCCGGTCCACGCAGCCGGGTACTCATCCCAGGGGCTGTGAGCGCCCGGGGCGCGGTGGAAAGGAAGAGAGAAAACTCACGGCGACGTTCCCACCTCCTGCGGCTGGGGTCCCAGGCCACCCCATCCCGTCCCCAGGGCCCGCGCAAAGGAAGGACCAGAGTAGGGTCCAGTGCTCACCAGGTAGCAGAGAAGGAGCAGCGCGCTGGCAGGGCGGCCGCCGAGGCCCGGGGGGACACTGCCGCTCCAGGGGACCATGGCTGCGGCCCGGGGACCGAAAGCGGGCGGCGGGGGCTGCTGCTGCTGTCGCCGCCGCGGCCACCAAAGCCCCGCGCCGCGCCACTGCATGGCAGGGCCGCCCGGATCCCGGCCGGAACAGGTCACCTGGTGCAGGGACCGGCCCCCGCCCGAGGCGCCACCTTCCCGCCCGCCCCCGGCCGGCGGCCCGCCGCGCGCCGGGCCACCTGCCGCTGCCACCGGACCCGCCGCCGCCGCCGCTGCTCCCGCCGTCGCCCCCGCAGCCCCAGCCGAGCGCCGGCTCCTCCCCGCTCGCAGTCCCGTCCCCTCCCTCCCTCGGCCTCCCTGCCCAGCCCGCCTCCTTGGTCGCTCCCTCCCAGCCCCCGGCGTCCACCCCTCTGGGCCGTGGGCGCCCACGCAGGTGGGGACCGCGTGGTCCCGCCCCCCGGCCGCTGTTCGCCGCCGGGTCCGCGGGGCTCTCGGCCGCCCCCATCCCTTTCTCTTGCTTCTTCCTCCGCCCCTTCCGCGCCCTTGCAGCCCGCGATACCCCACCGCCACCTCACCCCTTCTGCTCCCCACTTTCTCCCTTTCCTCCACGTCCTTTCTCCCTAACTCCCTCCCTTCTCCGCCTCTCCCTCCCGCATCTCCCGCTTGTGCCCACCCTGCTGCTTGCCGCTCGTTTCCACTTCGCGCCCGGGCACTAGGCAGTGGGGTTTGTTTGGTGGCTTGGGGGCGGGGGACGTGGGGGTTGTGGCAGGGGCGCCATTCTCGCAGGGCGGGGGCAGAGGGTGCTTTCTTGGAGTTGCGCCACGTGGCCGTTTGGCTTCTACTCCTTAGGGATGGATTTTGACCCCTGCCAACCTCCACCTGTACACCTGCAGGGCTTGGGGCCGCTTTCCTGCTCGCATGTTTAGAGCCCAGGCTGTGCCCCACCCTGCAGCCTGATTGGCGACACGTTCTGGATGTTTCCCCGGGGTTTTGTGCGGTGCCGCCGCCGCTGCCGCCGCGCTCTTTGTTTTAATTGTCCGGAGTATTGGCGCCCAGAGCGGGTTTGTATTTGATTTGCATCCCTGAGCTCTGGCTTCCACTTGGACAGAGAAGAAAACGAATTAATTAGGCCAGTACAATCCTACCCAAGCCCCAAATGAAAGGGGGTGAGGCCCTTGAAGTGCGCAAACAGTTTTGTTTTGGTTTGGTTCTTTTTTTTCTCTCGAAAATCAGGACACATCCTAGGCTTTTGGAGAGGAAGGGTGGAAAGGGCTGCTAGTAGACCTGAGTTCTGTAGCCAGTCGCAGATGAGATGAGCCTCCAAGACAGGGCAAGCAGCTCAGGGCGTGCCCTGTAGTTCCGGGAAGGGCTTGGCTGTCTCTGCCTCGGAGAAAACTGCTTGGGGGCCTAGGGTTAGTGCTGTGATATAGTTACCCACCTTGGAAAGTTCCGCCCCTTTGGCACTGGTGTGGATTTATGCGGATAGGAACTATTAATTGATTGGAAGCTACAGAACACAATCCTTTCCCTGAGAAGTTGTCACTACTGTGGGCCGAGTCATGCCAGTCTTGTGATGTGGTGCGGGCAGGCTTGAGGATAAGCCCATCGTAGGTTATCCCAGATTCGGCACAGTGGGCATATCAGCAGAGAGCTGGGTTGCCCTTGTTCATTTTTTTGTTTCTTAGGTTGCCTGTGAGTTGTGGGCCTGTGATACCCCAGTCAGAGCTAGAAGGCTCTCAGACCTTAGCTTAGGGCATCCGGAGAGCAAAAGCAGAGAGATGGTGGAGTACCCCTGGGTAGCGCTGAGGTGGAACTCAGTGGGTCCTGGGTGGTGTTGAGAAGCCTCTTTGTGAGTGACTTTCCAGGTGGGTGATAGTATCTAATCAGGGAGGTCTCACTGTCCAAATCATGCGATTACAGGAAGGATGCTGCCTGCCTAGCCAGCTGCAAATACAATGAGGCACTTGGGAAGTTGGACAGATGTTGACAGGATTCCTGTCCCACTTCCACAGAGACAAAGCACTTAAAATTCTCCTCTGTGATGCAGGAAACTATTTATTCCATTTAGTGTCCAAGGGAACAAAAGATGGGGTGGCTTTGTCCCAGATCCCATCTGTATTTTTTCCATCAAAAGAAAAATACTCCACAGATTTTTTTTCTGTTTTTTTTTTTTTTTCTTCTTTTTATTTTTTTGAGACAGGGTCATGATTCTATGTACCCAAACTGGCTGGATACATAAAATCTTCCAGCCTCGGCTTCCTGAGTGCTGGGATTGCATGCAAGAACCACCACATTAGCCTGTTAATATATGTGTGGAAAAATGTTGGCTTGTTTAAGAGAACTGGGGTCAGAGGCAAGAGAGAATTTGTGGATGTCCACCTGTCTTTCTGGACCTTCCTTCAGAGTTTCTGTCCTTTCTTGTGGGCCCGGCCTCCTTCTACCCTCAGGGAACTGAATAGTCTCCCCTGTGGCTTGCAGTCAGAGACAGTTTTCAAAGCTTTGTCAGCTTTCAGCAGCTGCATTTTCCCAAGTGAGTCCATTCAGAGGTGTCTCACTGAAGCTGGGCCAAACGGAATGTAGCACTCTGTATCCAGCTGTGTATTTGCTGGTCTTCTGTAGAGTGGGTACTATCCCACTCTTCAGGAGTTCAGAGGTGGGCAGGACCATCCATTTTCATCTGGAGCAACGGACATGCCTCAGAAAACTGACCTAAACAGTTTGGCCCTCTAAAATGATCACTGAATGACTTTGTTGCCCAGGGAATGAGAATGGGTTTGCCTGGTGGCTCCTGTGTTGGAAAGGGGCAGAGAAAGGTCAGGAATTCTTCTCAGGGTAGCCTTTTGGTCTAGAAGACACAATCGCTTATTACCCTTGCTGTAGTAGATAATTTGAAGGGTGTGGCTTCAAGGAGAAAGCCTCTTATTTAGAAACAAATATGTTTTCCCAGTTGCCTAGTGGAAAGACTTGAAACTCCATACTTACAATTCATTGGTTTGAATTAAGGGTTTATACATCACTAAAATCCAAAGGCCCCCAGGAGGAGGCTGCTTAAATCTGGCCTCCCTTGTGCCTACCTTAGTGTAAGACGTTTATCATCTCCCCGTTAAGGAGACAGGGAGAGAAGAGTAAATCCATACACGACTCCAACAGAGACCAAAGGAGCCAAGGGGGTTCAGGTGATCCAGTGGGAGAAGCCAAGGATCTAGAGCCATGGGGAATAAGAGCCCCGGTTTGAATAGCCCCACTCATCTCTGGGATCTGCAAGGACCATCCCTCAACCCACTGTTTTCAAACTCTGAGATGGTTTTAGATCAGCAAAATCTTAGGGAGTGTAACTGGCCAGTTAGAAATTTGATGAGTAAAAATATTTGGGAAAAAAAAATCTAAAACATATTGTATTCTGTCAACATAATTTTACCCAAAGGACAAGCCTCCCCCCCCTTTTTTAAGTCAAAGAATTAGGGAGGTACAGAAGAATTGGCAGTGCGTGCCAGGCTAGCACTTGAGGACCTGAGGCAAGAGGATCAAGCCCACACGGCCAGTCTACAATCCATCCTAGATACTGGCTCAACAGCTTAGCAGGTACTTGCCGCCAAAACTGATGGCCTGAGTGCAATCCCCAGGACCTATGTGGCAGAAGAAGAGAACTAACTCCCACATGTCCTCTGATCTGTACACACAAACTATGGTGCATGCCTTCCCTAACAAATACACAAATGTAGTAAAAATTATGTTGTAATTAGGGAGAATCCAACATTGTAATAACAGATCATTTCAGTTCATGATAGACCGTCAGGGCTGGAGAGATGGCTTAGTGCATGAACACTTGCTGTGAAATCATGAGGACCTGAGTCTGGAACCCCAGCACCCACAGGAAAGCCATACATGGTCCTGCCTGTGACCCCAGCATTGGGGAACCGAGACAGGGGCATCCTTGGAGCATCTAGGGCATCCAGCCAGCCAGTTCAATGAAAACGGGGAGATCCATGTTTCATTGGTAGACTGACCATGTCTCAAGAAGAAATAAGATGGAGAAGCAACAAAAGATGTCCTGTGTGGACCTCTTCCCCCCACATCTGTACACATTCACAACACACAATACACACCATAGATAGATGATGACAGACAGACAGATAGACAGATATATATATATTCCTTTAAACAAAATGTTATTTTCTTGTGAAGAACTCACAACTTGTCTTTGTCCCCTTTCTGCTGAGGGCAGTAGAAACTCACCTTTGACCTAGTATGGTCCATATGGACACTTGGAAACCATGTCCCAGGCAAAAGGCATACCCAGCATAAAGAGATCTATTCCCACAGAGGCACATGACTCCTGGGCTTTAAGAGGTGGAAAGAGATTCTGTGGACTGTGGAATATCCCTTTCCCTGATTTCCTCCCAAAGAAATCTCCAGGGCCCAGGGAAAGGCCACCGACTCTAGGAAGCCTTTTGCCTTAACTAGGGTTACTATTGCTGGGATGCAACACTATGACCAAAGTAACTTAGGGAGGAAATGGTTTATTGCTTACACTTCCACAGCGCTGTTCCTTATCAAAGGAAGTCAGGACAGGAACTCAAGCAGGCAGGAACCCGGAGGCAGGAAGCTGATGCAGAGGCCATGGGGGAGTGCTGCTTACTGGCTTGCTCTTCATGGCTTGCTCAGCCTGCTTTCTTATAGACCCCAGAACCACCAGCCCAGGGGTGGCCCCACCCCAGATGGATGGTGCCCTCCCACATCAAACCCTATGAAAATGCCCTACAAGCCTACCTACAGCCTGATCTTGGGGAAGCATTTTCTTAGTTGAGGCTCCCTCCTCTCCAATGACTCTAGCTTGTGTCAATTTGACACAAAACTAGCCAGCACACCTTCTCTCCTGCTCTGCGTTCAAAACACAGTTACCGGCCACTTCTGCCTTACACTGTGCTTGATCGGTAGCTTATTCTCCTCAAAACAGAAGGTCTTGGAGACAGAAGGTCAGGACACAGCAGGGCATGTGTCCTGAGCACTGTTGCATGCCTAGGACACTCCTCTTGCACAGACAACTCACTGAAATCCTTCTCATGCTTGTTGGCTTTCCTTCCGTTCACCTTCCTTCCCTGCTTCTTTTCTTCTCACACCCATGTTATCTCCCAGTCTGTTTCCACATGCAGGCTCCCTTCTCCTTTCTGTAGTTTCAGTTATTCAAAGGATGGTGAATGAACCTCAACATTCGCCTTTCTCATCAAAATAGAAGAGAAGAAAGCAAAAACAGAAGTTTGCCATCAGCCAGGCTCCCATCCCAAGAGGGAAACCATGGCCTTTCCTCTCTGCCATAGATGACCTCTGAGGTCTAGCTATATCCCACAGACCTCTTTTCATGTCAAGTATTTCCATTCTCTGGTGCTTTCTAGAGTGTCTCACCCACACTTTTTGTTTCAGAACCCCACTTCTCGCCACCCCACTCTTGCTCCTTCTTTAGCCCACCTCACCAGATCCCACCCTTACTTCCTTATCCTCGGCACCATCTTCTAAACCTTGTGCTAGGACCATCCAGTACTTCCCGAGACCACAGAGCCTGGCTCTGAGAAGAGCAGTGAGGCAGAACTAGAGCGCTGGTGTCGCTGGTGTTTCGGAGTGGGTGGGTGGGGGAATGCCGAAGGTCTCCAAATCACTCTGGCTGGAGCCCTGGCATGCTCCCGAATGAGCTCTATTTCTGGGCCTGTCAAATGAAATGTCGTTGCTCCTAGTTATTTTTGGCTCTTTGCCCTTCTGCATAGGTGCGTGTTCAGCTCAATTCTTCCCTTGCCCTGAGCTGGGGAAACAGGCAGCTTCCCTTAGCCAAGTCTTTCCTAGGTCAGGAGTACCTGCGCTTTCAACAGCAGCTCTCAACAGCAGTTTTCTGTGCTGCATAAGGGTTGTTTGGGCAGAGTACAGGTGAGCTAACTGGAGAAACCTTCTCTGCCTTCTTTGGACCACCGAACAGTTTTGTGGGCTGAACATCCCCGGGCAGGTAGATCAGGTGTCCACAGCCTCATCATGCTTCCTGCCCTAACAAGCATGAGTTCAGATTCTTCATCTATCTTCATGGGTACTGGGGATAAGATAGAGGGAGACACTGAAGGCTTAGAGAGAGCACCGAAACATCAGAGTACCCGGGCAAGATACCCAGGATTCAGAAAGACAGGCGCTTGTGTCTGTAGGTGTCCTCAGGTGAATGAGTTGAGAGCGTGTGTGTGTGTGTGTGTGTGTGTGTGTGAGAGAGAGAGAAGGGAGTGCAATGCAGAGAGGCTGAGCCGAACACACAGATGTTCTTGGGACCCGGTGGAAACGGAAAGCAATCTGCACCCGGGAGACAGGGAGGCTCGGCACAAAGAGATCGAGTGTACATGAGAGACCCCAGGAAAGCAGGATGTGCCTACAAGTCACGGCTGTGTTTCATAACCAACCCTGCGGTCCTCCAGCAGCCATTAGCATGGATTTGGGGCTTCTGGTTTATTGGGGATGTACTGTATCAAGCCAAAGAAAACTGCAGCAGCAGCTAGGCAGACACTGGTTGACAAGGTCCACACCATATCAGGAAAAGCTGAGAAAGTACGAGATCTGGGTCCTCTCAGCAGCACCTCTCTCTATTCCTTCCTACCGAGACACATCTTCCACCTTCTTATCAAATATCCCTTTGATACACTCATTCACTGAATCCATGCGACAAGCCCCGGAAGCCGGCTCCACTATGATCATCAATTTTATTTTACAGATGAGGAAATGAAGGTATGTGAAAGTCCCAGGCCACAACTGGGAGGCGGCATAGCTAGTTTGAATTGGAGGCACTTATTTATTTATCAGTCATTAGCATCACTGTGGTCCTGGGGGTTGAGCCAAGGGTGCTGTGTGCGCAGTGCAAGCAAACCACCCAGCTGCATCCCAGTTTCACTCCAGGCAGTTTTATTCAACGCCTGGTGCTCCCCCACTGGCGTGTCAGACCACGCCGTGAGGGACTAACACACAGGCATCCAGGCTCTGCTCAGAATGTAAGGTCCCGCCTGGATTCCGGACTTAGATCTCTTCCACTTCTTCACTAGCTGCTGGGGAGCATAGGCTGCCATGGCAGACAGCGCTTTCCAAGGCCCCAGCTGCCTGGCTGAGTTACCTTAGTCAGGCGCTAATAATCATTGAACCTCAGTCCTCATGTCTGTAAGACTGGGAACAGAGGGGCTGGCCTGCCTGCTTACATACTATCGGGAAGGCCAACTGAGGTAGCACTTGGCACATGGCACATGGGCATATTGGCAGGCCCTGGATAAGAGGAAAGCACTGCTTGTGTGTGCTCACTCACCATCGTCCCCTGAAGGCTCAGAGAGAAAGATGCATGGTTTCCAAGACCCTGGGAGACAGACAAAGATACATAAAAGCCACTGGCCTCCCCAAATGACTCTACCTGTGCAGCACAGCCCCGCTATAATGCTGTGGGAAGTCTGTCCTCATGGAGATGCCAGCTATGGCGTGGGAGCTGCTGCGGCTACCGCCGCTCAGTGAGAAAGCCCTAGCTGGCCACAGGGAGGGAAGGAGCGTCAGGCGGCTAATCTCTAGTCAGCCTCGCTGTCCCAGCCCAGCTGCTGGGGGTGAGTGCGCATACCATCTCCAACACCCAAGAGTCCCAGGCAAACTACTCAGCAAAGTCTTCTCCATCTGCTGACCCATGGAAGATAAAAATAATTGTTCTTCTGAGTCAGTTTTGGAGGTATATGTGTCATTTTGTGGGCAGTTTGCTCATAACGATAGATAAAACAGAATGCTGAGTTAATTGGTATTTTTAACTGAAATGTATTGTTAGCTCGGAGCTTCCTAGCATGCAAAGCAAAAAGAGAAGCAAGATGGATTAGCTGCTTCTATTGCCTTGAAGTGTTATGACCTATATGAATACAGAGTGGATCCAGTTTATTGTAGTCACGCCAACATGAAAATTACAATCACTTCCATTGCAACGAGCCTCTGCTGTGTTTACCAGAATCACATACAGCTCAGTCCTCAGATTCTGGAACCTGCCACAGGAGGGCAAACCAAAGAATCACAGTTATCACAGAGAAGGAACTGTCCCTGTGTCTGGGTATATCTACCAGATCAGCTCAAACCTTTCTTCCCCTTTGTTTGGTTTTCAGCATTTCTTGTGCCTCCTGCTTCAGACTCATCCCAAATTAAGTCACAAATAGGCTCAGTGACTTCGGGGTCCTAAGCAGGCAGAATTAATGACGAAAATAGAAGTGCTGAAAATAGTGGAAACCAAAGCAGATTGGATGATTTATTCAAACCTTGAGGAGAAACGACTCTTCAGCCCAGAATTGAAATTTAGACCTGAGCTGGGTAATCAAGTAGGATGTACCTCTTTCAAGAATTAACCCCAAAAAGGAGAAGGGAGAAAAACAGAAACTCTGCATGGTGTCCCTTGTGTATGTATGTTAGTACTTTGAGAAGCTCCTGGCACTTCTTAAAGCCGTTCTTCAGAAAATGACCTTTGAGGTCGGAGAGGTTAACAGCTGGAGTCTGTGAGAACAGAGAACCAGATAACATGTGGTTTGTACTCTCCTCGCCGCCGCGTCTCTGGCGATGAGCACACCTTGCCTGCTGGTCTCGTTCTTAGGTGCCCAGGTGGTCACTCTTTTCCCCTTGGATTCTAACCAGACCCTGGTGACTGTTGGGAGGTAAGAGAATTGTCTTGTGTGCCTCAGCTTCCCTGTCTCAACCCACTCATCTCATTGGTTTTTACTCCCTAACGTGGCCTTCAGGGCTTTCCTTCAGCTGACACATATCCCAAGCTCAAGCCCTGCTGCGTACCTGGCTCTGAGTTTGCATCACTGGTTTCTCATCTCAAGACAGTTGCATCTGTGTTTTGTTTTGTTCTTCAACACATCTATGAAGTCGGTTGCTATGGCTGAATTGTGGTGCCTACAATGAGACAAGGGAGTCCCAGCTCTCCATCACACATGTGGGGATGGCTGTGTTTGGAAATAGGAGCTATGTGATGCTGTAAAGGTAAAAGGAGGTCACAGGGTGGGCCCCAACTAAGTGACTGGTGGCCTGATAAGAGGAGGGACACGTGGCCATAGGTGTGCACAGGGGAGTGACAAGAAGACATGGGGAGAATGGCCATGGACAGGAGGGAATGAGGTCAGAGTTGTAAGGCAAAGAGAGCCTGGGGTGAGAGCCCGCAGCAGTAGGGAGAGACCCTCTCTGGAGAGCTGGGAAGAAGCATAGCCGCACACAGCTTTACCAGGGCCTTGGGTTTGGATGCTCATCTTCCTGAACTGCAGGAGTATACTCTTCTGTGGTTTTATCTTTGAGATGGAGTCCCTGTATCCCAGGTTTGCCTCCAACTCTATGTGTGGCCGAAGGTGACCTTGAACTCTTGACCTTTCTACTCTCAACTCTCAAGTGCTGAGATTACATACACACTCCATCACACCTCGTTTGTGCAGTGCTGGGGGGGGCTGACCCCAAGACTCATGATGCTAGACAAGCTCTCTACAAACTGAGCCACATCCCAGCCCCAAATTCCCCTTGTTCCAGAATATGGTATTTTACTTCAGAAAAATCTAGGAAAGTAGTATTATAGCTAAGTGAGATGTGAATGTCCTGGTTTTAAATCCAGTGTTGTTGGGTACTTACTATGCCCCAGGCTTGGTGCTAAACTCTGGAACCCAAACCCAAGACTGTAAAATAATACAAAGCAAGCAAAAGTTCCTGAGCCAGCTAGTGACTCTCTGATCTTACTACAGCATGTGTTCTGGGCACCCGGGTTTCCAGCCTCCTCACAACCGAACTCCCCTGTGTATCACCAACGCCTGATTTGTGTCAGTGTCTGCTTTGAAGTGACCTTGGAGAGCTAAGCCAGCCCCTGGTTTTGCAGCCTTTGAACTAAGGTTGAAGGGGTCCTGCTCTCAGTCGAAGGGTGACATCGGGCTTGACCATCTCTTTCTGCTTCTTCATGTTGTAAGTAAACTCAACACAAATAAATACTAAGTCACGTGTGACTGGTAAAAGCGGCTTCCTCCCAGCCTGGGGTCTCAGGACACAGAGCAATGCCTCCAATGAGAGACGTGACTTCTGGAAAACAGCACTGGAAGAGGCGAGCAGAGCTGGGTTTTTCACTCATCCTCTACCTCAGAACCCTTCAGAAGTGTCCATGTGGGTTCAATATAGGGCTGGCTCCTAAGAGAATTCTGGAAATGGGCCAAGGAAGGTCTCGCTCTCCTATATGCTTTGAGAGGCCACGAAATCTGCAACCGATGCCCTCCCTGCTACAGAAGGAGTCACTGGCCTCATTATATGCATGCATCACTACTGCTGTTTGAAACTCCAATACTGCTGAACAATTCAGAAATAGATCCATTATGGGTCTGCTTTTGCCCCAGGGCTTTAACACAGGTCACCAGAAAATCCAAGGTTTCACAGTCAGTCTAACTCTTAAGAGGGTAAGTAGGGAAAAAAAAAAAAGCATAAAAAAATAAATCCTCTGCAGCACTTCCGCCCCTACCCCAACTCCAGCCTACTGGGAACCCCTCTTCACTTCTCGGCTGCTTTGGAATAAATAGCTCTTTAGTTGAACTTGAAATCTAAATTCTCTTCAGCTATTAATTGATAAGAGCATCTCCTTTTACCTCTTGTGCTCTGAAGTAAGATTAGACTGTAAATAAACTAGGTCAGGTTTAGCAAGACAGATGTGAACGGGTCTCTTCATTCCTCTTAATCTTAAAGGAATAACTAGGGTCTGAACATCACCATTCAATGAGCAGTCATGTCTCTGCTCCTTCAGACTGCAGCTAAGTCAGTGAATGCTCCTCCAGGAGAATCCACCAGACCTGCAAAACTCACCTGGCTGGCTTGGTATTCATCGTCAGACTAGACGGGATCTCCTATGTGGGAGAGATGGAGTGGGAAAATAGGAGTTTCCTGGGCTACCACCGTGTATTCAGCACTTTGCGAGCCTGGCTTCTCATTTGCACAGCACATTAGAATCATTACCTCATTATTAATCTCACCCTAGAGCTCTTGAGAGCTTATGATGCCCATAGAAATTAATGAAGGCTTTTACCCATAGATCTGGGACTGAGTCACTGAGATTGACAGAGGTAGGGTAGATAGGGTAAAACTGTGGGAAGTGAAAGGACAGGAAGATGGTGATGATGATGATGGTGATAGAGGAAGGGAGAGGAAGGAGAATGGAGACAAGAATGTAACTTCAAACACCTCATTAGGAAAATGGGGCAGTTAAGGAAGAACTCACCAAGTAATCTGCTTAAACTTTAATTAATTATTCATTTATATATATTTATGTGGCTCACTTTCTCCAGGGAACCCAATGTGCTTTGCAAACATATTAAATAATTAACTCTCGCAAATCTGAGTGAAGTGGAGAAGCAGCAGCAAGACTCTGTAAGTGGACAAGAGGCTTGGAGAAGGACAACCAGAGTTCTCTCTCCTAGAGCAGAAAATCCCCTGTGCCCACACTGAAATCACGCACACGGGGGAACCCTGCTGGGGCTAGTGAGTACCTCAGGGATGCGTTTGGGAGCCTTTCAGATCGAGTCCAGATGGAACAGGTCTTGTTTAGAGAGACAGATGATGATAGATGCATTAGGTAAATAGATAAGCAGATGCAGAAATGCTACTGTCAGAAACCATGGGAAAGAAGAGCGCTGTTAGAAGACAGAGTGGAACACATTTTGAAAACATGCTGCCTTGAAGATCAAAGTTAGAAAGCATTTTAAATCAAGAATATCAATGACAGTATTACATAAAGCGGAATTACCAAGGCGGAATGGCAAACAGGGAGCAGTAAACAGTCACTAACTTGTGTTTTACCGCATTCTGAGTTCCTAAACTTGTACTCTCTGTGTGCAGCTGACAGGACCCAGAACAAGGTACATGTCTATAATCCCAGCCCTTGGGAGCTTGAGTGGGGGGTGTGCTTGAGATCAGCCTGGGCTACGTGTATACACATCTCACACACCCCTCCATAGTCAGGCAACATCATACCTTTAACAGATTGCCTCAACATCTTTCTGGAAAGTATAAACATCTCTGCTAAACCAAGGGAGGGCAAACACAGCACAAGCGAGCAAAACTTAGTAAATAATAAAAGGACGAGAGACAGTGGCGGCTTCTAGGGCAGACTGAGAGTGAGAAAGCTGCGCAGCAAAAGGCTCGTGCCCACATGGTCTCCATCCTTTTGCTCACCAGAAGTCAGTGAGCTGACTTCTGCTCACTGCATCTTAAAACTAGGTAACTGACCATGCATACCAGCCCTGGTGAGATCAGGTGATTAAAGACAGGATTTCCTTTTAGCCAGGGAGTCACAGTCCACATTAGATAAGGCTAAGGTCTGGCCAAGTAACTTGCAGAAGTACAGAATGGATGCAAGGCTGTGGTCAAAAGGGAGAGAGGGTTTCCTTTCACTCTCGAATGGGAGATGACCTTCCACTACCTTCCACCGGGGAATAAGAATCTAAAAAGAAAGCGTCGTGGCAAGGGGAGAAATGTTTTTAAACAAACAACTTTTGTTGCTGTTGAGACAAGGTCTGGCCTCGATCGCTCCACACAGCAAAGGGTGACCCTGAACACGTTAAAAATATATGATTATTACATTATTTATGTGTGAGTATGAATACACACATGCCACAGTGCCCTCGTGGAAGGTGGGGCCAACTTCCTACAGCTGGTTCTCTGATTCCACAGTGCTTCGCTTTGCTTTGTTTGTTTATTTTGTTTTCCAAGACAAGGCTTCTCTGGGTAGCCCTGGTTGAACTGGAACTCACCGTGTAGACCAGACTGGCCTTGAACTCAGGGTTCTGCCTGTCCCTGCTTTCTGAGTGCTAGGGCTAAAGGAGGTGTGCCACCTGGCTTTCCACCTTGTTTTTGAGGTTTTGGTTTTGGTTTCTGTTTCACTGTCTACCCCAGACTAGCCCATGAGCTCCTGGCCCACTTCTCCTGTCTCCACCTCCCATGTTACCACAGACGTGCTGGGATGCACATCACTACATCTGGCTCTTTCGCACGTGTTCCTATGATCAAACTCACTTTCACTCACTGAATCATCGTGTTGTTCTTGATCTCTCAATCTTCTGCCTTTATTTCCCAACTGCTGGCATTACACAAAGCGAACAGGCCTGGCTGAAAACACTCTTCCTCCTCAGCTAACGCATCTTGGGATCCTTCTATCTATATCAAGTTTCGTTTTATTGGGTATTTAAGACTCTCTCTCTCTGTCTCCTCTGTCTCTCTGTCATGCCCCCCCTCCCCTCTCATAAGTGACTTAGTGTACAGAATAGATTGATTTGAGCCCAGACTCCACCAATTATTAATCAAAGGCTGTGAGTCGTCCTGACCTTCTAAGTCAGCTTTATCCATTGAAAATGACAGCAGCCACTTTGAGGATTGCCGTGTGAATCACTTCAAAAACTGGCCAAGGAAGCACTTGGTGAGATACACAAATTCACTGGGTTTTTAGTGTCTTTTTTTTTTTGGACTGAGATGAAAGGCTTATTGTTCAGGAACAAAACTCTTACAGCCTCCTCCTCGAGACACATATCACATATTCCTGCTAGAATATGCGTCACTCTAGAATCACACTCTACTTTAAAGGATCTATTGTTTTGTTTTGTTTTTCAATTTATTTGCCTCTTGTACTAAACCCGGTTTTAGTTGGCTAATTTCAGCTTAGTCAGGGATCATTCTTTAGCTCTAATGTAAGCCTACACTTTCCTGCTGAAGCTTACCGTGATGTGAATAGCAGAGAACCAATAAGTACATGAATAACAGAAAACCACGAAGTACGACCACAAAAAAAAAAAAAAAAAAAAAAGACCACCCCTCAATAATGCTCCTCCCAAAGATAGACTGAAAATGCATGCCGGCTGCCTGGCTGTTTCTGCCAGGCTGTTTCTGCCTGGCTGTTTCTTACGTTCAGGTCCATCTAGGCTTTCTAACTCTGTTCATATTTTCATAGATGCTATTGTCTGCATGTGCTGTCATAAGGCTGAGTCTGAAGCCTCCCCCGAGGTGATGGTATTGGGACGTGATTTGATCCTGTTGGCACAGCCCTCAGGAACCACATTAGGAAGTGACCCAAAAAAGCTGTACCCTACCTTCCTAGGAAGACTTATGGAGAAGGCATCCTCTATTAGCCAGGAAGTGGATTCACTGGTCACCAACTATGCAGGCACTTGGACTGCTGCTATTCAAAACTGAGAAGTGATCATCTTCTGTTTATAAGCCACCCTGTCCCCTGTCCATAACTTGTAACTTGAGCTGACCAAGACGGGTAGATATTGCTTATATGTTTTAATCCAACATAAAAGCTTTTGCAAGTGACAAAAGCCATGGTACTATTGATAATTTAAGGTGAAACTTTATTATTCATATAGTGGATCTATTTTGAAAGATTGATCTTTCATACGTATAGCTATATATACATACATAATTATCATCTATCATATGTAGCTATGGCCTATCTCTGTCATATCATCTATCTATGTACCTGTCTATCATCTATCTATCTATCTATCTATCTATCAATCTATCTATCCATCCATCCATTCTTCCATCATCTCTCATCTTATGGCTTGCCTTACCTATACCTCCTCCCAGTATGCCAGCTTTAAATGTATTGTGGTTATCCGTGCCTGAGGGGCGCTTCTTCTCCATCCTGCATCTGCCTACTTCACCCACATAACGAAAAGAAGTAGGCAGCATACTAAGAAAGGCCTGGTGGGCTCAAGGAGGAAAAGCGATGGCCCTCAGCCGACAGCGCTGCATCCCCCAATTGCAATCTCATTAAACGCTACACATGCTGGGGAGGCATTCAGCCACTGCTTTTAGTTTTATTTTCAGAAAAAGGACAGTGGCAATCCAGAGAGATTTGCCATTTTTTCAAGGTCACACACGGACAGCATGGTAAAGAGGTAGAAAGCTGGCCGTCTCCTGTCCGAGCTCAGAGCACCGCCTGGGCAGTGATTTCTGTCCGAGCAGAGGACGCCGGGCAGCTGACCTCTGTCAGAGAGCCTCACTCTCTTGGGAAATTTTACAGGGCCTTTCCAATTCCTCCACACCACAGTTAAGCATCCAAATGATTCCATTACAGCTTTTAATACCCTTCCGTCTCCCAACAAATCGAGGCGGAGAAATATGTAAAGTCTCCAGGGGAAACAGCCAACCATTTCCTTTCTTATTTCTCTGTGAATGAAGCAATTGCTGCACTTTTCTTTTTTTTTTTTTTTCTTTTTTTCTTAACTTTAAATTAAAACGCTGACCTGAGGAGTCTTGAGCTCCAAGTTTCTCAATAAATAGAGAGGGAGCCATTAGAAGCAGGGTAAGGTGGAGCCAACTACATCCACATGCTCTGTGTCTGAAGACTTTGAGGAAGAAGGTTGGTCTCAGCTTGAAATGTCTGACCGCATTCCACAGGGGATAAAAATTCTAATTTGAAACAGTCCTTGGGCTGAGAAGATGCTTGGCTGGCAAGCATTTGTCATATAAGCATGAGGATTTAGGTTTGGTGCCCAGAACCCATGCAAAAAAAGAAAAAAAAAAGTTGGATGTGGTGGCACATGGGGTAATCTCCAGGAGCACAGAGACAGGAGGGTCCCTGGAGCTCAAAGCCAGCCCTGCTAGGCAAATCTACAAGTTCCACGTCTCAACAACAAGGTGGAGAGTAACTGAGGGCAACTTGAGGTCGACCTCTGGCGTCCCCAGGCATGTGCATGAACACGTGCCTCTCCACTCTTGTGCACCTCGACTACACATGTGCATCTGGACACACACACATACACAGAGAGAGACAGTCTTGCCCCTCACTGCTCTTCCTTCTGTAAGATCCTCACAACAGGTTTGCGTTAATTATAGTCTCTATCACAACGATTCAGAAGCGGGGGAATTCTGCCACCCCAACAACCATGTGACAAGGTATGCAGAGATTTGGGGTAGTCACAGCCTGGGCTAGGGATGTCGCCTGAGGGTCATGAGTGTTGTTAAACATCTCCTGGAGCATAGCATGATCTGATCAAAACACAAGTGACACCGAGGACTCTCTGTCCCAGTCTCTCTGTCCGTCTCTCTTTCTCTCACTCTCTCTCCCCCCCTCGTGTGTACGTGTGTATGTTACAGGTCTGTGTGCTCACCTAAGATTGCATGCACTTGTGGAAGCCAGAAGCCCACATCAAGTATCTTTCTCTGTGATTCTCCATAGGTTTCTGGCTCTCCTGGAACTCTGTAGAGGAGGCTGGCCTCGAGCTCACAGAGATCTGCCTGCCTCTGCTTCTTGAGTGCTGGGATTGAAGGCATGCTCCACCACTACCCGGCCCTCTCCTTGTTTTTAAGATAGGGTCTCTCCCTGAATGTGGAACTTGACATTCTGTTAGGCTGTCTGTCCAGGGAGCCTCTAGGATCTACCTGCCTCTGCCCTGTCAATGCTGAGGTTCCAGGCTCGCACTCCCATGCCTAGCTTTACATGGAAGCTGCGGATCCAAACTTAGGTCCTCGTCTTTTCACTGGAAGTGCTTTACCCACTGAGCCATCTTCCCAGCAGCCCCAGCCCTGTGTCTGCCCCCGTTGCTGTAGCACCCACCTTTTGCAGATGCTGAGCATACTATGGTGTGTTCTGCCCTGTTGAGGATTACTACAATGCTATCATGCTGGACACTGCAAACGCTTGAACCAAAAAGATTTTTTTCCACATCTTTTAAACCTGCAAATGTTGAATACCTAGGCTATGAAAAGCTATTATGGTATAATTTATTATTAGTTTTATACATTGAGTCAAGAGTATTTATGTTTTGAAGCCTTGGAACATACAGGGAACCTATTACCTTTCGGGAGAGAGGTAATGCCAGCTGGTTGGATGCCTCGTGTTCTATTAACATTGAAACCAGGCTTCCCTGTCAGGCCATTCCGGGTAAACGAATTCAGATCTGCGAGCAGTGAGCATGGGCTTCCAGCCCAAATGGCTCTCTGTGTGGAGAGGAGAAGGAAGATCCAGACCGCTGGAGCATGTCTTTCACCACCCCGGAGCATCCTTCCCATTAGCCGCTCAGACCTGGGAGATCAGCTAACAGCTGTCAGGGGACACCTGCAATCGAGTCAGACAGGAAAACATTCTACAGCCCTGAGTCTCTCGGGCACTCTGTGAAACTGGATCCCTCCCCATCTCCTGCCTGCCTGTCTTTCTAGCTACCTCAGCTTGCCTAGGATGGCGACATAGCTCCTTTAGGACACACAAGGTCTTGCCTGCTCCCACCTTCTCTTCCCACACAGCCTTTGTGCCTTCCCCAAAGTTGCACTCCATCACCGAAGGGCCTTTGCACAAGCTGCTCTTGTTTCTTCAAGCTTCCTCTCCTCCATTGTTAATGCACCTGCTCACCTTGCCAAGGTCAGCTGGACCACCACTTCCTCACAGACGCTTCCGAGGCTCCTTGGCACTGCCGCACAGGTTCTCCCTTCAGCTCCCTCATGCTGGTGCAGTTTTATAATTACGTGTGTGTTGTTGGCTTGGAGTCTGGCTAGGATGCAACACAGTACCCTAAACCACCATGCTCAGCCGTATCTGCATACGGTGGGGGCTGAGAAGCCGTTTCCGAACCATTTGATTTTTAAAAATCACTTTTCATTTTTGGTTCAGGTGTGTGTGTGTGTGTGTGTGTGTGTGTGTGTGTGTGTGTGTGTGTGAAGACAAACTGGGAGTGTTGATTCTTCCCTTCCGCCATGTGGAGCCTAAGGCTTGGTAGCAAGTGTCTTACTCACTGTTGGGCTGTTTTCTTGGACCGTGAACCATTTAAACTTTAAACAAATGAAAAACAAACAAATAAATGCAACCATCCTGAGACCTACACGCAAGGGCAGAGCACTAGCTGGGAGGCCAAGGGTGCTAGGTCCAGATGACACCATGGGTCGTTGGGACTGGTTAGTATATTTCAAGGCACAGGAGGGAAACCTCACCTACAAACCCTAGAATTCAGAAAACACCAGTCTGCCTCCGTGAGAGCATCATTAAGTTAGAAAACACTCCCGTGTGCAGCTCTAGGTTCAGACTAGCGTCTAGATCCTCGGGCAGCATGGCTCAGTTGAGTTCTCTGCGCCTCCTCCATCCCTGCTGCTTCCTAAGCACGGAGCATTCACAGCCTTGCTTTACATTCCCCACCCCCAGTGAGGTTAACCTGCCTTCCTGGTTGTGTGTTGTGCAGTACCCACAAGGCCCGCTCCACCATCTGAGATATTTAAATATGACTTTGAGAAATGAGTCTGTCTTCGATATAAAAGCCCACAGTCGCCACGACAAACATGACTGCAATGTTGAAAATCCCTAAATAAAGAGATGCCACATTCTCTGCATATTCATGGCTGAAATGAATATTATATATGATGCCTGGTTTTGTGAGCATTCGGATAAAGCAAAGGGGAGAATGCAGATTTACTTATTTTTATCAATGGAAACAACGCCGCTTGACCAGCAGAAAAAGTGCCTCCTTTGGTTTGAAGAACAATGCGCCTGCAGAAGGCAGTTCTGCCTATTAGTCTCTGAGCAAAGCTTTATTTTTATATTATTGTGTCGTTTTATGCACAGTCCCCAAGTGCCTTGTCAATGACAGCCACTCATTAAATCATTTGAACTATCATATAAAAATAAAGATGGATTTTAAGCTACACTGAGCCAAGCAGTTGGTTAAAAAATACTGATTGCTCCCCCATGGGGTCTGGGGTATTCTTTCAGGTGATGGAGACTCATAGGAAGAAGCACATGGTCCATTGCCTCAGGAGGACTTAGGGACCAATCCAAGCAACAAACAGAAGAACCTTCAAGCAGAATAAAACTGCTCAGAAAAAAAACACCGTCTTTGGAAAGCGGAGTGAAGGTCAGGATAAGCCCAGTTTCAGAGGAAAGCAAGGCAGTGGCAGATGCTGTGGCAGCAGAGGAAAATGCAAGCCGTGAGTGTGGAACAGTTTGGAAGGTGAGACCATCATGGCGTAAGTACTGAGCGTGAGGGGCACATGCCTGGAAATCCCAGCACTTGGGAGGCTGAGGCAAGAAGGTTGCTGTGCGTTCAAAGCCACCCTGGGCTACATGGTAAGAACCTGCTTGAAGGGAGGGAGTGGGGAAGGAAGAGGAAGGAAGGGAGGGAGGAAGAAAAAAGAAAATAGGAGGGGGAAGCAAGCAAGGAAGGGAGGGATCAAAGGAAGGAGGGAGGGAGGGAGAGAGGGAGGAAGGAAAAGAGGCAACGGGGAAAGAATGAAATACATTGAACACAGCCCTAAGAGATCAACCTAGCAAAGGATCACATTTCCTTAACTGGGTACAGGAGAAGCCGCTAGATAAACTTAGAACTCCTACAAGGCTGATTCTCCTTTCTTGGCAAAACTATAAATTTTTAACAAGGACATAAATGTGAGTGTCTTGTGGCAAAGAATAAAGCAAACTCCTGAAAATGTGGAGTAGGAGCCCTTCAGGTAAGGACACGGGCCAATTCCACCACCATGGAAAACTGCTAACCTTGACTGTTATGGCTGCAGTATGAAATGTCCTCCTCATGCTCGCACAGTTAAATGCTTTTTGTGTGTGCTATTTTTGGAGGTTCTGGGAACTTTAGGAGGTGGGGTGTAGCTGGAGGATGTGGGTCACTGGGTGTGGTGTTGGGGTGTGTTATCCTCTCCTTTGCCACTCAACACCCACTGCCACAGTGCACAGGATCCAGGGGCAGCCGGTCCAACGCTCTGAAACAGTGAGCTAGAGTCCATCTTTTCCCTCTTTAAGATACTGTCAGGAGTTTTGGTCACAGTTACACAAAATGATGAAAACACTAACTCAGCTAAAATGTCTGAAATATATTCACCACTCTACGATCTGCTTATAGATATATATTGTCCAAATTCGTGTTCATGACCACCAAGAAAGAGTCACAAGAATGTTCATGGCAGTGGCATGCCAACCACTGTATACAACCTAAACCACTGTATACATCCTACGTGTGTCCATCAAAAATGATATATATAATAAAATACTGTATAGCACCGAAAATCAGTGTCCTGGAACTGCAAATAGAATCATTGATGAATCTCAACCTTTGAGGAAAAAAAAAGGTCTGAAAAGGAAATCATGGTGTTTTATTCTATTTAGATGGGTTTTTTTCCTCTTGGTTTTTTTGAGACAGGGTTTCTCTGGGTAGCCCGGCTGTCCTGGAACTCACTCTGTAGACCAGGTTTTCCTCATACTCAAAGGTGTACCTGCCTCTGCTTCACAAGTGCTGGCATTAAAGACATGTGCCACCACACCTAGCTATTTAAAAAATTGTTTATTAATTAACAAAGCCGAAAAAAAAATAGTATCCCCAGCCAGAACTTCATCTGGGGAGAAGACAGTGAGGCACGGAACAGGTGGGGTGCATTTGGGCCATTTACATATCTCATATCCATGTTTTGTGATGGTTCACCTGGCTGTATGCCTCCTTTCTGTGTGCGTTGCTTTTTAGACTGTGTGTTCCGTTTTATTATTGAAGTCATATTTCAACAATCGGAAAACTTTTGTTTAAAGCATGGAGAAGCAAAACCATTAGTATTCAAGGAAATACATTGCTTAGGGATGGAACTACCTTCCACACCGGCTGCCTCGGGCAAGCAGATGTGCTCATCCTGTGTGGCCTCATTCCAAAGCCGTTGGCACAGTGATTGGTCGGACATGTGCATGCATAGGTACGCGTGCATGTGTATCCACATGTATGCATGTGAGTTCATGTGTGTACATGTATGTGCATGTGTTTAAGTGTGTGTGTATATATGTGTGCATTAGTGTGTACGTGCGTGTGATATAAGACCTGGGAGCTGGAAGGCAGGTAGGAATACATCAAGTCTCTCTCTCTCTCTCAGCCTGGAGGTGAAAGACGGTGGGGTCCATCGGGACACTATTCCCCGGGGATTGTGCCAAATATAAACACTGTTTTTGCCTGCAGATGGGGGTCTCGGGAGAAGAGAAGCCAGAGGGCAGAGCTGGAGAAGCCATGCATTCACTAGCCGACATATTTTAGGGTGGTTGCTTAACCAACAATATAACATCTACCCGTATCTGCTCTACCTGACTGTGGTACCTATGTTTACATATCTGCTGCATTCGCTGTACCTGCCATCTGTGGCGGGGCTCTGGCATCGTCTTCAGGGACCCCACAGAGAGCAACAGAGTGGCCTGCCAGACCTGCCTGCTTCTGGTACTCATGCTCTGTTCTAACTGTCCTCTACCACCGACTTCATAACACCAGTTGGAAATGACCACTTCATAAAGGCAGCAATACAAGGGGCTCAGTGCACACCTTCAATCTCAGCATTCAGGAGGTAGGTTTTCTGTCAACCAGAATTACATAGCAGTTCCAGGCCAGCCAGCCAAAGCTACACAGTGAGTCTTGTCTCAGGGGAAAAAAGGGTGGAAAGAGGAGAAAAATAAGGAAGCTCCTCTAAATTTTCTGGAACAATCAAAAAGGACAAAAATGACCTTGGAAAATGAAAACGCAATGGTCAGCAATGTGTCTCATTAAATCAAAAATATCTTGGATCCTGTATATTAGTCTTCATTGCAAACACTCAGCTTAGCAGTGAAGTAGCCATAGCAGTTATCAGGGATACATTTGTCCCAATAAAACTTTATTTGCAAAAACAAGCATTGGTTCCAACATGACCCATTAGCTTTAGTTTGCAGACCCCTGTTCTGAGGTGCAATTATACCTCAGGACTAAGTGAACACCCTCAGGGGGTAGGTTAAATCTTCTGAGCCCTTGAGACAAATGACAGTGACAACACCAGATAGCACACGTGATGTGTTGAGTGGCTCTTCCATTCAGCCCAGAGGCCGTCAGAAGCAGCCCTGGCCTGGGAACGCTCTGGCCTTGCATTCACACCGAGTGCCCATACCTTCCCCAGCTCTCCTGACTCTGTAGCGTACTCCCTGCTGCCAGCCACAGCTCTCCTCTGTTTCTGCTGCCTGAGCAGAGCCAAGCCTCTGACCCTCTCCCTGCATGGCTGCCCTTCCCCAAGGAATCCCTCTTTCCTGCTTCCAAATGTGCTTTCATCTTTCAAGAGATCCTTCAAGTGTCTCTGCCTTGAATTTTCCCAGGCACCCCTGGACTGGGTTGATAGCCCTTCTTCCATATTCCCACAGCACTTTGAACAGAAGCACACTTCATCAATACAGCTTCAGCAACCTTTTTCCAATTTATCTCTAATGGCTTAACCTTATCGCATGTAGTATTTTTTTTTTTTAATCTGCTGCTTCCTTGCTGGGTTGTGAACTCCTTTCAAACACAGGCTATGCCTTATTAATCTTTGTTTACTCCGGGGTTAGCTATGGCTCTGGCACGGAGAGGCAGCTGAGCACATGTTTGCACACTTGTTTAACTCACTGTAGAGTCTAGTTGAGCTGGGGCCACTGGGGCTCCGTGGTATGAGTCACAGCAAAGACTGTCTGCTGTTTTCATGAGACACTTCCAGTGAGTTAATAAGCAAGTCTTCCTGACAAGACATCTGGGAACTGTTCATAAACGACAGGCTATTAAAATCAGATCAAGTTCAGAGGTAAATACACAAATCTTTCTTCCACCTATGACCCACGCATCCTTCAACTCACACACACACACACACACACACACACACACACATTATTGTTCTAGTTGATTCTACCATTATGTGCTCTTGGCAAAGACATTTTTCTCTTTCATAGGAATCTCATGAACATCTCATTCTCATATTGGATATGGGACCATTGTACATCCTCTTTATAAAATGGCTTTCTGGAGCTTTGTGGATTTATCTCCAGTTCCATTCAGAACACTAACAGGATGGCTTATTTGGAGAAAACCCAGCAACCTCCACGTTTGGCTACAGTTTTCCAAAGTGCTGGCTGGATGCTCGCTCTAGTTTAACCTAGGCAAGCACAGAGGCCACCTCATGGCAAATGTCCCTGCCCTACTTTTTATTGTTTATCAGGGTAAAGAGCAAATTGGTGGATGGTGTATGTCTGTGAAGTTGTCTGTTGACTGGGTTTTCTGTAGTATTTGTTTCTAGAATTCTGTTAGTATAGAAAGGAGTACACAGGAAAAGCAGGTGGAGGGGCTTGGAAGCATGTGTGCATCTGTGAACTGCACACAGCCTCACCCAACAAGGTAAGTGGGGGCTACTTCAAACTTTCAACTGCCATTACTTCCCTCTGCTCTTGTGGGGTGGTGGCCAGGGTCTGTGGCTTATCTATACCTCTTGCACACAGAACCCTATATCAGTCACAGCGCTGAGGAGAACCAGGGCAAACATTCTCAGGACGTGGCACATCCAGAACTTCCACCCACCCTCCACTCCTTACCACGGTCCCTCTGGCCAGCTTCCCTTGGGTCTCTGGAACTTTCTGAGGCAAATCTCCACCGGTTCTGCTTGCAGCAAGCTCCTCAAGGCCAGGGAGGTCATCAGTTGAGAGGAAGGTTCTTGAGATTGGTTTCTTTCATGCTAGTCTCATATCCTCAGGGACCCCGGGCTCAGCAGGGCATAAACAGTAATCAAAGATTATTTTTTTCCTTTACTCATTCAGGTAGAAATTATATAATCAGATGCCACATCTTCTTTTGTCTTTGTTTCTTTAAACCTTCTAGATTGCACTGAGAATTCCTCCAATTTTACTTGGAAATGTTCAAACCTTTGAAGTCAACAGCACCCGCAGCTAATCAGAAAATTATGTGTACATTAGAATACACACCGAGATCTTTAAAAATACAACCTTTAGGAGTTTTTACAGTGTGTGTGTGTGTCAAGAGAAATACGCAATTACATACATAACCCATCTAATAATCTAGCCTAGCTAGCTAGAGTGCAGATAGGTCTGAGTTTAATTCCAGCAGTAAAAGTCAAAGAACACACACATGAATCTTCTCTCTCCTCCTCATGTGTGTGTGTGTGTGCACACACACACACACACACACACGTTCGAGTGCTCTGGGATCCACTGAACATGACCCCTGCCCCTCTCACCCACAAGCCTCACGGATGTGTACCCACTGCAGAGCAAGCTGATCACAGTTTATAGGCCTGTATTCTGTGCTTGGAGTCTGCTGAGAGGCAGATCTTACGTGCACGCACATGTACACACAGCGGTAACTGAGTGGCATGACAGATAGGTAAATTAATTTGTGGCAATCATTTCATGATGTATGTGCAAATCAAATTATCATGTTGTGCCCCTTGAATATACAGATTTTATTTGTCAGTCAGGCTTCTCTAAACCTGGAAAAAGTGACAATAACTGAGGATAAATAGTGAGGGTGGGGAATAACATTTTGCTCAGCCAGGACTTGGTGTTCTCTGAGACCAATATGGATTGCAACTGTCTGTGTATAAAGAACCTAGAACTCGGTGGTGGATGGGGTTTGGGCCACAGGCTGGGATCTGTCCACCTCTCAGCAGTGGGGGAGTGCAGAGTGCTGGACACCAGGGGAGTCAAATGGGCCGGCTGCTTATCCCCAGACCCTGCAATCCTACCTCACCCTGGACTCAGCCAGTTTATCTCCCTGATCTTTCGTCCATACTCTTTCCTGGGTTCCCCCCTTGCGTCCCCAGGGAGCCTTTCATGACTACCTCTCCTTCACGCTGCTTCATGAGGTAGGAATGTGAACTGGCTTCCCAATGCTCCGTCGCTGAGAGGTGGGGCCTTCAAGAGAACATCACACTGCTCTCCCGGGGGACCTGAGTTTGGTTCCCAGCACCCGCCTCAGGCAGCTCACAACCACCTGTAACCCCAGCATCTGGGGATCGGATACCTTCTTTTGGTCTCCAGAGGTGCCAGTCCTTATGTACATATACTGGTGTACAGATACACACACACACACACACACACACACACACACACACACACACACA
>NW_026596051.1:35457097-35459288 GCF_907164565.1 Psammomys obesus
ACACACACACACACACACACACACACACACACACACACACACACAAGGACTAAAGTGTAAGCCAAAATCCCGCTTCCCTTCAGTTGCTCCCTGTGAGGTGCTTAAACACAGCAGTGAGACAGGTAGCTGATGTTAACCACTCACCTGCAAATGGGAGACTCCGAGCAAGCTGTCCCTGGTGGCTGCTTTCCCAGGGAGCTCTTTGTTCTCTGAAAACTAAAACACCAGACCCTCATCGATTTTCTTAGAGAAGACACCATGTAGAATGATGAGTAAATGCCTTGCCTCCAGGCACAAAAACCCACAGTTGGCTACTTCCTGGCTTTGGGGTTTATATTAGTTACTTGGCTTTTCTGAACTCTTTGTTGGGAGAATGTCTTGGTAGGTTTCCTGCTGCTATAACACAATATGGCAGGCCGGAAAACTGCAAACGATAGGAGTGGTTTCGGCTCACAGTTCTGGAAGCTGGGAATCCAAAGTCAGCCAAGCAGTGGGGGCCTTCTTACTAGACTACAACCTGGTAAAAGAGAGGGTGGCAACGTCCTCCCTTTTATAACTTATTCATTCCTGTAATAACAGTATTAAATCTACTTGTGACAGCACAGGCCTCAAGGCCTAACGCCTCTTAAAGGTTTGCCATTTTAATGCTATTAATGCTATTAAAATGGCAAGTAAATTTCAACACGTTTTGGAAGGGACGCTTAAAGCACAGCAGGACATAGTGAAGAAACCTGCACCCCCATTCACAGATTAGATAAGGCATACTGAACACTTGGCTCAGGTTGTACACCAGATATGTCTGTCGCTTTGCTTAAATAGACCAAGCCAACGGCCATGTTTCAGATTAAGCCCTTTCCCTAATAATTTCTGTATTCTTTGGATTCCACAAGGAAACAGTCACTATTGTTATTCCCATTTTACAGAGAGGGTGTATGACTGGCTTATTAGCTCACACAACCAGTGTGGCACAACCAGGCCACCTGGACCCAAAAGTATGCGCCTAACTCCTCTTGGAGAATCAGGAAATCAGTTGGAGAATTCTTTCACCCTCCTGAGCTGCCATGGCTGGTTGGTTGATGCCCCACATCCGCCCATTCATTAACTCAGTCTTCCTCCATCCTGAATCATAAGAGTGGTCCACAGAACATCCTGGAGAGATTTCCTCCTGGTTAGGCCCAATCTTTCATGGACACCTGCGTCTTAGAGTAATGGACAGGAAGGAAGCAGGGAAGGGGAGAAAGGCAATATCAGCATGCAGGAGAGGGTCGGGGAGAATTTCTCCTGCTCAGAAGGCAGCAGCAGCATTAGAGCTGACCTCTTTCTGCTCCCTGTTGCCTGTAAAGCACCAACCCCACCACCAGTGAGGCACTGCCACGGCGAACTGACTCGACTGATTGAAACATGATTGTCCCTCTTAATCAAAGTGATGTCATCCTCTGATTTCAGAAAGTGAGGGATGGTGGAATTAATGACAGCTCGAGTGGGCTTCTAATGGCCCAGGGCTTCATAGGAGCCCAGGGCTCACAAGCCACTTGCATTTCAATGATGTGCTGTGGGATTTCTGCACTAACAAGGGTGCCATAAGTCTTAATTACCCAGAACCAAGGCCTCACCTTGCTGTGTTTCCCTGGGGAGTTCCACTGAAGTCAGTGAGAGCTTTGCCTGCAGTTCAGCACCACGAAAACCCGCCTGCAAATGTTTGCAAATTACCCTGAGTGCCTCTGAAGGAAACAGGAGGGAAATATTTATTTTTAGAATGCTGGCAGAGACCCGGCCCTGCCTGGCCTGTCGCATACCTATGTGTGACTCAAACCTCATTCCCTCTGTCTCAGATTAATTCTGCATCGTGGGCCTCTTTCCTCTGTGCTGGATGGAGGCACCTGGTAGGTCTTGCCCTCAGCCTAGCTGCTGATAATTCGCCGTGCTCCTGCCTCCGACTCCACAGCAATCTCTAGAAAGCCTAATGTGCGTTCCATTAGAGGGCTGACTGGGCCTCCCTTTCCATGAAAGCAGTCTCCCCGTGCAGAGGACATGGAGTGCCTCCCAACTTGCTCTTCTGTCTCTCTGAAAACTGGTGCTGACAATGCTCCTGCCCAGGCTCCTGCATCTGAGAAACACAAGCCCCCTCCATATACCTTCCCCACCACACACACACACACACACACACACACACACACACACACACACACAC
>NW_026596051.1:35459298-35469969 GCF_907164565.1 Psammomys obesus
CACACACACACACACACACACACACACACACACACACACACACACACACACAGTGGCTTTCACCCTCTGTCATACTCCCTTCCCCAAGGGACTAGCAATATCCAGGTTTGTTTCCCCCTTTGGAGACAACCTATGTCCACCAAATAAAAGGTCCAGGGGAGTGCAATCTGTACACACACACACACACACACACACACACACACACACACACACACACTCCTAAGTTCCCATGGGACCATGAAGAAGCCAGACCACATTATACCAAATGGGTTTCACCTGTAAGCCTATCCTCTGAAAAGTGCCCGTAGTCCTGTTCTTGGCCAGTGTTTTGGCAACCCACCTGGAGGTGCTTCACCACCCCTACATGCAGAACAGGCTCTTGAAACCGCAGCCTGATCTTATCGCTGCCTTCCTTAAAGCCTACAATGTCACCCATTGTCCAAACTGAAAGACCTGGGTCTTAATCTTTCTGGTACTTTGCCACCCACCTCACTACTCAGAACATCTGTTATCACACCCAAAAGGTCACTTCCTTCAGGGGCCTGCCCCTCAACACCCTCTATTCTGGACCCTCCCTACAGACTAGAGCCAATCACGAGTTTCACGATGCTCAGACTGCTGGCCTGCGTCTCGGTACTGTTTCAATCTGCCATCACCAGGCGCATGGGAGACCTGTTGTGCCAATGAGTGATTGATAATTATCTGCTGATTGATGAAACTGAATCACAGAATGATTGAACTAGATACTTCATAAATGTTTAATAGTAACAGCCAAATTACAGCCCCAGGTTAATCTTATATCAATATCTGCCTGTTTATGGCTTATCCTAAATAGAAAGATTCATTGGGCTGATATTAAAATAACAAACTTTCTTTCCACAGACATATGTTCAGGTGAGTGAGTGTCTGGCATGATCAATACACAAATGGAACCTGGGGTTCAGGTGTTCATTTCTTTGAGACCCTGAGTCTGGTAATCAAAGCCTTCCCTGCAAAGCAATCTTCTGCTGAATTTTAAACCGTCCTTCCTCCACGCTGCACGTTCCCAATAACAACAAAAACAAAATGAGCGCAGAAAGTCCTGTGCACTCCCAAGCACCAGGATAGCTCTGCTCGTCCAAGGGAAACAGTCTTAAGCATCAATGGACCGTGCTTCAAATGTGCCACTTCCCCATGCAATGTTCAGAAATGCAGCCCCCTGTGGAGAGTCGCTCTAGAGAGCTCTAACTTGGTGATCGCTCAAATCACCTGATGTTCTGACTTGACTAGGTCTCACTTATGAAAGAGGTCCCTGAGGTACCTCTAGAAGGGTATTGTTCATTCCTGTGTGACCACAGAGAGACACATGGGCATCAACACATCACCAGTGGTGGATATGCAAATGAGAGGGACAACTATGAAAACAGCTCTATCCAGCATTGCCACTACCTTGCCTTGTCTAAAATTCATAGAAATATTAATCCTCCCAATGCTTAGGAATGCATGCAGGGTAACAATCCCAAGGAAGGTAGTAATTATCCCTTGTTAGCTAGATCAACTAGCGGCAGTCTTTCACTGCAGGGACAGAAAAATACTGTGACGTGCTCTGTTAAGCAAAACGGGATGGCAGAATGAATTAGGACATTTAGACTAACAATAATAACGGCATACGAATCTAGCTCCTTTCTACAGATAATTGATAACATTGACAGAAAATAGACACAGAGTTAATAGAGTGCATTATGAATGGTTGATTGAGACACGGAGGACAGAATTTCTCTCCTTTGCCATGCTGTTATCACTAATATTTATTAGACACCCACTGTGTCTGGTATGACTCTTATCAGAGACTGGGATAATAATAACGAATTACTACCTGTCAACCACGTGCACAATAACGGCATTATGTGTCCAGGCGGCTCTCTTATTAAGACTTGGGAATCTATTAAAAGTCTCATTTTGAAACAATAAAGCAGGAGGAAGAATTTATGAATTGTAGATCTTCAGTATTAACCCAACAACAGCCTTAGAGAGGAAAAGAATTCTTCAGAGAAAAAATTAATTCCTGCCAAGGAAAATCTAGGAACGTAAGTTAGTGGGCGCCACCAGATGCCCCCCACTGTGCTGGGAAGAAGTGAGGTACATGCTGATTTCACAGGGAAACAAATTCTAGGCTAGCCTGTGACTCAGGCAGAGTCCAGAAGCCTTCCCTGCCAAGTTCTCAGTCACACATGTAACTAACAGCAATGTCCTCACACATCCAAGACCTGCTTTGATCTTTGGATCTGATAAGCATTGTGTTTGTCACCGCCGCTGAGGTATCCAGACATAGCTCACCTGCTCCGGTCACTAGTTTAATCTGCATAGTGGAAGGGAATGTTGTTCATAAGGTTGACTGTACTAAAGCCTCACGTCAGTGTCTGACTGTCTTGGCAATGTGATTGTGTTATCTACCACTAAGTGGTGTGATCTACTGATACGTCCCTGTAAGAGTTGAGGAAAACACTTATCAAAAGAATGCCATGGATGTGATATTTTAGCAACGTCTGGACTTAGGCCTGAAGAGACCTTGTAGCTTCTAGTCCTACATCAGGTAAGGAAGCCCAGGCTAGCCATCTTGAAGATCAGAGCACTCACCCACAGAGAACAGCTACCAACCAACTGCCAATCAAATGAGGACCACAGAATCAACAGAATGTACACAGCTGTTCGTTGATACAGATTTATACTGGACTATCTAGTTCCTGTCACGCTGCCAGATGACAGTTGCTGCCCAAGTGACCCCAGAAAGCAACCAAGCAGAAGAGCCACCCCATTGAGTCCAGTGTAAGACGGTGACCTAAGAATCATGAACAAATAAAATCCGCTAAGATTCTGAACAACTCAGGTTGGAGACATTTGTTCCACAGCAGTGGGTGGGTGAAGACCAACCACGGATGCTTTACATTTGACACAAGTGCTTTAGAAAAGCCGCTCTGTTCTAACCCCTCGAACAACAGCCTCCAGGATGGTGTTAACTTGTGAAGCTAAGGTGTTTCTTCTTGTTTCCTCCCCATCGCCTCTCAAAGCAATTCACACTGAGACTGGGCTGTTTAACCTTCCTTTCCCAAAGGAGTAATAAAGACTGTGGGTTTCGAAGTGCTCGTTCTATAATTGGCTGGCAGCAGGTTGACAGTGTGTGGAGATGGAAGGAGCCCCAGGTGTCCTCCTCTGTCCAGATGAGCTTGTGCCCACTCCGCCCAGCTGCAGTACCATTGCCAAGGCCCTGAAGCCTTCTGAAAAGCCACTGTGACAGGGACCATTGGACACGGTTAGGGATCTCCAGAGAAATGAAACCAACAGAAGCTGATAGCCAGAAGGGGCTGGGTCAGAACCCACTAAGGATGTCAAAATATGCAAATGCTGAAGTCCCTTATATCTGATGATATAGTTTTCCATAGAACATACGCACGTCCTCCTATATTCATTAGGTCATCTCTACCTTACCTACAGTACCTACTCAAGGTAAAAGCTATGCAAAAGGTTGTTGTGGCATAATATTTAGGAAATAATGGCAAAGAGGAAAATCTACATGTTCCTAGAGCACCATTTTCTGCTGAACATTTTTGATCTATGGTTAGTTGAATCTCAGTGTGGAGCCTATGGCACAGATACTCTGCAAGGCAGCGTGGAAGGATGGAGACACAGGCATGGCCTTAATTTCAAGTTCAAAGGTAGTCTGTGTACAGAATCTTTTCTTGTGAAGTCTGCCTTCCTCCATCAAGGCTTTCACCTGGTTGGATGAGGCACACCCATGTTATAGACCCTTGTCCACTTTCCCCAGTGGTTATTATCTTACGTGCTAATCTCATGTAAGAAAGAGCTTCAGAGGGGTTGTGAGTGTAACTCAATCGGTAGAATCCTTACCTAGCATGCACAAAGCACTGGGTTAGATCAGTAAGACTGTATAAATTAAGCTTAGTGGCACATACCTGTAATGCCGGCACCCAGGAGGTAGAGAAAGAAAAAGCAGACATTTAAGAACATTCTCAGCAACATAGCAAGTTCAAGGTGAGCCTGGGCTACATCAGACCCTGTCTCAAAAAACCAAACAAGCAACAAGAAAAGAAAGAAAAGAAATGGTTTCACAGAGATGCCTAGAATAGCATGTGACCTAATTTCTACACAGTGTGGCTTAGGAAAGTTGACCTGTAAAATTAACCACAGGAAGTGCTGAGTTGATTTGTGTTCGCTAAAGGACAGCCTGCAGTCCTAGGTGCATGGCATGCACCTTACTTAGCGATGAGCTCTTTACAGAGGAAATCAACTGATGATGAAGTCATCAGAACGGGTTCCAATTAATAAAATCTGGGCCAAGAGACAGACATGGGCACACATATGAAGACACAGAGAAGACAGCCACGGACTTAGAACAATGCATCTACACACCAAGGATAGCCAAGGACCCCCAGGAAACACCAGTTGCAGCAGCGGGCTGTCAACAGTGTGGACTGGCCACACCTTAATTTGGGACTTTCCACCACTAGAACTATGGGATGTTACCTTCAGAGTGTGCAGTCCAGTTGGAGGTGCTTTGTCATGCTTGCCCCAGCAGAAAGCAGATAGATAGCTGAGAGCCTTGCTTCTAGGACTGGGAAACATTATTACTTGGCTTTCTGCAAGAGTGGAGGGGGGTAGTGAGAAAAGCTCTGTATGGGTCTTCTTTCATGAACCCATGGCTCTGACCTTTAACAAGTTCCAGGAGATCTGAAAGAGTTGGGCAAGTTTCTGTGTCATCAGAAAGCAAGGGTGGTCCCTAAATTTCTGGGTCCAGACCCAGGGTAAGAGTATGAGGGTTCTTGGCTGTGAGATGGAGGTAGAGACTTTAGCCAAGGAATCTGCAAAAAGGACTGAGCCAGGCTGTGTCCAGCCTGTGGCTGCTGGTCCTGTAGCTCTCCCCGTGGGGGACAGATGGGAAGGCAATGCCATACATGTTGTTGTACTGAGATCCCAAGAGCATAGGCCCCATAGCCAAACAGATCTGGGGTTGTCCTGGATCAAGCTGAGAGTTCATAATAATGGCTTTGTTTTACTGTGTGTGTGTGTGTGTGTGTGTGTGAGAGAGAGAGAGAGAGAGAGAGAGAGAGAGAGAGAGAGAGAGAGTGTGCTTGCGCGCTCACATATCTGTCTGCATGTCTGCCTACCTGCTTGTGTGCGTCTGCGTGTGTCCATCAGAAAACTTGTGGAAGTCAATTCTCTGTAGGTTCTTGGGTTTGAACTCAGGCTGTCTGGCATCGTTACCAGTGCCTTTACAGGCTGAGACAGCTCCCTAGCCATGACTTTTCATCTAGTGCTGCACTAGCAACTTTTCCTGTTGCTGTGACAAAATGAATACCTTGTGTCTGTACAGAAACTTCGCCTGTCAATGATAAATCTGATGGCCTATTACTGAGGCAGGAAATAGGAGGTGGGACATCCGGCAGTCAAAAAGGATTCTGGGCTAGAGTGGGGGGAAGATTCAGCAGGCAAAGTATGAAGAGGATGGACGCGTGGTACCTGAGCTGAGATAACCAGCCACGTGGCAAAATGTAAATTAGAATAAATGGGTTACTTTAAGTTATGAACTAGTCAAAGAAAAGCCTAGATATATGGCCTAGGTATTTGTGAATAATATTTTGAGTCTCATGAGTCAATATTTCCAGGAAGCTATGGGGGTTGGAGGAAAAACACTGAGCTTTACCACAACCTAAGGAAAAACGTGTTTGCTTTGGCTCACTGTATGATGGCACAGTCTGCCAAAGGTAGGGAAGGCATGGCAGGAGCTTAAGGTGGCAGAGAGGAGCCAGAGAGAGGTGAGTGCTGGTACACAGCCAACTTTCTCCCTTTTACTCACCTAGGCACCCAGTTTGAAGAGATGACACTGTCCTGACTTCACTGATAGGATAATCTAGAAACTCCCTCATAGACGTGACTAGAGGTATGTCTCCTAGGTGATTCTGGATCCTGTCGGGTCAGCATTAACCATCACAAATAGTAAGTACTTGAGGTATATAATCTCCTTGCCTCATTCTAGCAACTCATGTTACAGATGAGGCCAGCGGCTCAGAGAGGTAGGCCAATCTCCACAGGATCAGAGAGCCAGCTGTATTTCTAACATAGACAGGCTGACCACCAAGCCTGCTATAAGCATGCCAGGTCACAGGAACACAGAATAAAACTCTGCTTTTGCCCAAGCCAAACAGCAGGCCAAAGGCAACCACTCTGAAGAAAGTTAGTGCAAGTACTAAAACCAGCAGATGGTCACCCACGTGGAGGTAATTATGACTGACACTGCCCCCTCCTTTGACAATGTGAAGCATCTGCATTTGCCGCCAGCATTAGCTACTGGGGACTCCACTTTTCTTTCTTTCTTTTTTTTTTTAAGATTTATTTATTGTGTATATAATGTTCTGACTCCATGTACACATGCACCAGAAGAACTCAGGACCTTTGGAAGAGCAGCCAGTGCTCTCCATCGCTGAGCCATCTCTCCTGCCTTTTTTTTTTTTAGACAGAGTTTCTCTATGTACCCTTGGCTGTCCTGGAACTCACTCTATAGACCAGGCTGGCCTCAAACTCAGAGGTCCACCTGCCTCTGCTTTCCGAGTGCTGGGATTTTAGACATTTTTAATGAGTTAGTATTTTGCTCTCCAAACATGCCAGCAGATGACTGCACTTTATGGGGGGAGTGCCACAATCACTAAAAGCGATTGGGAAACTAAAGGAAGTTGGGCTGTTGCTTAAAATGTGAGAAGGCAGTAGATCCAGGCTGTAGCTAATCACAACCCTAGGCAAAAAAGCGATTAATTCAGGCTGGGATCCGAGCACTCTGGAGATGGAGGCGGAAGAACCAGGAGTTCTTCTTGGCTACACAGTGAGTTCAAGGGTAGCCTGGGCTACTTGAGACCCCGTCTCATACAAACAATGAAAAGCATGCTTGTAACTACCCATAGGCCAGAAAACAAACAGGACTAACAACGGCTGTTTCTTGTGATTTTCAAGACAGAAAGAAAGAGTAATGCCAGAAGCCTCGGCTTGCAAGCAGAGAATTGCTGCTTCAGTAGAGTGCCCCATGCCTCAGCGGTCCTTTCAGCTGCCTCAACGCTGCTGAGGGAGGAGGAGAGGGTGTGGGTTGGATATCCGTGTACCAACTGACTGGGATCAGCGGGGTGGAAGTTGAGTATTAGTGTGTCACTGGGATGTCTTTGAAAGAGAAACTGGGGAATGACCATGTGAGGAAGCCTCTGTGGCAATCCCAAAGTCCCCCCAGGTGTAGGTAGGTATGGCGGAGGGAAGAGGGACCTGATGGGGCGTGTGTTCAGGGATTCCTGACCACACCCTCTCAGATGGGCCCTGTAGTAGTTTTCTACTTGGTAGTTTTATACTATGAAAAAGGTCCTGTAACTCATGTTTAATTTCCCTTGGGGAGAAAGCTTTGAAATAACCATCAAATCTCCTTTCCCCTCTTTTTGCTACTCTAAGCAAACTGGGAAATATTTTCCCCTGAGGGACAATAGTCCAGTCATTCATGCAATAACCATTTTAATGCTATTTGCTTCTTTTCTTAAAAAAAAAAAATTCTAAGACTGCTTGCATTGAACTCTTCTCAGTGTATATTTCTATTTTTTTTTTTTTTTTTAATGAGTAGGCGTTCAGGTTTTGTGGGAGAGGGGTCTAGTGTTTGCTTTTGTTTTCTTTTTAGAAACACAACTGTGTTGCCAAGGACAGATGTGAATGGCTCATTGATTAAATTAGCTGCCATTTATACACAATGACTGACAAGTTATCTGGCACTCCCATTCCTTTCGCACACAACTATGAGGGGTATTATGCCCATTGTGTAGATGGAAAAATCAGCCTCAGAAGAACTTTTGCTATCCACCACAAATAGACTTGAACTCAAATCACCTGATGCAAATAAAAATACTTGGCATTGCTTTCATTCACTTCCCCCTAACAGGGCTGCCTTGCCTGGCCTCAGTGGAGGAGTACAAGCTCCATTCTGGTGTGACTTGATGTGCTAGGGTGGGTTGGTGGTGAGGCTCTCCTTTTCTGAGGAATAGGAGAGTGGGGGAGAGATAGAAGAGGAGAAAGGGGACTACGAGTGGAATGTAAAGTGAATATATAAATTAAAAATAAAGCTGAAGAAAAGAAAATACTTGGTATTGACTTTTCTGAGCACTGTATGCAGTCAGTGCCCCTGAGCTGTGTTATGAGCTACCTCATCTTACAGATACAGTCGAGGGGTAGAACTGGGATGAATGGTTAAGATTCAAATCCAGTTCTGTCTTACTGCAATGTGGCATAAAAACAGAAAACGTGGTGAAATGCCTCATTTGGGTACAGTGCTTGCTCTGCAAGCGTAAGGACCTGAATTCGAATCCTCAGAACTCATTCAGGATGGTTTTGGTAGTGCATCTGCAATCCTAGAGCTCCTGTGGTGAGGAGGGAAGCTGAGACAGGAGGATTTCCAAAAGCGGATTGGACCAGAGAACCTAGAAGACACCACAGTGGAGAATAAGAGTATACCTGGCCTCACCTGAGGTGGGAGGCCAGGGCTGACAGCGGAAGTTGTGCCCTTGACTCCACGCGCCATGGTTCACACATGCCTGCATTCACACAAATAGACACAGATCACATACTCAGGGTTTTCGTAATAGAAAACTAATTGCAAACAGTAAACAAAACAAGGACCCAGAAAGCATGTCACTAGACCTCGTTTGACGATAGCGCAGTGGATCTCAGCCTGTGGGTCTTGATCCCTTTGGAGACCACATATCAGATACTTACATTACAATTCATAACAGTAGCAAAATTATAGTTATGAATTAGCAACAAAATAATGTTATGGTTGGGGGCCCACCACCACCTGAGGAACTGTACTAAAGGGTCACAGCATTAGGAAGGTCAACAATCACTGCTCTATCATCTCAGAGGTGGCAGAGATGAAAAGTAAGGGCTGGATCACCGTCCTGGCATAGACAGCAGTCAGCTCAAGCCCTAGCACTTTTGCTGAGAAGCACTCCCTGCCAAGCCAGTGAGTGGATGAACTCCTCTACTGAGGCCTTCCTTGGTCATCATCAGAAACACCAAGGGAGCCTGGACATAAGCCCAGAAAACAAGGAGAAGGCATCCAAGTCACACAGTGCCAGCCTCATCCACTAAGCAGTAGGGGACATCTCCCTGTTCCCCAAGTTGACGCAAGCAGAAGGTAAGCATCCAGGTCCCAGCAAGTGCAGTCACCCGCTGTAGTCACCGACCATTACCTGGGCTGTGCCCAGCCCTTGCTCACAAGGTGTGGGTGGATATGGATACAGGGGAGGCAGTTGGTATCCAGCCCATTCTTCCTTAGCAACTGAGAACAGCCCTGTAACCACGCTTCAGCACACCGCTCGAAGTGACAAAAGTCTCACTTACAAGTTAATCAAAATCCTGTTGGTGAATGAGAGGGGGGAGGAAGAGAACCTGTTAATTAAAATCTCGAAAGATGGCAAGGGAAACAGCCCTTAGATGCCTTGTTCCAATGCTAATCCTACGGGAAGCACAGACATCAGGAATCCCAGGTGCTACGATTAGGCCTGAGCATGTCACAGTGACAACTGAGACTGTGAACCTTCCCCCAGACCCCCAGGTAATGAAATAATTAACAGGAAACAGGCTTCCCTCTCTTCCCAAGGGAGGTTAGGTTTCCAGTTAGCTTAGCCCTGCTGGGTATCTCTTGAGTGTGTGACTAACATAGGAAATGTACAGTCATTCAGTGAGTAGTCACTGAACACCTACTATGTGTCATGTGCTATGGAAGGTGCTTCCTGTGGACACAGAGGAAGAAAGATTCATTGGATTACCTTCTAGAATGAGAAAAACAATGAGCCTGACATGGGTAATTTAGGGCTGATGGGAGGAAAAAGCCAGCGGGACAATGGAGACTGAAGGTGGGTGAGGACTCCGTCATACCTGTGGTGGGGACAGGTCCTGCCTGAAGTAGGTGTCTTCGCCCATTTTGTTATAACAGTACCACAGAACGGCTGAGTTATAAAGAACAGAGGCATATTTGGATCCCTATTCTGGAGCCTGAAAAATGTGACCTCACCTGGCAAGAGACACCCTGGTTGCAGGTGTGGAAGCCCTGCTCATCCCAAGGTGGGTCAGCATACCCAATGGCAAGACAAACATCCCTGCCTCTGTTTCTTAAAAAGCCACAGACCCACTGCATTAGGACCTCCCCTCCCCCACCCTGATATCCTTAATGAACCTTACTTATTTCCCAAAAGTACTACCTCCAAATACCACAGTCAAATTAATTTTCCACTTACCTAATGTTTTGCAGCAGGAATTAAATTTCATATGAGTTCTGGTGGGGCCATTCAAGCAACAGCAGAAGTGTCACTTGAAGGGACACTCGGCTCACAAGTAAAGCCAACTGAATAAACATTTCAGGCAGAGGAGATGTAATGTAAAGGCCCTGAGGCTAGGTCTTTATTGTTGTGGAGAAGTAGACAGGAACAAACCATTTATAAGCTTCTTGGAAACAAGAAGATGCCAGGGTGTGATTCAGAGTGATTGGGAAGATATTTGAACACAGTTTTGTACAGTCCGTTCTCTCTCTCTCTCTCCATCTCTCTCTGTGTGTGTGTGTGTGTGTGTGTGTGTGTGTGTGTGTGTGTGTGTGTGTGT
>NW_026596051.1:35469979-35493921 GCF_907164565.1 Psammomys obesus
TGTGTGTGTGTGTGTGTGTGTGTGTGTGTGTGTGTGTGTGTGTGTGTATGTGTACAGCACTTGCCTATGCAGACCAAAGGACAACAGCCTTGGTGTCACTCCTCTGGGCTTGTCCACCTCATTTTTTTTTTTTTCCTTTCTTGAAACTGGGTCTCTCACTGACCTAGAGGCTAGGCTGGCTGGCATAGCTCCCTCAAGATCCACTTGTCTCCACCTCCCCAGTCCTGGGATTACAAATGGGTGCCATGATGCCTTTTTTTTTTTTTTTTTAATATGAGTTCTGAGGATCAAACTTTGGTCCTCAATGCTTGAGTGACAAGTGCTTTACAGATTGAGCCATCTTCCCCAGCTCTCTAACTTCAATGTCTAGAAGAATCGACTGGCAGCAATGTGGAGAATGCCTATGGGGGACAGGGCAGAGTCAAAAATATTCAGTGTGACTAACAGGCCACATGAGATGACACTGTGCTTGTGATGGCCTTCCTGACAGTTCTAATAAACATTAACTGCATGCGTAGATGAACTTTTCAGGATGGGCTTCTATATCAGTCAGCAGAGTTCTCTCGTTTCAGGATGTCTAAGGAGTTAAGGTAGTGTTTTGGAAAAAGCTGATGTAGTACCATTTTAGCCTCCCTAGGGCTGTGGAGTGGACTTGGCACAAGCAAGAGTTGGCCATAAAGGGTTACAGAAACTGGCTGAGCAGGAAAACATTTTGCTAATACCCAGGGTGCCCAGGAGCTGCATAACTGTGTCCTTGAAATGTCAAAGACACGCTTGCTCGCTTGCCCGCTGACGTCCAAGTGTAGAGCTACCGTTCACAGACGTCCTTCAAGGACGCTGTGGTTACAGGAAGATGGGTGACGGTCCTGATGGTGACGGGGGGAACATTCTCTGTGTCTAGTTTTTGCTGACTGTAGCCACGTAGCATAGTGGAAGCCTTTTTTTTTTTTTTTAGGCTTTTGGCCAACAATGTAGAACATGCTGGAACTTGATTTACCTTCTCCTTGGATATGAAGTGTCCAGTTCAGGTCTGCTTCTCTGCAGAGTGGCCTGCTGCACATGGGTTGATGCTCCAGGATAAAGATGGAATCTTTCCCAATGCGACTCTCACTGAGCAGGAAAGCGGCACTGCTTCCTAACAGCGAGGAAATCCACATTTCAGTTGGGAGGAAGTGGTCCGGAAACTCTTGAGTGGTGGGGCACTGGCCTGAGTGGGTATATACTGCTGAACCATGAGCCTCTATCACTTATCTTGGCAGATAGGAAATTGGAATTTGGGGGGGAACTTTTCCATCACTCCCGCTCCTTGCTAAGCCCCTCCATACTCGGCACTCTGCTTAGCAGGCTGCTCAGGGGCTCAGAATTGAAACTGTGGGTGCTGTCGACTGTCCCCACCGGGAGCAGTTGTTGATGCCTCCGTATCACCACTCACTTTCTGTACTTTCCCGCCCTCCCCAGCGACACTTGAGTAAACAGTGACCTGTGCACTTTGCCTCATTGCCTGCTGTGAACTGAGTATCTGTATGCCGTCCTCATTTTATGTTGAAACCCTCATGTGCTGGTTTGGGTTTTGGTCAACTTGATATGAGCTAGGATAATCTGGAAGAGGGAACCTCCAGTTGAGGAAACGCATCCATCAGACAGGCTTGTAGGCAAGCCTGTGGGGGCATTTGCACAGTTAATGGTTGATGTGGGAGAGTCTGGCGACTATGGGCTGGGTCACCCCTGAGCGGGTGGTCCAGGGTTGTATAAAAAAAGTAAACAAAGCAAGCCATGGAGATCAAGTTAGTAAGGCTTATTCTTCCATAGTCTCTGCTTCAGTTTCTTCCTCAAAACTCCTGTCTTGACCTCCAGCCCTGGCATCCTTCCTGGTGGACTCAGATAGGGACACGTAGGTCAAAGGAACCCTTTCTTTCCCAGAGTGCTTTGGACTGTGATGATTATCACAGTGACAGTAAGCAAACTAGGACAGCTAATCTTTAATATGTTGTCCTTAGGAGATGAGATCTGTCAGAGGTCATTAATTAGGTCATTATTTATGTTTGGTAGTCCATTTAATACATGCCATACACACACACACACACACACACACACACACACACACACACACACACAGAAACTAGAGTTCCTCACCCCACTTCTCTTATATGACAGAATGAGAAATCATCAGGCCAGGGACAGCCCTCACCAGATATGGGCTTTGCCTCACCCTGACTTTGGACTTTTCAGCCCCTGTAACTCCGAGAAATGAACGTCTGTTGTTTAAACTGCTCCCTCTGAGGCCTGTGCCAAGAATGTGGTAGTGCAGCAGAGGAAAGACCAAATAAGAACTCAGGTACTTACTAAATAATAATAAGGGAAGCTGAATCTCTCTGTGCCTCAGTTTCCTTTTCTGTATAATGGGGACGTCAATTCTGTTGGGGTGGAGATTCGGTGTAGAAGTTATAATGTGCAATATAAAGCAAACTCACTCCTTCTTATTGCTACTGTCCTAGTGTGCTTTCTGCTGCCGTGATACACTCCATGACTGAAGGCAACTCTGGGAGACATGGTTTATTATTTTATCTTACAGCTTGTAGTCCATCATGAAGGAAAGTCAGGGCAGCAACTCAAAGCAGGAACTAGAGGCAGGAACTGAAGCAGAGGCCATCCACGGAGGAATGCTGCTTACTGTCTTGTTCCTCCCATGGTTTCCTCACTTTGCTTTCTTATACAACCCAGGAGCACCTTCCCTGGGGTGCTACCACTCAGAGGAGGCTGGGCCCTCCCATATCAATCTTTAGTCAAGAAAATCGCCCCATAGACATGCCTAGAGGCAAACTTTATAGAGGCATTCTGTCAATCAAGCTTCCCTCTTCCCAAATGTCCCTAGTTTATGCCAAGTTGACGAACAAATAAACAAACAAGCTAAGCAGCACAACTACAGTGATTAGTGAGTGGGAAACGTGGGGTTGTCCATGGCACAGTATCTCAGTCATGCTAAATTAGCTAAAAACTTAGCATTTAACATACAGAGATGCTTAAGAGGTGACTTGTCTCGTAGTTGACACGTAGAAAATCATGTGGTAGGTTGAAGAATTCTGGGTCTCTGCTTCCATCCAGAGCTGTCTGCGCCTATCTCCTTGCTGCCGGCCTTTCTGAAATGACTAGGGGTGATCAGCAATGCCAAGCCATCAGCCTCCTGATTCTCTGGGCTGCTCCCTTTCAGAAGCAAGCACCCATCATAGATGTCCTCTGCGACTGACAGACTGACACTGCAGGAAAGCATCAACAGTCAGCTGCGAGCTTGATGGGCAGTCCAACCCAGCCAACCCTCAGATGTCTTCAGCTAGCCCAGCATTCATTCACACACCAGTCAGGGGTTGGAAAGATGGCTCAACGACGGCTTAAGAAGTTTGCTGCCCAGGCTGATGACCTGAATTCAATTCCTAGGACATAGTGAAGGAGAGAGCTAACCCCAAAAGCTGCTGTCTGACCTCCACATAACACTGAGGCACATTCCATGGCATGAATATGCCCCCACTACACACACACACACACACACACACACACACACACACACACACGTAAAATGTAAAAATATTAAAAAAAAAAAAAAAAGAATTCCCAACCAGCCTTCCAATGGCAAAAGCCAACCAGTGATTTTAATTTTTAAGCAATCAGTTCGGAGTAGATACGCAGCCACTGATGATGGGAATTGGGTTTGGGGAAAGAGGAAAGAGGCGAATTTTCAAGCTATCTCGGGAAGACTGTGCAGAAGGAGCAGTTTAAGAATGACCTGGCGCGGTGGTGACAGAGGCTCTTAGAAGAAAGCCATTACACAGGGGGAGAGGGTGGGGTGGGGATGCGTGAGTACCAGAGGCACCTGCGGAAAGATTGAGGGCTGCTGGAGGGGAGTGTGGAGGGAGTCCAAGCAAGCAAAGGCCAGAAGGCTGTCACACCAAATCACTGTGGCTTTGGGATAAGCTCTTCTTGTTGTCAGGAAGCAAAACTCATTCCTGCCCTTTTCAGTAAAGGGGTTTTGTGAGAAACAGCAGTAGGACTTATAGATGGAAAGGCAGGAGTCTGAGGAGATTAGAAGCTACAGAGCGATTGGACCTCCCAAGAGGGTGGGATGGAAGGCTGTGTACCCCGTGTAGCACAGCCCTTCACATGCACCTTGAGAGCCTCTGTCTCATGTGTGCCCCCATTGGCAGGACATCCTAACTTCCTCTCTGGTCTCACCCACCTACTTTGGGGACAGGGAATTCATAAAAAGCAAGCATGTCACTGCCCCAATTCTTCATATGTGATCTCCCCACCTAGCCTGCTTTCCTTCTCATTCGGGGCTTCGTCAACTCCTAATCCAATTCCAATTCTCATTACTTATTCAATTTTCTTCCTGTGTCTTATGGCTCCTATTACCTTTAAAAATGTCTATTTTTGTGAGGTATGGTGGCACACACCCTTAATCGAAGAACTTGGGAGACAGAGGCAAGTGGATCTCTGTGAATTTGAGGTCAGCCTGGTCTACATAGTGAGTTCCAGGACAGCCAGTTATGTAGAGAGATCCTACCTGAAAAACAAAAGCACACACACACACACACACACACACACACACACACACACACACACTTAGAAAATGGTTAGATGGTTTGATGGTTAACTATATTTGCCACCAAGAATTACAATCTGGATTTGACACCCAGAACCCGTGTGGTAGAAGGAGAGAACAGACAAGGTGTCCTATGGCCTCTACATACATGCATGTATGTGCCCACACACATAGACACACACAATGACATACTAAAACCAAAAGAACCTTCAGGGACTAGATGGACCTGGCTTTGGTTCCTAGCACCCACAGCAGGCAACTCACAACCACCTGTCACTCCAGTTCCAGGGGATCTGATGCTCTCTTCTGACTTCCACAGGCATCTGTACACATGGGGTTGCGTATAAACTCATGCAGACCCACCTGCAAATGCCGAAACATAAATAAGTAAACATTTTTATAAAGGTAAAAATGTCTATCTTTAGTTGCTCCCCTAGCTAGAAGGCTCCATGACAGCAGAGCACCTGTCCGGGAAGAGATGCTGGCATATGCTGGGTGTACAGCACGGATGATAGAAAATAATGAGTGAACAAATACTTGAATCCCAGGCAGTAGTCCAGGGCTTAAGGTATCTTGTTACTCCTCAGCAGGAGGGATTTGTGCATCTTTGGTCTAATTCTCTTCAGTCTTTCTCTGCTTCCTGCTATTCCTAGGAATTCCCCTCACCATCAACTCCAATGACAGGTTTCCTCTCCCAGCTTGTGCTGACTCACAGCCACTGGCTCTCTCACAGCTCGCTGCATGCTGCTACTGCCTTTCTTCATGCACCTGTCCAACTTCTGTTTCCTCCTGACTCTCTCTCTCCAGCTTTCCAGGTAAAATTCCAGAGGCAGGCTCGAGTTAGATGGGCCCCTTGTTGTGGGGGAAGAGAGGTTTTGACTCTTGGCTTTTAACTGTGTTGTGGGTCAGACTTCCGAGATGTCTCAATTAGTATGGCCACAGACTATACATGTTTTATGTAACCCAGTAGAGAACTATTATTTTGCTCCTCAGAGGTACGTGGATGTAGCAAGGAGAGATCACGGGCTTCTGAGCAGGGCAGCTTCTCAGCATAGCAATGTTGGAGGGTGACATAACCTTTCAGATTTGCAGCTGGAAGGGGGATTAGATCAATCAGAACAAAGAGGATATCACCTTCAGAGGGAACTCAAACTGTTTTTGGGTTTTAAGTAGTAAATTTTGAGGCATGAGTGGTCCAAATAGGAATTCAGAAAAGAAGAATTGCTTTTTGAGAGAGTGGTATAATTATTGCAAGATTAGGTTGGTTGAGAAGAGCAAGAACCAGCATCTCCTCACATTCTGGCTTCTTGCTCCATCACATGGTCCTTCCACACGCCTCTCTTGCCATTGCTGCCTTCATCAGGAGACAAATTAGTAGATTTTTCTAATCTTATACTTTCAGCCTCCAAAATGATGATCTAGATAAACACCTTCCTTTGTAAAGTTGACAGCTCAGGTTTTTTGATATAATAAAAGAAAATAGACTAATACAGCTATCCTAGGAATGAAATGGCTTAATGATGGATGAAGATGGCATATATAAGGTCAGCAAGGAAGCCAGATAGGGAGCATTAATAATGTCAAATACCATGTCAGGGACAGTGATGGTGAAAAGAGAGCAGAAGTGGCTTTAAACCTGAAGTTTTCTAACAGGCACGCCATACTGGAATTCTTGTAGAAAGCCTGGGTCTGTGTATACCGGAAGTCACAGACACTGGTAAACCTGGGTGGTTAGACAGTAGTGATCAGTGATTCTCAACCTTCCTAATTCTGTGACCCTTTCATACAGCTGTGGTGACCCCCAACCATAAAATCACTCTTGTTGCAACATCATAACTGCAATTTTAATGTATGAATCTTAATGGTATGAATCTGTTATGAATCTTAATGTAAATATCCACGTTTTCCAATGATAATTGGTGACTCCTGTAAAAAGGTCATTTGACATCCACCCAAAAGGTGTCCCAACCCACAGGTTGAGAACCTCTGGTATATAAGGAAATAAGCCAAGGGAGCTGTCTGAAAAGATCTTTGTAGAAAGGGTAGACAGAAGAAGAAGAACTGAAGAGTGGTCTAAACTGGAGATGTTTGCACAGTGGGTGTCCTCAGCGTGTCTCAGTACCCTGTCACATCCAAAGCCTCTTTCACGGCACTGGGTCAGTGGAGACCCCTCGGTGACAGACCAGTGAGCATCCAGCCTGCTCCCCCTCAGCCAGTAACCACACTTCTTCGGGGATTCACAGCGTTCTAAAAATACATCTGCTGGGCTGCAGTGCCACAATTAGTGGAGCTGCTGTCCCAGGAAACGCTCCTCACCATTTTGCTTAGATCAGAGAGCGGATTAACTTTGATGTCTGCCTGTACCCTGCGCAAGACACCACTGGCGGCCTGCTCCCCGCAAGCATTCAATCTTCACATGCAGGGGAAGAAGGGAAAAGTGCCTGCCAGGAGCCCAAGCTAATTTTTTTCTTAGTGATTGAGATGAAAATATGCACCCTAGGGATCCTGACATATTTGACTTGCATCCTCTTTCACGCTCTTTGCACATATACCTTCCCCCAGACCCAAACTTCCTTCGGCTTTCCCAAACATTAGCACAGCAATGGAGTCCCAGGGCCCTCGTTCATGCCACGTGTTAAAGGTGATTGTGTTGATTTCTGTATCTGTGGGGGCTCCTGGTGGCACGAACTGAAAAGATGAGGTTCGAGTAGAGTTTACTTGGGACACATGGACTAACCTGCTCAGTCAAACACTCTAGGATCAGACTACAAGGAGGCACTACCAGGAGAGCTCCAGGATTATAGGGAAAGGGGACCCACAGAATAACCTCACCGGAACATCACAATGGAAGAAATCGGCATGAGTGTTAGAAGTTCATAGGTAGACAAGAATACTGAAAATGGGCTCCCTGAGATGAGCTTCTTTTTCCTGCATGGCATTGCCAGGTTAAAGGTGGTGGGTATCTAAACAAAGTGAGTGAGGAAAAGGGGAAGACCCAGGGGCCCTATAAAATAGCCAGCCATTTAGTGGATTTCCATTTAGCATATTTCCAACCTAAGGGCTCTCCCATCCCCCAATGGCAGAAAGGTTTTACTTTCTTTCCAATGCTTGGTCTTCTTGTCTTTCTCTAATGTGCGCTTCTTTGTTCATCTCTGAGAATGAACTGTGTAATCCCCAATGACCAACATCTTTCTTATATTTCCTGGGGTCTTTCATCTGGGATTTGAACCTGGAAGTAAGGAGAACAGGGCCTCCAGGTGAACACTTTGATCTTTTATGGCCAAACAAAGAACCAGGATGAAAGCATATGCCATGACTTCTGAGCCAAGACACAGGGCATGCCAGACCCTAAGGAACCAATTGTCTTCCTGGGTAGAGGAGGGGTAGGCTTGCCCACCTGGGAAAGACAGGTCACTTCTCTGCTCCATCTTACACCCAGCCCTGGGATTCCTGAGCTGTGAGAAGCTAACTACAGGCGCCTAGGGTTGGGCTGTCCGGAGATAGGAAGGCTTGCTTGGCTGTTTCCTGAGCTGTTCTAGAATGTAGGCAAAATCCAAAGGGGGGAAGTGATAACAAGTTTGCTTTGAGTTTGATGCAAGAAGCACCTGAAATTCAAGTGAGCTGGGGCAGGTGTGTGTGTGTGAGTGTGTGTGTGTGGTGTGTTTAGCTTCTGCCTCTGTATAGGAAAGCTTAGTTGCACACTTTAGCTGTTTGTTCAGAATCCACATGGCTACTGCTGGGACGGCAGGACAAATGCCCCCTTCACACACGTGCATCTGTCCCAGGCTCTGGAGGTCCCCAAGCTGATGGAAGAGCAGAAAAGAAAATGAAGTGGCAAGAATGCTGTCTGAGGTTGGACTAGGTGTAGAAGGCTTGAATAAGCATGAAGCCCTGGGTTCCATGCCCAGCACTGGCCAGTCCATAGAACTACGGGAGACTTAAAATTGTCTTTCCAGCCTTGTGCCTCTAGCATTAAGATGGCTAGCCCTGGAAAGCTCATGTGAATTTGCAACAGCCCAGGGACAGGTGCTAGACAAGCTGCCAAGAACAGCTAGAGGCAAAGAAGTACGAGCCTGCTTGGGTGGGAGGTTGGAGATAAGGATTCCGCTGGGTCATAATGCCTGCCCTTCCACACTTTCCTCCTTGTTGTCTGTTGTTTCTGCCCCTCATGCCCTGGACACCCTACTTTTGTTTTCACTTTCCAGGCTGAGGAAAAAGAACATTCCATACTGTCAAGATTATAGGTATTGTCCTTATTTACGTAGTATAGATTTGAGAAAAGGAGGTCAAAAGAATGTTTGCTCCAGTGGCTTTTCTGGATGGTGGATATTCCACAGGCAAAATAGATTAGGAATTCACTAAGGTTCTGGGATACTGACGAGTCACATCACCAGGAAGGAAATAATCTGAACAGACTCTCCCTCCTTTCAGCGGTCACTAATGAAGGAGAGAAATGGGTATCCACATCCAAGTCAGTGAAATCTCCAGATGACACTTCTGCCTCTGAAATGCTAATGGAGACGGTGACTGCACGGGATGATTGCTGTGTGAGAGTTGACGGCTGTCCTGCACTTCCTGGGGATGCACAGGCTCCTGGATTTATGGTCCCGCCAAGAGTGTGAACTGAGAGGTCATCCCACAAAGAACAGCAGGAGCTCTCAGGAAGAGGTGTGCACTGCCAGCAAAAATGCCCACTGGGACAGGATCCCTACCCTACTGCAAACACCACGAGGACAGCAGCTCTACTGTCATCTTCGATGCTGTCACCACATGCACCCACACTTGCCATGGTTCAGAGGGTCACAGTTGAGTTGTTAAAAAATTTCCAGTTCCTCTCTTCATCCCAATCAACAACTATGGGGCTTTGATTAGAGCAGGCACCACAAAAACAAAAACAAAACTGCGGGTTAAATCGATAGGACAGTGGGAGAAGAAAAATGGGGAGAGTGGTGTTTTTCTCAGAAATGGGAGAATGCTGAAATCGAAGAGATGAACCCGTATTTTCAGAACCGGAAAATATACATGTGGTCTGGGAACAACTTTAATACTCCACAAAAGGCACAGGTGGCTTTCTAGCTCCATTTCTGTTGAGACAATCATCCTGACCAAAAAAAATAAGCAGCTTATGGAAGAAAGGGTTAATCTCAGTTTACAATTTTAGGTTACAGTTCATCATTGTAGGGAAATCAAGGCAGGAATTCAAGCAGCCGGTCAGACTACTTCCACAGCCAAGAGCAGAGGGAAACAGATTCACCAATGTTACCAGCTACTTCTAGCTTTCTCCTGTGTTCAGGACCCACTGCCTAGGGAATGCCGATGCCCAAAGAGGGCTGGGACTTCCTGCCTCAATTAAAAAGCAAGACAATCCACAGACATGCTTACGGGCCAATCTGATCCAGGAAGTCCCTCACCCAGGCTCTCTTCTCAGGTGGTTCTAGGTTGTGACAAGCTAACATTTAAAATGAACCGTCACAGGTAGGGAAATCACTGCTGCTGAACTAATGCCTTTAGAGTAGCGTGAAGGGGACAGAGATGTCAGGATTCATTTGTTTCTTTGCTAATCTGCCACAGCTTCCTGTTCTTGCCTTGGAGGTGGCTCCCGGTACCTCACCAGGATGGCCCATTCTTTCAATACCTTGCATCTAGTTTCCAGAGTCCTGTGGGTGGGTGGCTGGCTATCCTGTCATGCTGATTTCCAAGAAGTCAGTCCTCAGTCAGAGTGCATAAACCCTCAAACTCACTCTTTCCTTGCAGCTTAGAATATCTGAAACAAGAGGAATCTAATGCAAGGACATTTCATCTGGGATTCCTGTTGTAAAAGATGATCCCCAAGGGTTGGGAACATAGTGCCGTAAATAAAGTGCTTGCCTTGCAAACATGAAGATCCAAGTTTGATCCCCAGGATTCGTGTAATAATGCCGAGTGTGGGAGCGTTCACTTATAAGCCCAGCACTGGGAAGGTAGGATCAAGAATGTTTGGGGCTCACAGACCTGTCAGTCTAGCCTAACTCCTGAGCTCCAGGCCAGTGAGAGACCCTGTCTCAAAGGAGGTGGGTGACATCACTGAGCAAGTGCACACTGAAGTGCATGCATGTTGCCACACACACTCACATACAAGGCTTCAACACCAGCTGGCTTCTGTGAGCAGGGCCTTCACCTGCTCATGGCGCCAATCCGAGGGCAGGTGCTGTCTGGGCAACGCCTGGGTCCAATTCAACATCAACACACGGTTTCTCTCCTGCAGTACTAACCTCGGCCTCAGTCCCTTTCCCCATAGCTCAGCGCCTCATTCCCTCATGTTCAAATCCATTTTCCAGTAGAGCTGAGAGAGAGCACGATTGGCCTAACCTGGGTTACGTGGCCAGGTGGAGGATCAAGTCCTAGGCCAGTCAATCCATGATGGAAGATCCTTGGTCAGCTTGGGGGTGTGCTCAACTGTCAGAGACGGGAAGAATCAGGATGAGGACAGGAGGATCCACTCATCTGTCAAGAGTGGGAGAGGAGCTATTCCCTAGACATTTAGAGATGGCTCCCTGGCTGTTAAGATAACAAGTGCACACTACTGATGATCTTCCACGTTGTGTTTAATGTGTGTTTCATGTGTCACACGTTCCCTCTTTGCTGTGCAGTCTTACCCAACAAGTTCCTAAGGGGCGGACACCTTGCTGCACAGTCATTTGTCTTCCTCCTTGTACTTCTGTTGCCTGAGGGACTGCATCACTCATCGGCAACAGGCAGCATCCAGGATCAGTTATTTTCATGTATTTGTTTTGTGGCAGGATCCTGGAGAGCAGAGGTCATGTCTTATTCATCTTGTGTCCCCCTTAGCACTTTGCCTGCTGTTTGGGGGCATAGCAAGATAGTCCATAAATCTGCTGACAGATTGAACGACTGATTTATATGCTGCTAGAGCCAGAGGTAGATGAAATCTTGATTCAACTACAAAACTACAGAGAAAAAGACCTGTGCTCGCTGCATCATTTCCGAGAGATTGCGGATCTCCTCTGGACTAAATAACGTTGCTGAGGTCAAGATAAATATGCTCTGCTCTGCGCAGCCCAGCCTCAGCTGCTGGTGTCATATTTCTAAGGGATTGGGAGAAGGCCCAAGCAATGCTGGTTTTAGCTGCCCAACCCCCTGAGGAGATCCTATCTTCTAACCCAGGCTCTGTAAAGGGCGACAGGTGCAGAGATGGAGGAAGGCGATGGGATGAGGGAGCAGGTGTCAGTCTTCAGAGACTCTGCCCCAGGCAAAGAGTCAGGACCCAGGGGACCACTGACTCCATGCTGTTCCTGGTCTTAATAGTTTTTGTTTGCAGTCCTCTGTTAGTTTTGGGAATCCCTATTTCCTGGAACCCCTGTATAATTTCCCTCACAACCCAGCACACACAACAAGGAGAGAGGAGAGGATGAAAAGTAACGATCACTTTAGATGTTTAAACACAGTCCATGAAGGCTGTCTTGGTTCAGAAGACTCAGTAGCTCATTTTGCAAAAGCTTTGCAAACCATTCTGGACCAGGCCATTTGTCCCTTTGTGGCTCATGCCCACAAATAGCTTTCAAACAGGGAGGTCCAGTGACTGGCCCAAAATCTCTCAGAGGTTTCTAGCAGACAGTCACCAAATGTCAAATTAATGAAGCCAAAGGATGAAAACGTGTGGTTGGAAATAGAAGAGTAAAACAGGAGGGTGGTAGTTGGAGCAGAGGAGGAAGAAACCAGGCCTGGGGCAAGTAAGGGGTCAAAAAGAAGCGACGGGAAAGGAGTGTGGCCAAAGGTAGGTCTGCACTGGCTACCAGCGGCCCTTCTGACACGCTGGCAGCCAAAGGGCAAGGAAGACGGAGCTTGGTCCCAAATTCGTTGCTCTTCCTAGAGGCCCCGCCCTCAAACTACCCCGCCCCGCCTCCCGCGCGGTGTCTTTGCGCGTAGGCTCCACCCCTGAGCCCAGAGACTCCGCCCCGCACTCAAGTTCCGGAAGTGGAGGCTGCTCCGCCTCTTCCGAGCCAGGTCGCGACCTTGAGGCCAGGAGTCGGATTTCTGAGCGTGCCGGGCTACCGCGGGCCCCGCAGCCTCCTCTCTCACCATGGTCGCGGCCCGGAACCTGCGCACGGCGCTCATTTTCGGCGGCTTCATCTCCTTGGTCGGCGCCGCCTTCTACCCCATCTACTTCCGGCCCCTTATGCGGCTGGAGGAATACCGTGAGTGACCTGTGACCCTGCCCGGTCCCAGCGCTACCGGGACGCCCTCAAAGTCTCTACCCTATCTGTTCGAGGAATACGGAGGAAGGAGCTGGACTTAGGAGTGAGCCCAACCGGGTTCCAGGCTCGCCCTGTGCAGCCCGGTGACCGTGGGCAAGTGGCCCCACCTCTGACTTTCAGTGTTCAGTCCCTAAATATATATCCGCACTATCAGCAACAGAACTGTGGAGCATCTTGGGGAAGTGTTGATACATGTATGAAAATAGCCTGCACGCAGCAGGTCGACCGTAAACACTAGTTCCCACACACAGTTAATATGTACTGAATGTTTATTTAATATGTGTCAGATACTGTTAGGCATATACTGGATCGTTGAATTTGCACAGCCTTCCCGTGAGGTAGATGTTACTACCATTTTACAGTTGGGGTCACACAGTAAGTGATGAGGGAAATGTTCCAACCCAGACTTCTGTCTCCAGAACCCCCTCCATCCAGCCGAGGAGGCAGAGGAGAGCCTTGATCATCCTGAGTTGAAAGGTGTTTTTATTGTGCATGGTTTCCATCCCTTAAAATGTCTTGAAGCGGAAATATTTCAAAGCTAAACTGTTAACCTGGGTTTTTGAGTTTTTCCTCAAATCGTTTTTCAGATTCTGCTGGTTTCCTTCATTTTAAGCTGGTTGCTCACATGACAATGGCGAATGTCCGGGGAGTCATTTTCCTCCTTCATCATTCAGGTCCCATCATTCTAAAAGCCAAACTCTCCTTCCTGGAGACCTATACCTCAGCAAGGATTAGCACTTTGATACATCTGAAAACATCTGTCAGAGAGGAGAGATAAGGCATTAGAGGATCATTTTGTTCTCCAGGAAACCTGAATCATCTTGAAGATGGAAGAGGGCCAGCCCATCCCCCAGGGGATATTAGCTGAGGCTGAAGCCTGGCGATTTGAAGTTTCATGTAAATGCTCTGCCCTTCGCCAGTGCTATAGCATTTGGTTTCTGAAGGCAGAGCATTTGAAAATACACACACGAATCCCTGCCAGCTTCTCATCAGCTCAGACTGAGATGGCCTCTGTGCTCCTGCCTTAAAGTCCTCCAGCATGTGGCATGCATAAGGTCCTGCAGAATTTGTTTCCATCCTTTTCGATCACCAGATCCCTGACCCAGGCTGTATTATGACAGCTTCTGGAGTTGGACTTGAGATGGAAGGTCTGCTGCAGGTTCCCTTAGAAAAATTCCAATTTTGAGGACAGGAGTGTAGTTCTTAGCTAGTGTGCTGTGTCATCTCTCTGGAGATGGTTTTGCATTGTCACAGCTAAGGGAGAGAAGGGGAGGTGAGAGGGCTATTAGTAGCTACCAGAGAGGAGCTGGGGTAAATTTTCCACAGTGCACAGAAGTCACCTGTGAGGTAGCATTGAAATGTTAGGGCTGCCCTGCTGTTAATCAGCCAGTCCAGAGGACTCATGCCCTGTATTTCTACACGTCTTCCAGGAAGTTGCTTTAGGCAGGCAGGTCAGGCCCTAGGGCTGTCTACATACCTTTTCACTTATTCTGATTAATTTGGCCAACTTTAATCAAAAGTCATAACTAAATCTTTCAAAAAGTAAATAATACTAAGCAGCTCATTTTTACCAAAAGTCTGTTTGTTGTTTCCCACCTTCTAAGCACTTCAACTACTAAGCCATTTAGTGTTCATGATAACCGTTTGTGGTAGCTGTTGCTTAAGTAACCTATCGGCAAGGGTATTTCATCGCTCTGAACCTTACCTGCTCCCTGGCTGTTCCCTGGTGGTGTTCACTGGACTGAATTTACAGGTTTGGGGTGGCTTAAGTGAAGTATTACTTGTAGAAATTCCTAGTATAGTCTCATATTAGGGACACTTTTAAAAGGAGGGCTTTGGTGAGGAATGAGATAGAAGCCGTGTGTGCCTAGGGCTGGCTGGCCTGGCAGGAAGCGTGTCCAGCTGGCTCAGTGTATGCTCAGGAACAGGGAGCCTGCTGTGTAGGTGGGCTTCTCAGTGCACTCAGATGTTCGTGTTTACAGTGGTTAACTGCTTCCCTTTCTTACACTCACCACCCGGATTGTAGCTGTCACTAGTGTCAGTGCAGTTTAGATGATCCACGGGATGGCCCCAGCACCACGTGTACTCATGTACAGTATTAGCCCAGCGTGTGCCCTGCTCCCTTAGTCACCATCTCTTCATCGCTCCCACCTGCCGCTCATGCCTTTCTGTGTGCGTTATTTTTCTTTCCTTCCTTCCCTCCTTCCTTCTCTCTCTTTCTCTCTTTCTTTCTTTTTCTTTCTTTCCTTCTTTCATTTTTAGAGCCTTAAAAGAAAATGTATTCTTTTCTCCTTTTAAAGTTTAAAAGTTGTTGAGGGGTGCACATACCAGAGCTTATGTGCAGAGATCAGAGGACAACCTTGTGGAGTTGTTTCTCATCACCTGCTTTAACACGGTTGTGGGGAATGAATTCAGGTCATTGGGCTTGCTTGGCAAGTGCTCTACTGGCTGAGCCATCTTGCTAGTCCCAGTTGAAATACACCTGGTACTACTTATTTGGTGAATTTGTAATGGGAAACCGTTGCAGTTTGTTAGGAAATGTGGAGCCCTCCGGGTCTTTGGCATTGGTCCTGCCATTTGTCCTTCAAATGCAGTCATCTGGCTTGCTTAATTAAAACCCTGCAGGTACCCCACTGCTATGCTCAAAGTTCAGGCAGTGGACGTTATTGAAGTATTTTAAGAAGGTGACCAGATTCACTGTATGTCAGCTTCAGTACCACTATGGGGAAGAGGGACCTGAAGGGAGAGAAAAAGGCAGAAAGATTGGTACTGAAAGTGTTTTGTTGTTGTTGTTGTTGTTGTTGTTTGGTTTAGTTTTTTGGCCCAGGAACTAGTACCCAGCCTGCAGCAGAACATTTCAGGGACTGGAGAACTAGTACACAGGGACTTCTGACTGATGAGTCCTGTCTTAGTCAGTGTTCTATCACTGTGAAGAAACCTGAGGACCAAGGCAACTCTTATAAAAGAAAGCATTTAATTGGGGCTTGATGACATTTCAGAGGTTTAATCCATTTTCATCTTGGCAGGGAGCATGGCAGCACACAGGCAGTCATGGTGCTGGAGAAGTAGCTGAGAGTTTGAGCCACAGATGTAAAACAGCAGCAGGAAGAGAAAGCCCCTGGGCCTGGGCTTGGACTTTTGAAATCTCAAAGCCCTCTCCTAGTGACACACTTCCTCCAAAAAGGCCACACCTACTCCAACAAGGCCACACCAAATCCTTTCAAATAGTGCCACTCTCTGGTGACCAAGTGCTTAAATATATGAGCCCATGGGGGGGCTTTCTTATTCAAATCACCACAAGCCCCAAGGCTGAGGGAGAGTGGCTCCTCTCTCCCTGACTTCAGCAACTGGGAAGGTAGTTGTGATGGTGCCAACTGATTGGAAGGCATCATTTTGAGGGATGAGGATAGGTACCATTTTGGGCAGCTGGAAGGTTAGGCACCAGTGTGCTTCTAGAGGTTGCCCAGAACAATCCCAGTCTGGAGTGGGGTGAGGCCATCAGCAGTATGCATCGGGGCCAGTCAGCTCAGTAGGTTGGGGATCTGGCCAGTGAGCCAAGCTGGGAAGACATAGTGCCCAGAACACCAGCATGTGAAGGGCTGATAAGTGGTCATCAGAGTAAAGGTCCTCAAAGGAAGCCTCAGGAGGAGTGGGCATAGAGAGGCTCAAAGTTAAGAGAGCCCAATAGCATCCAGAAGACAGCTCTTCAGGGATAGGGTGTGGCCCTAGGTTAGGTTGCTTGGAAATAGAGATAAGTGAAAGTATCCATTAGACTTACGAAAGAGATGATATAAACAGTTGGCCAATGGTGGTTTGAAAGTGAGCAAGAAGATTGCAGCAGGTTAAAGAGTAAGTGAGTGGTCTGTTAGATGGATATTTAAGTATGCCTGTCTGTTGGTAGGAATATGGCAACCCTTGAAGTAGGCCAGGGGCCTAAGGAGTTTTGCTTTCAGTTAGAGACAGGCGGCGCGGGAATACTTGGAGAGAGCAGACAGGCTAAGGTACTGACGAGAGGACAGTCTGTAGAGGGAGTGGCATGGGCCTGAGTTCAGGCAGACACAGCCTTCACATGGCAAGTTGTGGGCACTGTAGGTGGCAGCTTCTGCCAACTGACACAGGACGACAAGCTCTCCTCTGTAAATGAAGTGCATTCTCCAAGTGTTATCTACCAACCGCCCAGAGTCCTTTTGCTTTCCTTGCCTCTGATGGGGTTGACAAGATGGCTCATCAGGCATTTACTGCCAAGCCTGATAACCCCAGTTTGATTCCTGGATGCTATATGGTAGAAAGGGCGAACTGTACGGTTACCCTCTCCCCTCCACCTTTGTGCCTTTATTGGGTCTACTGTTACAGTACAGGACAGTGTCCTCCGGCCAGGTCACAAAGTACAACATCCTGTCACCAAGAAGGGAGTATTGGCACCAGTCACAGCAGCCCTTTACAAAGACAGAGAATGCTGCTCCCACCAATTGTGTTGGTGTCTTTTGCCTAGTCACAGCAATCCCTGTTTTAGGCAAACGGGATGATTGCAGGTTCATCTAGATTTCAATAACTGTTGTAATGGCAGCAAGTCCAGCACAAGCTGTTTGAAACGGTCATGGCAGAGCATGTCTTCAGGAGCTGGGATTTTCCTTTGGCAGCAAGCAGCTGTGATTTCTTTTTCAAGATAACCGTGGAGTGCTCAGAAGTGCCAGTGTGACATGAGCACAGTCTGGCTGGCTGTTTGGCTGATAGTCCTCAAGGCAGCCAGGACTTCAGGAAGGGGCCCAACAGCTTTCAGTTAGAGAACCATTCTAGCTTATTCACGGGGAGAATAGCTATCAGATGGGATGCTTAGGAGAAGGACTTTGTATTGATATAATAGTGATTGCAGTAGCACAGGGAGAGATGGTTCTCCTCGTGTCCTGACATGAACAGCACCTCCTTGACTGCTCCTTCCTGGCTTCTGTGACTGTCCCTCCACCTGAGCTGGCTTACTGCTTTGCCTCTGCCTCTCAGCTGCTTCTTAATGCCTCCTCGAGTCTGACCGCCCTGTATACACCGATTTGGTCGGTCCAACGAGTGGACCACAGCTTTTAGGGGCCCAAGCCATGTAGAGTCCCAAGTGTCAGGTCCCTCATGGCCAGCCTGCATGTGGGGAGTATAGGGCTGGGCAGGTTCCAGGATCTCTGCTCCAGTAGGATGAGCCCACGGGAGGTGGGGGCAGGAGTGAGAAGGAAGACTGCCCTGTCAAACAGAGTGAAGGAGAGCCCTGTGATGGCTAAGTAGCAGGCCACTGTGACAAGTGTGTCTTGGTGCACTTCATCTTGACATTCAGCATGATCTTTAGCTCTCACTGACTCATCAAGACTTGAGGAACTGCTGACTGGAGTGAGTACAAGGTCAGGCCATCCATGATGGCTCAAGTCCTGTTTTGACTCCTGGGGAGGTGGCAGTTAGCCTTGGGGTCTCGATCTGAAGCGAGGGGTTTAGATGCAGTTACGTTGGGCTTCTGGAGGGAGCCCAGGCATCACATTTCCCTTCTTGCTGCCAGTGGGGTTTGTCTGAAGATGTAAGGGATCATCACTTGAAGCCTGATTATGTCTTCATGTCCAAATCTGAGTCTGGCTCTTTAAAAATAGCATGTATTTCAGGCATCAAACTCAAATGCTGAAATGGGATAGAGTAAGAGCAGTTTTTTGGTTTTTGGTTTTTTATTTTTTAATCTTGATATTTCCCAGTTTTAGTTAGAGGTACAGAAAATGAAAATCATGTTTGTTTGTTTGTTTTACCAAAGATCCCAGAACTTATTTATTCCTGACAATTAGGTACCTTATCTGGTGTCATTCTGCCTATTAGTTGCTGGGTAGACACCAGATCCTGATTCCCTAACCTCGTCCACGCTGCCCTGTCAAGATGCCTTTAAGAATGAAGCTGCAGGCAGCAGGGTGAATGGCTACATGGGTGAGCGGGAGGAGAACTGATTCTCCTGCATCTCTCCTGTGTTCTTTCTGCTGTCCCTCGCTGCCCCCAATTGAAACTGTGTTGTCTATCTGGAAGAACAAGATTACCAGAAATCACTTGATGTGCACAGTGCCTTTCTTCTGAGGGCATTTCTCCTATTACATGCCAGGTGCTTGGAATATGCTTTTCACCCCATTCACCATGTAATGGAGCAGAATGCAGAGACAGGCTGAAGTCCTGTGTCCCAACTGGCATTTCAAGGCTTTCTGTATTGAGCCAGGTTTTGATGAGTTGTGCAGACATGTTTACAATGCAAAGAGCAGTGATTGAAGTGGCTGCTAGTTGCTTCAGCCAGCCAGCTCAGGTGAGCTGCAGCAGTGACGTGGCTTCTGCCACACCAACAGTTCCTCTCAGTTGGTACCTTTGGTCTCCGCAGCTGTTTCACACCATTGTGCTGTCCCCTCAGCCAGCTGCTTCACACCTGCTAGTCCATGTCCTGGGCCCAGCCCCCAGCCCCTGCCAGCTGCTTCACATCTGCTACTACAGCTGCATCCTCTCCTCAGTCTGAGTTTCAGTCACCATTCTGTCCCTGTGCCCTCTTGGATTTATGACCATTCTTGGTCACTGCCTCCTACTTGGGGTTTGTGTCCCCTGGCTTCTGGTTCCCAGCTGCTTCAGCGCTCACTGGGTTCTGGACTCTCCTGTAGGCGGCCTGCAGAGCCTAGTCAGCAGGAGCAAAATGGGAGTGCCGAGGAAGTACCTAAGTCTGTCCAGCTATTTTTAAACAGGTGATGCTTGAAGCAGCCGTCCGGGAATGGTCACATGTTGTTGGACTTTCTTGTCTGGCTGTTGTGCAGTTGCACTTTTTTTTTTTTTTTTTTAAATTAAAAAGCTGTGGCAGAAAAGATCCAAGGGCCATAAATCCTTTGTCCTTCACCCAGATTTGCTGGTGGTTAACAGACATCACCTTTGCTTTCCTTCCTTACAGAGAATACAGACACCTAGATTGCACTCATCACCATTATTTTGCTGAGCCATTTGAGGGTGGGTTGACGACATTATGCGCTTTTATTCCTAAGCACCTGAGCCTGTTTTTGCTAAGAACAAGGCCATTCTTTTACCTAATCACAGTATAGTCAAGAATTCAGGAAATTTAATATTGATACAACAGAGCTGTCTGGTGTAGAGACTGTGTCCACATATTGTCATTTGTCCCAATTAAGCCAAGTAAGTTGTGAGTTGCCTTTCTTCAAGTGTTGGTTGTGGGAGGGGATGGGGAGGTAGATGAGGCCTGCCTTTTCTCTGCCAGTGTATCTGCTGGTGCGTCACTGGCGCACCCTCAGAAAAGCAGCCGCGAGTCTGGCGAGGAAGCTTGCTTTCAGGTTCTGCGTTTGTGTGGTGGTCAGTGTTAAATACAGCATAGGCTGCACAGCAGATTTACTTCGCACTGCAAACCCTGGCTCATTCTCAGACTTCAGTCAGGCAGACTCTTGCTACCATCCAAAGTCAGCCTACCTGTATGTATAAACAGCTTTAATAATGCCAGGTGGCCCTTTGACTAGAGCGAACTCTCCGCAATTAACACTACAAATCAAACCTCAGCCTTAGCACCAGGGGGCAGAGTTAGGCTTGCCGGGATACTGGAGTGGGTTTTAGGCATTTTATGTGAAAACTTGCTCACAACTGAAGTCAGTAATTAGCTTATTTGTTCATGTAGCAAAAGCCTACTTCTGCCTCCACTGCTTCCCTGAAGTTCCTAGATGTTTGCTGTTCCTCCAGTGACAACGAAATAGAAACCTGTCAACTTCATCAAGACGAACGCGCTAAATCCGGAGAGACTGGTTTCTGTTTTCCCATTAGCAGATTCTTCATTCCAGATGAAGTGTCTTTGTGTGGTCTCCTGAATTTCCATAAAACTGCTTTGGCCTCAGAGTGTTTATAAAACATTAATGGATCTGAGAAGCGGGTGAATTTAGGTAGAAGCTAATACCCAGTTATCTCTTGACAGGAACTGGTTTAGCTTGCCTGTTCAGGCCAGGCCACCAAGGTGGCTCTTTCAGGACCCAGATTATGACAAGATTATAGCCTGCTTAGAACAAATCTCCAGCCTCTCTCCAACCTCATTAGCAATTAGCGAGAAGGTGCCAAGACAGGGCTTCCTCCCTCCCTGGGTTCTCCACTGCAGGACAAGAGGTTGCGACACAATTAGACATTCTGTCCCTGCCATCCATCTAGCAGCTTTCTCCCGGCAATGCCTGCCATCCTGCCAGCATCTTGGGCTCTGCAGCGGTACCTGTTTCTTTGAGATTCTTTGAGAACCTTTGGTACATTAGGATGGCCAAGTTTCTTTTGTCTGTGCATCTAGAATGCGTCGTAACAATTTTTTTTCAAACTTAACTTCTTCCTGCTTTCACAACATCAGAGATATCTTAGGTCTGGAAAATTCTTATCTATTTTTGTTCCTGGCAAGATCCATGACACTGTGATGTTTTGCTGGCTGTCAATAAATAAGCACAAGTTGGAGACATCCATGCTTTGATAGGGCTCAGGTATACAGAGTCTTCCACAATAAAAACCTCTGTGTTGTTAGGTGCCATTTGCCCCTTGACTTGGAGAAGGCCTGTTGCCATCTGCAGGTCCATAACACCTGTGTGCCCTATACCTGCTAGTTTGAGAGAGGAGTTGGGATCTCCCAGCCACTGTGCCTTGTCTTGTCCCTGCCCGTCTTAGAATTAGCTGTCAAGATTCCCACCCACCTTCACTACCCTCATAAGGTTAGTATTGATAACACTATCAGGGAAGTCATTTAGGACTGACTTTCTGTTTCTATGCTCTAGAAAAGCAAATTCGCTGACTATCAGTGTTGGCAGAAACCCATTTCTTGTACCTCCAGCAGGTTTATGAGGGTAGACATACTGGTCCTACAGCAAATAAGAGCTGAGAGTGGCTGGAAAGAAGCAGTTGCTCTATTAAGACAAAGGTCTGATTACTGCATTTAATCATTGCTGCTTAGGAGTCAACATCTTTTGACACAAAGTCTTCATTCTAAAAAAGCTACCATTTGTCAAGACACTTAAGATAATAATTTGTTGTTGTCGTCATAGGACTCAGGTTTCTTCTAAACCACTTATAGATGTGACAGAGAACTTGAAGCCCACACTCATAAAATGCTTGATTTCTCTTGGCCTCTGCCTGTTGGACATCTCCAAGTGCCAGGCTTAGCTGCTGTTGCCACAGCGAGCTCACTAATTGGCACGGCACCTGCAATCAATTAGGGAAGCTTCAATTATTCAAACCAAAGCCACCCACCCAAAGATTAATTTTCTGCTCTATTTCCTATCAAAAATATAGCATATTTAGCTTGGAGTCCAGTTCTTCAGTGAAGTGTTTTTAGACATCGTTATCTTGATAACTGTGCCTATTCTTTCTTTGTGGCAGCCTATCTCTTGTCTTGTCACACCCACCAGCTCTTAAAACTGTTCTTTCTGTTGAGTTGTGTCCTTTCCAAAGATTACAGAAAGAAAGATGTTTGAAGTGTGGCTCTTTTTACATCATGGGATCCAGCATCTCCAACTTAAAAGCTTTAAGTAATAATGTCCCTGAATTGAATCATACTCTTAAATATTGTGATTGGCCCATGGAAATTGAAAAAACAAATGCCCACACCTCCTTCCTAAAGAGTAATTAATTGTTGTATTGTGTTTCTCAGAGAAGGAGCAGGCTGTAAATCGAGCTGGTATTGTCCAGGAAGATGTGCAGCCACCAGGTAAACTTTACAAAGTTCCGGACAGTCCTATCTGGGGCTCAGGGCATAAGTGCTGTGGAGTCAGGGGGCTTGTTTTGTTTGTCGTTTCTCTTGGGAACCTGGTCTTGCTAATTATTTTAGCAAGTTCTTGTCAAGTCTAACCAAATATCATGCTAATATTTCAGTGTCCAGTACTTTTCACAAGGTTCTTGGGCCCCTCTTTTGCACGTGGTAAATGGGCATAAAATGTAGTTAAATACACAGCAGATCACCTGCTTTACAGACTCCCATACCAAGCACCACCCTGTAAACAGCACCCTCATGGGGAAGGAGTGTGTTACAGGTGAGCTGTGCTCATTGATGTGGGATTCCGGTCTGACAGGGGTCCCCAAAGCTCCCTTCAGGGCTGAATAGGACATTCAATTAACCCAAGCTGGCTCAGAATGAGAGTTTTTCTAGCTTATTAACCCAACTTCTGCAATTTGGGGGTCCTAGGCCAGATCCATTTTTTTCCTAGTTCCTAAGCCACTTAAAAACCCCTCCCAGCTGCCATGGCTGCCAGGCACCTCTTTGCAGGGTTCCAGCGGCTACTCTCACCCATTTCAGTGTCTCAGCCAAATGGAAATTGCATGGCTCAAGTTCCACATCATCTTGTTTGTTTGGGATCAAGGGGGTGTGCTTAGACATTTAACAATGAATCCCGATGGGGTTTTTGTGTTTCTTTCCATAGGGTTGAAAGTGTGGTCCGATCCGTTTGGCAGGAAATGAGGCTGTCAGCAAGTCTGATGAGGAAAATGGACGTCTTCATCCTGTGCACTGCGCAGTGGGACAATAGATTGCTCGCTGCGGCAGCAGGGCTGGTGAAGGAACTCTTCCTGCTGCCAGCGAGAGCCCCTGTGATAGAAACCGTGCAAAGACAGTGCTTCCCTTAAGTCCCCGGAGAACCTGAACAGATGACACCATCAGGAAGTGCCTTGTGGCTCCATTGACTTTGCCAGCCTGCAGGGTTCTTTGTGGAGGATCTGCTGCTCATGCAGTCTTTTTCACTTCCAAGCAGTGATGTGAACACGAGCAACCTGTGGGCTCAAGGTGCACAGCTGCTTTGCCACCTTCTGAATAAACGATTTTAATGCAAACTGCCGTGCCACGCTGCCTCACTGAGCCCTTTGAGAGTCTTCACTTGATAAAACTATTTGGCGCTGTTTAAGAATACACTGCTCAGCTTAACTGTCTCATTGAAAGTCACCCTGTACTATACCACACACAATGGAATCACGTTTGAGCCTGCCAGCAGCAAGGCTTTGGATATTAAAGTGCTTTCTCTTAGTTTGCTGCTATGCACAGCTTTGTACTGTGTGTGTGTGTGTGTGTGTGTGTGTGTGTGTGTGTGTGTGTGTGTGTGTGT
>NW_026596051.1:35493931-35516882 GCF_907164565.1 Psammomys obesus
TGTGTGTGTGTGTGTGTGTGTGTGTGTGTGTGTGTGTGTGTGTGTGTTTTGTTTAGATGGGGGGGCTTGCCTTGTTTTTGTGTTTTTGAGTCAGGGTCTGTCAGACTAGTCAAACCTTGGATTCGCAGAGATCCACCTGCCATTGGCTGGTAGCGTTTCTTGTAGTCTGAATTCTGATGTGAAGAAGCAGTCCTGCTGTGTAGATCCTGTCGAGTAGATACCCATGGAGAGTCATCTGTTTGTACGCAAGGTACACGTACACAGCGCTCTCGGAGACAGCTGTTCTGTTAGGGCCCCAGAGAAAAACGGGCCAAGTGAAGGACTTACAGGGTGTGGTCCAGCTAATAAAACAGTGGCTGTCGACCAACAGGAAGTCCAAGAATCCAAGAGTTGTTCAGTCCGTGAGGCTGGCAATCTCAGCTGGTTTTCAGTGTCCACCAGAATCTCGAAGAAGTAGCCTCAAATGCCAGTGAGAGCAACGGCAGGCAGGCGAAGCACACAGACTTCCTCATAGGCCCCTCATCGAGGCTGCCCCCCAAGAAGGTGTGGCCCAGATTACAGACGGATTTTACCACCTCACAAGATCCAGTCTAAAGGTGGCTCTCCCACTTCACATGGTTTAATTAAGAAAAATTCCGCACAGGTGTACCCAGCCACTTGGGTCTTAGTTAATTCCAAATGTAGTCAAGTTGGCAACCAAGAATAGCCACCACAGCTATTAATGGAATTTTCTACCAGGTTCCTCACCAGGAGCTGCAGCAGTGACTGTCAGCAACAGTTTCCTCTTAATTTTCTTCCTCCTTTGCTTCCTTGTCTTTTTTTTCCTGTGTCTTTTTTTCCTCCTTCCTCTCCTCTCTCTTTTCCTTTGATTCTCTTTCATTTCCTGAGCTCTGCCTACCTAGCCTCCCTGTAGATGACTTGGTACTGAAGAACTGGTCTGTTTCTTAGCAGAAAGCCTTGTGTGTTCTCATGAGGTGCTTGGTGGCATAATTTCATAATTGTGTACTTGGCATTTTTCTTAGCACGCTGCTGTCCCAATTATGTAATGACTGGCAAACAAATAAGATTGATAGCTCTAAAACCAAAGTCATCATTTTTGGGAGACATCTAATTGACTCAGTTAACAGCCCAACAGAGGAGGCTGACTAATTAGGGGTGCATTTGCCTACTGTTTTCCTCTGCAGGGTTCACCAAGAAGTTAACGCAATTTTAAGTCAAATCGTGCAGACGATCAATTGAGCCTTATGACTGAGGCTAGCGTATGTGTTTGGGAGGGCTTTCAGGCAAAAAGGGATTGAGTTTGGGAAAGGACTGTGGGGGCTGACCCAGTGTGTTTCATTTGTCCTGGGCCTGCCTCTCCCTGCCCTCACTCTACCTTTTTGCAATGATACGAGAACTGTACATCCTCAGTCACCCGGATGCTTACAGGAGGAGCACTCCATGTCGCACACACAAGACCTGCCATTGAGTGGTGAGAGGTGGCCTGGTGAGGCCAGACAGAGGCCATCAGAATCCAGGAGTTCTGGCGTGCGCCCCTCCAAGGGCAGGATAGAGGCTTCGCTTACAGGAGGCAGCTTAGGTGCGTTTAGGAAACAGGTCTGCTTTTGACTAGATACACTGTATTCTAATTTGGTGAGTTCTCAAGGAAGGTAATCATTCCCAAGTGCTTTGAATGGCAGCGCTTCCTACTGTTGCCTTTCTGGGACTAGAGACTTCCCCTGGAGGGGGGAATCAGATCATGGCTTCTTAAACCTTTTGCTCTCAGGATACCTACACTTTAAAATGCACTCTCTCAGGGCTACTAAGGTGACTCCAGGAAGAGTTCGGAGCTGCAGGCCTGAGAACAAAGCTTGACTTCCCAGCAGCTGGGGAGGAAGCTAAGCATGCCTACGCAGGTCTCTAACCCCAGTCTGAGCAGGTGTGAAGACAGGCAGACGCTAAGAGTTTGCCGGGCAGCAGGCCTAGCTAAAACCGTTCCCCTCAGGGCTGTAAGTGGGAGAGCAGGGAGAGGGTGCCCAAGAGCCTTTGGCCTCTGCGTGGGCGCTCACTCACCATAACACATTCTTTAAAACTCCAAAGTGCAGGCAGGGTGGCACACATCTTAATCCCAGCACTTAGGGAGGCAGAGACAGGCTGATCTCTGTGAGTTTGAGGCTAGCCTGGGCTACAAAGCCAGTCCAGGACAGCCAACCCTACTCAGGGAAACCCTGTCTCTGTGACTACAAAAACAAACAAACAAAAAACAAAGCCTAGAAAATCACTATTAAAAAAAACCCTCCAAATTGTGTTTATGTGAATTATTATAGAAATGTACTGTATTATAATCTTAAGAAATTAAGAATTAAATGATTCTTAAAATTAAGAATTACATGATTTTTTTAAATGTCAATTATAAGATTATATAGGTTAATAGACTGTTGTATGAAAAATTTTATTTTTTGAAACAAAGTAATTTCTGAGACTGGGGAAACAGTTTAGTGGGTAAGATTGCTTTTTATGCAAGCATGAGGACCTGAGCTCAAATTCTCAGCAGCCACGTGAAAAGCTAGGTATGGCCACATGCACCTGTAAACCCAGCACTGTGAGGGAAAGAGACAGGAAAACCTCTGCCGATGGCCTCCCACCAGTCAGGAGAATAAGATGCAAGGATAGAGCAAGACAACCAGACCCTATACGGCTTGTTGTGGAAGGGATATTAGACTCTAGAGGGCTTCTCTGCCCCAGCTAGTCTCCAAATAATAAAGACAGAGACCTTTGAGATTTATGAAAGCTTTAAGGCACAATGGCTGAGCAGATATCAACCCTCTACGCAAGTTTGCTATTTTCCAGCTACACACCCCAAGTTACTTGTGATAATTGTTCCTGCCTCGGTTGCTTGTGTTCCATCAGGCCAGTGCTAATGGTCCATACTGCACCATGGCGACTTCCTTCTCTTCAGCTTTCTCTCCTGCTTCTTTCTATAGAGGATATACAAAACTGCAGTTGTCACTGGAAAGAAACTGATAAGAAAACCAAACTTAAATGGAATCTAAATGTACTGTCATTGTGACTTCCTCCATTTTTTTTAACATAGATGGTAGCTCCCTCGCTTAGCTTGGTCTAGAAGGCTACTGGCTCCCTAGTTCCACCTCTGGCCCCCTGGGCTTTAGGTCTTTATCTTCAGGTACTGGAAGCCAGTCTTATCCAACCCAGCTCTGGGTGGCTGAGTCCCCCTCCCCCCCATACCCAAATTGGGTTGGGGCCTCCAGGATGTTTTTCCTCATCTTCCCAGCAGCTCTAGTTTGAAAGTGCTAGTATGTTCTTGGCACTTTTCTTAAGAAGGCAGTGCACCTTTATCCGAGAATTTTCTAATCTAAGCTTAGGTTTTATGTAAGTTCTTGTCCAAGTGTTGTGGAAGGGATATTAGACTCTAGAAGAAAGAGACTGAGAAATGGATTGCTGGGTTGGAGACCACAGAACAGAAATAGACTGTAAAAAAGAGTTCCAGATGAAAAAAGTCCACGGGTGCTTGAAGAAATAGCAAAATGGCACTCCATAGAGATACTGGATGAGCAGGCTTCAGCTATAGGCCAATATGGGCAAACTAGAGCTGTATGTTTACCATCAAAGCTCAATTACTAGGTGAAGGTCTACATGCAAAATTAGAAATGCAGATCCTGTTTGGTGTTGCCTTGGAACAAGTCATGTAATGGCTGTGTACTTCATGTTACAGAGTTTAGAGAGCTAAAATATGTGCACCACGCCACAGGTTCAAATTCAGAACTCCAGTAGGCTTTTGCCTTAAATGCTGAGGTTACACATTTGTGAGAAGTGATGGCTGTCTTGGGACAGAAGGGGGACAAGGAATATCCTAAGGGTAGATTAAATGGTACTTTATTGACTTTGGGTTTTTAAAAATCAGTGAAACAGGTAGCACAACTATTAAAAAGCACTGAATTTTAGAAAGGATTGCTCAATTAGATAAGCCTATAGAAGTCCTAATTCCAAAATGGAAGAAAGAAGGTATGTTGTGTTGGGAGAGATCAGAATAGGACAGACTTCTAAGAAAGAGGAGAGAAGAAGCCGGAGAAGAAGGAAGTCATCATGGGGAAGTACGGACCGTGAGCACATGGCCATGAGGGCTGGCTTGATGGAACAGTAGTAGCCGAGGCAGGAACAATTATCACAAGTAACTTGGGGTGTGTAGCTAGCAAATAGTAAAATCGCTTAGAGGGTTGATAGCTGCTCAGCCATTGTGCCTTAAAGCTTTTATAAATCTCAAAGGTCGCTGCCTTTATTATTTGGGAACCAGTTGGAGCAGAGAAGCCCTCTAGAGTCTAATATCCTTGCACAACAACGGCTTCCATCTGTACTTGTGTGCACCCACACATATTCTGTATACACATACCACATAAATGCTTGCAAATATCCGTAACAACAGAAGACCCCTGCATTCTCTATATCTCTCTATATTGGATCTGCTGTATTCTCTCTCAATCCTCAGGACAGCATGGGAGGTGAAATGTCCCCAGGAAGGTTTTGAGCCCCTGCTCCACGGGCAAGCCTTCTGAGGATTGTGTAGTTGCATCTCATCCATTGCCTCAGCTGGGCAGCTGTCCTAAATGTGTTTTGCTTTGTGGGAGAAGGTTGCAACGGGAGGGGAGAAGCTGAAAGCATACTCACTGTTACTGGCGTAAAGAAAGCTCTCTCCATTCTTTTCAAATGCCCAGCAGTACCTTCTGGAGGTTGACTTGGATCTACAGTTTTAAACCCGCAGCCAGAAATGGCAACACTGCTGAACAGCTGCTCAACACTGTGAACACTGAAATGTACAACGTGACCATCCCTTTGGCTGACAGGAAGCTCAAACACACTGTGGCTGCGCTCTCCAAGAGTTGCTTGTGGATGTTGGTCAGATGACTCGGGTTAAGAGCACTGGCTGCTCTTCCAGAGGGTGCACTTTGATTCCCAGCACCCACATGACCACTCACAACCCTCTCTAAGTCCAGTCCTGGGGGATCTGGTGCCCTCCTCTGGCCTCTGAGAGCACCAGCCATGAATGTGGTAAAAATCCATGCGACAAAACACTCATACACATACATAAAACTTTAAAAGAAGTGCCTGTGAGCTTTTGGGTTGTATTTGGCCACTGTGTTCACCTCACCCTGTTCTTGCTCCACTTACTCTCTTGCTTGCCTTCTCACTTTGGTCTCTGTCTTATACCGTATGCTAAATCCTTCATTTAAAATGAGATGCGGCATAGAAAATGTGTATTCAACTGAAAATGCTTAGTTAATAGAGGAGATGAAGTGAAATTACAAAGATGAAAATAATACAGAACATTAAATGTACCTTTTAAAAAGTTTAGACTTTGTAACAGTGGTGAAAACAGGAATACCTGGAATTCCAACACATGGCAAAGTGATAGAACTGTGGTGTGGACAGAGCTCCGCATGCCAAGATGCACTTGCTTTGGATACAGATGTGTAAGGGGATGGCTACAGTATGGGATTTACCAGTCTGGCACACCGGTGAATTCTCCCAGGTGTTGACACGGTACACAGTAGGAACTCCGTCAATACTGATGGACGGAATGGTCTGTTGAAAGAATGAGTGAACAAATGGAGTACTAGTTACAGGCATGGCCAGTGCCTACCCTTAAAAGTCAGGCAGACCAAGTGTGTTCCCTAGTAGGGGGAACAGGGACTGTTTCTGACATGAACTCAGTGGCTGGCTCTTTGACCACCCCACCCCCTGAGGGAGGAGCAGCCTTGCTAGGCCACAGAGGAGGACATTGCAGCCAGTTCTGATGAGACCTGATAAGCTAGGGTCAGATGGAAGGGGAGGAGGACCTCCTTTATCAGTGGTTTTATAGAGGGGCAGGAAGGAGATGAGGGAGGGAGGGTGGGATTGGGAGGGAATGAGAGAGGGGGCTACAGCTGGGATACAAAGTGAATAAACTGAAATTAATATAAAAAAATAAAAAAATTAATTAAAAAAAGGATAAAAAAGTCAGGCAGGATTTTTTTTTTTTTTAATTTGATTTAGGAGGAGCTGTGAAGAAATTTAAGCAGGAAGTTTCCTGAAGACTTCAAAACAAAGCCAGGCTATTCTCTCTAGAGCAGCCCTAATCATAGTGCTTAGCAGTGTAGTTAGGTTGTTTGTTTCCTGCCCAGAATGAGCAACAGACACAGGGAGAGAGAGAAAAAGCATTTAGAATCACTTGAATGTGATGAAGACACACTTGTTTGCATCTGATCATTTGTGTTTTCATTTCTTCTGCAGTTTATTCCATTGTTTTTTGCAAAGGCCCCCAGGAGAACAGGAGTTACCAATAGGCACAGAACTAGGGCTGTGGGTCAGTTGCCAGAGTGCTTGTTTGGCAGGCTGGAAGCCCTAGGTGACAGCAGGACTCACCTACCTGGGTCTTCCCTAAGCTCTATACGGAAACACCCACTCGGTGTCTTTGATGCAGAGACTTTTCTCTGGAGCCACGTGTGACCGCAGTAAGAGCTGAGAACTCACACCGATTGTCTGAAATTTTTCACGTTGAGTTTTGGCTGTTGCTTCTGCGGTTTTTATAAATTGATAAGTACTTTTAAAAAAAAGCTGTATCTACAAGATGTTCACTGGATACTAGCAAGAATCTGGAAACAGTAGAACCATACAATGTGATGGCCCTGTGAGACAGATATTTTAAATTATGCTTAAATTTCGCTAATGTTTTCTTAATGTTTTAGTATGTAGTATTTATAATTATGTGCACATGCCTCCTCTTATATATGTTGATGCTGTTGAACAGCAGTAAGGATCTCAAAATATGACCAGTCACCAATCAATTGCTCACTAGCACGTCTGCTTATTAAATATTTATTGTATACCTAGAAAGTAACAAAGCAATAAAAAGAATTATATTCAGAAGCCTCAAAGAAGAATACTGCTGGCTAAGCTAGACTGTTACAGATGTTTGCAGCTGTCTTTCTCACCATTTCTTCCTTCTTTCCTGCTAACATCTATTCCACCCTATTCCCTTTTCCTTTTCTGTCTCTGCTGTGGACGGAACTGGTCCCATGCTACAGGGGTAGACGTGGTCCAGGCTGGCCATTCAGAACACTGGATAATCTTTGAGGATCGGGATTCAGGATGAGCATGTGTTGATCTTGCCGGCCTATTGCTTCATGTAATCTAACAAATAGGCAGGAGGGTCTCTTGTTCATTGAGTTTGGAGCTTTGGCAGCCATGTTGACATGATGAAGCAAAGACGAACATCAAAGTCAACTCAGCAAGGTCCTGAGGATATGGCTCAGCCTCTTGAGTCTCATGTGGTTCTGAAGAAAATCAAGCCATAGATAAATAAAATTAATTTTAAAAATCCTTTTTTGTACCAATTTAGAGTGTTTTCTTTTTTTCTTTCCTATACCCTCCTTGGGGTTGTACATAGGCCCTGAGCATGTTTGGCAAGCGGTCTACCCCTGAGCTATATCCCTTACACTCTGCCCCTGGTGTACTTTCACTGTTGAGACAGGAGCTTGCTAAATTGCCCAGTCTGGATTTAAACTTGCTCAGAAGCCCATACAGGTTTTGAACACACAGCTTCCTCAGTCTCCTCAGTGACCTAGATCACAGGTCCTCATGGAGAGGCCAGGTAGTTTTTGCCACTGTATTAATAGCACAGTGGTCTCAGCATGGTGTCTCCATTTTGTATTTTCTTTTTTTTAAATAATTTTTTTAGATTTATTTATTTGTTTGTTATACCACATTCTGCCTGCATGCGTGTCTGTGCACCAGATCTCATTATGGATGGTTGTGAACCACCGTGTGGTTGCTGGGAAATGAACTCAGGACCTTTGGAAGAACAGCCAGTGTTCTTAACCTCTGAGCCATCTCTCCAGCCCTCCATTTTGTATTTTCACTTTAAGGCCTGTCCTGCAGTGAATTTCTGTCAGCCCCTTTCTAAAGGGTGCTAGTTATCGTTTATTCTTCTCCTGATGGCTTGGGGCCATACTGTGTGGGTCGCCTGCCTGGTCGTTCTCTAGAGGGGCCAAGGGGTGTTATTGCTGGTGACATCTTTAGCTTTTCTGGTTTTGTTTCGTGCGTGTGTGTGTGTGTGTGTGTGTGTGTGTGTGTGTGTATGTGCACGCACACACACGCAGCCATGTAGAGCGTTTTAATCTTTACCCTGCCTCCCAGACTATGGAGCAGGCTCCTGCTCCCTCCCTGGTTTGTAGCCTCTGGGGTTTGCAGCCTCTGGTTCACAGTGAGACTGGAGAGAGCATTTGGCCCATTAAATGAAATCAGATGTCCTCGTGTGAGCTGAGAGGGTGGATAAACCACATCGGCTTCCTTTATTTTGGCCGCCCCAAGGTTTTCTTCTTTGTGTTTGCTTTTTTCATTCCTTCATTTCTCTGGATGGAAAGGAGTCTTGGTTTTTCTACTGTTTGAAATCTTTTTACTGTAACAAGATGTTTGCAGTGAAGGATTGTGGGGGCCTGGGGCTTTATAATTTAGCAAAATTATTCCTTTTTTAAAGAAGGGACTATAGCCCATGGTGGTAATCTGAGCCTCTGCCTGACCCACACCTCGCTCTTCTTTTCTAAAACCTCTTCCTTATTTTGCAGCCTCTTCCAGCCCTCGGTGTCTGGCAAAGGGGTGGGCATGTTTGTATTAGAAGGAGCCATTCATTTAAGGCAGATGCAGAGATCATCTAGACAACCGTGGGTCTCCAGTTCCTCGGCTCCCGCTGAGTGTGCACGCCATGACTTACACTGGGGCCATTAGCTTCATAAGCACAGGCTGGAGTATCGGGCAAACAGGCCTGAGGGCACGCAGTGTGCAACCTTACTGGCTTGTGTGGACACCCAGTGGGGCTGAGCTCACGTGCAGACAATGGTGTTTAGGGGAGAAAGTGACCAGGCATCCAGTTCAGACATTACTAAGAGAACGGCAGCACTGCTGATTTTGCTTGTGAAATAAGCACACGCTGATTTCTAAATGGGCTCAAAAAAAAAAAAAAAAAAAAAAAAAAAAAAAAAGACTTTTCCTCTTGCTTGGTGTGCAGTCATCCAACAGACAGGATACCTCATCGCAAACCATTCTTCAGTGTCTGGAACCAAGAGAGCAGCACCCAGCTGTGTGTGGACATACTCCGCTTTTGAAAGTTAGGACTAGGCTGTTGGAGAAGTCCCAGGCAGGGGATCAGTGAACCCCAGACAGTCCCTCCCAGTCTCCAGTAATGGATCATGCGTCCTCTGGGTCACTTCTGGTTCTCAATCAACTCCACCTAAGCCCTTGGCCAACACAACACTTCCAGACGCCGTGTAAGAAATTGCAGTGAGTGTCAGAGGCTGGGTACAGACTGTCCCCAGGGCCCCGGCCTTCTGCCTGTGCTGCCAGCCGAGGGACAGGAAGACAAATGGAAACAGCTGCTTCTGTAGTGTCCAGAATATCTAACACCATCGCAGGCAGAGGAGAGGAGTCTTGTCCTCTCAAATACGTATATTGAAGTCCCAACTCAATGCACTTTGGAATGTGAATGTCTGGAGATGGCTCGGGGAGTTGATAAAGATAAAGCAGGTTATTGGGGTGGTTCCTAATTCAATAGGACTGCTCTAGCAAGAGACAGTGGGACACACACACAGGGAAAATGCATGAGGACACGAGGGAAGGAGTACATTTATGAGCCAAGGAGGGAGGCTGCAGAAGAAAGCGCTCTGCTGACACCTTAATCTTAGATTCCTGGCCTCAGAACTCTGAGCAAACACCTTCATGTTACTCAAATAAATCCCAGGTGTACTGCACGCATTATAGGACCCGAGCACATGACTACAGTAACTGCACAGCGAATGTGTGAAGTCACAACCCAGGGCCTCATGTCGCCTGTGAAATGATCCAGGTACACGTACAAGAGGGCAAAGAGGAGCACAGGGGACACGGCTCAGCCAGGAAAGAGCGTGGCCCATTAGCTTCCTGGCACTGGGGTAAGAAGCTGGGCATGGTGACTTGCCCTTGTAATCTCAGTGCTGGTGAGGCAGAGACATGAGGATCTCCTCGGACATTGTCCATCCTGCCCAGCCTGGTTGCTGAATTCCATGCCACCGAGACATCCTGTCTCAAGAATAAGGTGTACAGCATTCTTGAGGAAGGACACTGAGGCTGTCCTCTGGCCTGTACCCACATACGCACACACATGTATGTGAGCCCCTACGTACATACGCACCTGCACACACGAATACACATATGTACAAAAGTCAGCAGGGGAGCTGTGATCTCCTCAAGCTGCTCGGACCACAGGAGTCTTTTGTGCTTTTGGTTGAGAAGTGCCCATAACTAGAATTTAGAGAGATTGTGAGAAGGGAGGTCTCAGGATGATCACAGGTGGAGGGAGAGTTGGAGAGACACAGAAGGCATGAATGGTCTTTGAAGACTGTCTTAGCTAGGCTTCCTATTGCCGGGAACAGACAACATGGCTGTGACAACTCTTATAAAGAAAAACATTTAATTGGGGCTGGCTTACAGGTTCAGAGATGTAGTCCATCATCATAATGGTGGGAAGCATGGCAGCATGCAGGCAGACATGTGCTGAGAATTCTGCATTTTGATCCACAGGCAGCAGGAGACTGTGAGCCACACTGGGTGTAGCTTGAACATATGAGACCTCAAAGCCTGTCCCCACAGTGACACACTTCCTCCAACAAGGCCACACCTACTCTAGCAAGGCCACTCCTCCTAATAGTGCCACTCCCTAAAGGCCTATGAGGGCCATTTTTTTTGTTCAACCCACCACAAGGGGCCTCAGTAGAGCTGGGGTAAGATACTGGGTCATGTAAGTGAGCAATAGACAAAGGGAGGCTGAGATAAGCCTATGGAGGACATCCAGCCTCAAGCAAAGGCTGTGCTCTTTAGGAGAAATTCTTAGGAGAGGACCCCAAGCCTCAGATGAGGTCACAACTCCACTGAAATCAGTCTGTGGAAACGCTGAGCAGAGGATGAAGAGGAGGCATCAGATTACTGCCCCTGGGAGCTCAGAGAGAAGATTGGGGTTAGGTGCTGCTACTAGAATTGCAGAAATCTTTACCAAATCTTCACAGAGTGATTACTTTAGGGTACAAGATAAATCATGAACCTCTACACCACAGACACCAGCATTTCTGACACGCTTTTGTTAACAGCCAAGGGCAGAGACATCCTCCAGGCTCTGACCTCGGGCACAACTTGGAACACATCTCAGCTCAAAGGCACAGTCACCTCCGCACTGCTCTAGAAAGGCACCAGGTGTTCTCATAGTTCTACCTTAAGGGCTCTGTTCTCTCCATTAGGACTGTGTCCTGCTAGAATCCTCATGCGGGTCCCCACTACCTCCTTCAACTCTTTTCTCAGAGGCCTGAAATCACCACATTAAAATGGAACACCCTTGACCCTGTAACTAACATTCCTGACACCCTTGTTCCCTTCTAGCAACTCATAGTTGACACACATCCTATTGATACCCTGTGACAGTCATTACTATGTATGCTTCATACGTCTTTCCCTGCAAACCACTGTTGGTTCACTGAAGCACCTGAGCATCCAGAGCAATGTGCAGAACAATAACTGAAGCGGTGGATGTGAGATGTGGGTGTGAGATGAATCCACTCACTGAAACCCCAGAACTGGCTGACTCTTTTTCCCTCCCTCACTTTCTCTGTCTCTTGTCACCTCCCAAATAAACATTGTGCATCAGAATCCTTATCTCAGAGTCTTGACTCCACCTAAAGGAACTAGTTTCCTGGCTGAAATCAAAAGTCCTAAGTCACATTTCTAAATACGGGCTTTGGGGATTGATTTGTAGAAGAAACCTCACAGAAAGGTTCTAAAACCCCTTCAGAACCTGCCTGCAAGATGGCTTCTTGGGAAAAGACTCTTGCCACCAAGCTTGCTGCCCTGAGTTCAGTCTCCTGGACCCACCTGGGAATGGGAAAGGGCCAGCTCCACAAGCTGTCCTCTGACCTCCACACACATGCCATGGTACGTACACATGCCCCACCTCAGGCCGCACGGACGCTTGAGGCCTGAACCTGGATACTTCCTGTGGATGGTGAGCTACCACTCCTAGGTTTAGGAGGAGAAGATGCGGGGGTGGAGTGGAGGGCGGTGTACACACTAAATGTAATTTTGAATATCATTTTAGAAGGAATTTTAGAACAAGAAAGATGACAGAACTCATAGCCAAGTCTTGGGGTGCTTAGGGAATCCGGCTGCTGTAACCGAATACCTGCTGTGTGAGCATTTTTGGAGAGGAAGGATTTGTTTTAGCTCTCAGTTTAAGGGACTGCCTGTCTATACGGCTCATCTATGGCGGTAGCTGCACATGGCTGCTTGCTCACACTTAGGCAGAGCAAGAAACAAAGGTCATTCAAGAAACAGGGTTGGGCTAATAGCCTGTCCTCAAAGCCCAACCCCACTCACCCGTTCCCTCCACCAACTCTCCACTTCCTGAGGGTTTCTTCTCAAACAGCACAGCGTTTGGGGACCAACTGCTCAAACACATGAAGCAGGGGAGCAGGGAATTTCACACTCATACCATAGCGGGCACACTGTTCCCTGGAGATATCATGGGCGTCTGAGGATGTGCTCAGTATTCCGAACCTCTGAGCAAAATCATCCCTCTACGTCTGACAAAACCATCTGAGGTAAATGTTGACACTCAGTGGGGCTGGAGGCATATCAGCTTCTCACAGCGCATTACTCTGATCAGAAGCTATTACAGCTCCGGATGTATGATTAATGTTTGTTTACAAAGAAGAGAAGCAACTTCCGAATTCATCAGGTGTGTTGCTCTTTGAAGGGCTTCTGCTGCAACCACACTTGGGTACCAGTGGTTATCTGACTCCCTCATTCTGTGCAGGAGGCATCTAAGCTGGGGATGGACCAACAGGCTCTGCTGAGGTCCCTCTTCTAGGGAGTGAGGGAGGAGGGCCCAGGCTAGAACTTGGGCCTGTGGAGTCTCATTTCCACATTCTGCTCACTTCACACTAGAAGGGAGTGATGTGCTTTGGGCACTTGGGGGTTGTTTCATCTAGAGAATATTTTGATAGAGCTTCAGTTTTTTCTTAAAAAGCACAGTGAGTGAATTTTTCCTATTAGGAATTAAATCAGCTGCAGTGAAAAAAAAATGCTAAGTATTTTCAGGACTGAATAAGCCTCTCTGTGGGAAACAGCTGCATGGTGTATCAAAGTCATGCTCAGGACACATTCACTCTGTCCGGAAGCAGCGTGCTATAATTACTCGCCTAGCATGGGCCCTGGCATGTAGAAGGCTCTTGGTTACCAAGTTACCCTCAGGGAACAAGCCATGCCACACACAACCTCCCCCCACATCTCCTCCTCTAAACTGAGGAGAACCTAGATTCAAGACTCAACTGTCAGGACCCAGAAGGAGGCACTTCATTGCCCCAGCCTCAGTTTCTACATCTGTAGAAAATCAGAATTTATTAGCTTTCTGACATTCTCTCAGCCTTTATGATCCCAAGTCTTGTGGCCTAGATGTTCCCACATAGCCCTCCCAACTCTCACGAGCTCGGATTTTACCAAGTTTAGAACTGATCTGTTTCTGGAATTGGTTCTTTTCCCTTAACCCCAGGTGAAAATAAAAGACACATGCCTTCCTCTCTGCTGGGCCAACTCCAAACAAGCAGCCAGGACATGAGCACAGAAATGTCAAGTAGAAGTGAGGGCAACCACAGTATGGGGCAGTCCAAGGCCTGTTTCCTTTAGCCAAAGGGAGGCCACCCTCATCTGAGCCAAGGCAGGGAGGAAGGGAAGTGAGCACCCTCACTCTGACAAGTTTAAGGAAGGGTATGGGCAAGAGGGAGATGGACACAAGGGCTCCTTCAGAGCCTTGTTTTAGCTTCCCCTTTACACTGGGGAGAGACTGCCTGAGGCAGTTCTGGCCTTTATCTCTTTGGAACTTTTAGCAGAACATCTTGTTACCACTCTGGAGAAAGGGAGAGACCAGGAATGTAAGCTATGGAAAGAATATTGGGTTAAATCAAATTTTAATTATCACTCTGCAATGTGTCTGTGTGTATAAAATAAATCAGTTGGTTAGTCAGACTTTTGCACCAATATGACACAATATCTGAGCAAAACAAACCAAAGGAGAAAGGATTTCTTGGCTCACGGTGTCAGAGGTCTCAACCCATCAAGGTGGGAAGGGCAGCTGACATCACAGAAGCCAGGAAAGGACTCAGGGCAAGTTCTGATCTTCAAGGACACACCCCTGCTGATCTACTTCCCTCATCAGTGCCTCACCTCCTACCATCCACCCACCTCCTGATAATGCCATCACATTTTGAGTCTATTAATGAATTGACTAGTCTGGAGCCCTCATGCTCCGGGCATACCTCCAGGGCCTTTTCTCTGAACATCGCACTGGAAACCAAACCTTTAAGGTATGACATGGACAGAGGAGACATATTTCATAGTTAAAGTATAGCTGTTACTTTTAGAATTCCTCCTCTCAGACTTGATTCTGGAGTCAAAGGTAGTTTAAAGGAGTTTCCTCAGTGGCAAAGGGAGGAAGGCTTTTTAGGCCTAAATCCGAGTTGTAGAAATAGTCATTGAGAGCAAGCACGTATGTGGACCGTGAACTCTCTGGCTGCCAAAAAGGCAGACACAGGATTTCTGCCTGATAGACGTGGAAGGAATGGACAAGCTAGACAATGTCATTTCACAGCTCCTAGAAAAATAATTGATTTAGACAGTGATCATCAGTGGACGAACACATTAGATGAAAGGTTGATGAGCAACTTGACCATGGAGGGGCCAGGCTGTCACTGCCAGCAATGGTAATCAATCTTAATGTCATTGAAAGTAGGACACTGTGTCTCTCCTGATGTAAACGCAGCAAGCAGCATGCAGGCTAACCACGAAGGGTTCCGGCCAAAAATACCATCCCAGACCCAGAGCTCCGTTTTCAGGAAATAACGTAGGGCCTGGGAACCAAGAAACTGACACCCATGGTGTCACAGGAAGTCCAAGAGACAAATCCACAGCCTTAAAGATTTAAGAACAGACAGATTTAAAGAATAATTGTCGATTTACACAAGTTAGCGGTCTACACTAAAGATGACATTGGTGTGTTTGTGATTGGGATGGCTGGGAAGAGGGTCTCCATGCAAGCAACAAGAGCTGAGCTAGGGTCCACAGATCCCCCGGCATGCAAGCCAGCCATGGCTGCATGTATTTGGCAGCAGGGGTGGGGCCACCTCTCCCCTACTCACACCCTTGGGGGTGGCTCACAATCAGGGTTAGCTCTACTGTGCTGCCTAGGCTAGGGGCAGGACCAGCTTAGCATACTACCTCAGGCAGCAGAGCAGACCAGGGACATTTGCATGGCCTGTGGGGATAACGTGGGTCTGGGGCGTCAACACAGCCCCCCGGCTGCAGCAGGACCCAAATCTCAAGTGGCTAAAGATATCCTTGCAGAATCTTGGTCATGTCTCTGGGCCATGCTCATTATTGTTTAAAATGTCTTAACATAAAGAGCGAGAGGGTGTTAGTATTGTAGTCTATTGCTGTAATTCAAGACTCCAGGCAGGTTATTTATGGAAGAACTGAGGTTTAGCTGTTCATGGCAGCTCATGCCTTAACATCCTAGCTCTTGGGAAGCTGAGGCAAGAAGATGCTTTGAGTTCAGGCCAGCCTGAACTAAACAATAGGACTCTGACTTACCATTCTGACCACCCCCCCCCCCCACTAAAAAAAGTCAGGGAGCAGAAGGCCTTATTTTATCTCACAGTTCTAAGACCATGAAGTCCAAAGGTGGGCACGGTAGTACATGCATATCTGTAATCCCAGCATTTGAAAGATAAAGGGAAGAGGATCAGAAAGTTCAGCCTTGGCTACATAGCAAGATCAAGGCAGGCCTGGGTACATTAGACCCAGGGCGGGGGGGAGGAGGGGGGTGCGGAAGAAGTGGAGGAAAAGAAAAACGCTTCTTTCACATATACCCACAAGTGAAGTTGCTGCACTATATGGTAATCCCATGCTTAACCTGTTGAGAAAGCATGCTGCATGCTGTACATTCCTATTACAAGGGAGTTTCAGCGCTCCACATTCTTACTGGCTGGGCTTTCTTTTTTCTTTTTTGTTGGAAGCCATTCCACTGAGTGCAAGGTAGCTTTGGTCTGCCCTTCTCTGAAGTCCCATTCTCTTCTTGGCCATCCCCCAACATCTTCAGTTCGCTCCCCTGCTGCAGCCCTCAAGAGTATAGCATCATTGGAAGGCTTTCTAAGTGTTTTCTAAGTAAACAGAGATGTCTGGCTTCTCTTTACAAACTGCGGAGGCCAAGGACTTCCTTGACAGACACGTTGTGAAGTTTCCAGTTCCGCACAGTCTGTTTCTGAAGGGAAGCTGTGCAGTGGGCAGTCTAAATGAATCAATCCCCTGGGGCTAGACTGTGGGCTCCTCCTCCAGGAGGTAGTCACAGCAGGCTCTCCCTTTACTTAGTGAATATTTGTTGAGAGTTAAGGGCGCCTTCAGTCGTTTTCGAGAGAGATGGCGTCACTAAAGAGTGTGCTCATGTGCTCCCACCATGTAGGAACATATCATTAAGTAAAGAGCCGCGAGGATGTGTAGGGGAGTCACTCCAGTGAGGGAAACAGCACTGTCCTTAAGACGAGAACTTGTCTGAAAGCTCCTGGAGTGGACAAAGAGGACAGTGGAACTGGAGCACTGCTGTGAAAGGCAGAGTAGATGAGAGATACAGAGAGAGGCAGTTACCATGGTGATGAAGGATGCTTCATGTCTTGGGATCGTCTGTAAAATATCACAGACTTAGTTGCTTAAAACAACACACGTTTTACTATTTCATGGCTATAGACGCTAGACAACCAAAACCAATATGTGGACAAGGTTGGTTCCTTGTGAACTGTTCCATGCCCCTCCCACTGGCTTTAGCAACCTTTTACTTTCCTTGGGGAGTAGATTCCTCATTCTAATAGTTCCATTAATTTTCATGCACAATTATTCTTGTGTGTGTTGGTCTTGGTGCCCACATTTTCCCCTTCTGAGGACACCACTCACATTGAGAGGATAGCCTTCTGTATTCTAATCTTCCCTTGTCTGAATTCATGATATTAGTCATCACCCTGCTTCTAAATAAGGGTGCATTCTGAAATCGTCCACATTAGGATTTTCATGTATTTGGAGGAAAACACATTTCAGCCCTAATGGAAGGCAGTATGTTGCTAAACTGGGAGATCTAAAAATGTGGGTTCGTCATAAGACAGCTGAAGCTCTGTATTAGAGAAGGGTCCAGGTGTGGGGGTCCCTGTAGGTGTCATAGCAGACGGAATTGTGAAGAGATGAGAACAAAACCTTGGTTCAATTTGCCTTAGTTAAACTGGATCAAACGCTGGGAGTCTGATGCCAGGTGGTTTTATTGCCAGCAGATTTAAACACAGTGCAATCTGGAGGGCGGGGGAGCTGTTCCCGGTGTCGTATGATCCCAGTGCACAAGGAGGCATAATTACATCGAAACTCATCTCGAAGTACAAGTGTCTTCTTCCAAGAAGATGTGTCCTAGAGATAGACTACCTGGTTATCTTAAAGGCCCGGAGAAAGATCTGGCCTGGTGAAAGATCTCACTAGTGATGCAGAATTCACTTGGGCTATTAGGCATCACTGCTCCTGATGCTTGGCAGAGCCCCTGGCTATACAGATAACATAAGGTTCATTTAGATTACTAGCCACCGCCAGTGCTGGTTGTAGGATTTTGATGTGTCCTAGCCCAACAGATAATGCAGCTCACCAGGCTGTAAACCACCTTCAATTCCCAGCTTTCTGGAAGGGAGAAAGGGCCCTTACTTTTGAGAAGATAATCCTGTGTGTTTAGCATTCCTGGTTTTCCTGGAGATCTGTGGACACAAGGACCTTCATGCTCCTAACACCTAGGGATTCACAGCTGCAGACTTCTAAACCTCAAAGGTTAAGAGCCTGGGAGCCAGTGAAATTGTAAACCTGGACGATTAAGGTCAAAGCACACACAGCAAGCTCTTTTCCTTTGTGGTTGGGGCTCACAGTTCCAACATGAGCAAAGGGCTGTTTCCTGACCAGTGGGCTGAGATGAGGCAAAGGGGCATGGATGGGAAAAGCCAGCTCTGGAATGTGGTTTCCTGTGCTCAAATCCAAGCAAGCACTATCAAGTAGGGCTGCATGATCTTAGGCAAATTCCTTTACTGCTTGATTCCCTTGTTTCTCTGTCTAAAAGCTGGATCTATCTCAAAGGATGATTGTGAGATTAAAACTGCCAGGAGCCCAAGGTTAGAGCAGCACCAGCCCTGGGTCACTGCCCCAGGCAGGCTAGTGGGCGTTATTATCGGGGTAGGGATGATGGCTAGATCTGCTGGGATGATGGTCACCTCGCTTCTTTTCTTTTTTCTTTTTTTTCAAGTTCAATTTTCTTTATTTAGAATATTATTCTGTTTTTATAATAAGAAATAACATTAATAATCATTCGAAAATTGGGGCCAAAGTGGGCATAATGGTATGGGTTTTTCTTTTTTTTTAATTCTTTATTATTATTATTATTATTAGTTACATTTTATTAACTCTGTATCCCAGCTGCATCCCACTCCCTCATTCCCTCCCAAACCCTCCCTCCCTCATCTCCTCCCTGCCCCTTTCCAAGTCCACTGATTGGGGAGGACCTCCTCCCCTTTCATCTGACCCTGTTTTATCAGGTATCTTCAGGACTGGTTGCAAAGTCCTCCGCTTCTTTTCAAATGCAACGTGGAAAGTTGTTTTCTAAGGCTCAAGTCAAATTGCTGAAACCAATAGAGGGTGGTAAGGCATTGAGGGGTTTGCAAGAGCAGAAACCTGGGAGGCGCTGGGGAGGAAAGGTAGGATCTGGAGAGCCAGCTGGAAAGTGAGGCCTCAGAAAGATGGAAAGTAGCTGACTTAACCGAGCCTCAGCAGGAACAGGGTGGGATAACAGAGACTTCTCCCTCACACTTGTTCACCTTTCCCACCCTACGAAGTGTTTTTCCAGTGGCCATCTTCTCCTGGAAAAAAATGAATCCAGCTGGAGGTCAAAGAACATAGAAACCCAGTTGATTCCAGGACAGAAAGAAAAGTATGGATCTGATTGAAATGGGAAATTTATATCATAATCCCTGTATTAACCTGATTTTTGTTTTTGTTGCAGTAACAAGAACTAGAAGCAAAGCACTGTATAATTTTTTTGTTGTTGTTTTTTTGCAAACTCATAGTTTTGGAGGCTGAAAATCTAAGATGGAACTACCCTATTAGCTCATCATGTAGCAAGAGCACCCCTTGGATGGATCAGACCTTGGCATATGGCATCACAGTGGGACTTCGTGTAAGAGGAATTATGTGGCAAAACAGGAATCTATGGGGCGTCCTGGGTGCCAGGCTAACTGTTAGGATCCAGAGGAAACCACACATACCTCTCAGACACCAATCTCAGTTAGATACAGATGGTTTATTGAATGCAACACCCCGAGACTGACCATGGTAAGGGACACAGAGTGGACTGGGGAGCCAAACTGTGATGACCAACATTCTTTAGAGTCAGCTTATAAAGGCTAAAACAGCAATTAGCTCACAAGGGGGTGGGGGGGTGGGGAACGGTGGAACAGGGAATCCCTTCTGATTTAAGTTATTTTTGCTAACTAGACAAAGCAGTTCTAGCTGACCTTTAATTGATTGGTCCCAAGTGGAGTTTATAGTTCAGGCCAGCTGCATTTATGGTCGGGGAATTTCCAGTAGCAACGCCACAGAGTCTGCTGAACATAAACATAGTTTTTGGTCAACTTGACCTTACACAGAGAGCTTTTCTCTACATCAGCAACAAGTTGAGATGATGTGGCTTGTAGGGCCTGAAACAAAAATGGCTATGTTTATGCCAAAAGGACTAGGCCTCAACACTAACGTCTTTATATCAACTCACCTGGAGAACACTGACCAGCTTCCAGAAGTCCTACACCAATCCCTTCCAAGGGCAACAGAGGTTTTCCTCTTGCTTACACCAAGTGTGAGAGCTAAGCATTCCTTCTCCACCTTGAAACTGTGGTCACTGTAGAAAAGAAGCAGGGATAAGGGCTGAGAGAGACCCCCAGTGGCCCATTGGCCTTGCACTAAGTCCCGCTTCTTAGAGATTCTCCACCTTGCTTCACTGCCTGCCGAGGACCAAGTGTCTGGATTATGAAAGCTAGGGGGCAAGCCACATCAGAAACCCAGGACCCACTCTTCAAATGCTGATCTTCTGGGGAACCCGGGGGCAGTGTCGTGGAAACAGTATGTGTTCCTTGAGCCACAGCCCCGGAGAGAAGAGGCTCACAGTGGCTGCGCACCGGAGCACCAGGTGGCTCCTGTCAGATGAGAGCTGTGCCCCTCATTGAGGTCAATGTCGTAAATTACCTGTGCCACTGGTTGGGGCAGTTCAGAGCCTGAATGGGGCCAAGCAGGTGATCCCATAGAGAAGAATATTAGCTGCTATCAATGCAAAGTCACATCTCTTCTGGAGCCAAATCTGAGTGACTTGGCCTGAAACACAGATTTAGGTTACCCTAACCTCCTTGCTTTGAAGGGTTAACAGTTTGCTAAAGTGGTTTTTTTTTTTTTTAAGATTTTAAAAAAGGACACCCCTCCCCCCCATGTGTGTGTGCCACGTGTGTGCAGGAGCCTATGGAGGCCAGAATCAGGTGTCAGGTGCCCTGATGCTGAAACCACAGGCGGTTGTAAAACACCCCCCCCCCCAGTATTGGTACCGGGAGCATAATTTAGTTTTTTTGGAAAAGCAGCATGTACTCTTAACCTGCTGAGACATCTTTCCAGCCCCCTTGATGAAGATTTATGTTAACACAACAAGGAAATCTATAAATCAAGGCACCTTTCAAATACATTGGTAGAAATGAACAGGAGGTAGGAGGGTGGAAGAAAAGCGGGGGAAATCTCTCTGTAGTTCTCAGCTGTCACCTTAGCCCTTTGGTTGGTAGGAGATAGTGGCCTGTAAGTTAATCCAATCCAAAAAGTTTTGCCTTTCAGTCAGAAAGGTGTCGGGTCAAACATGGAGGTAGGAAAAGAATGGATATTAAGTGGGCTGACGGCAGCCCAAGGTAAACTGAAATTAGCTCTGGGTCTGCAACATTCCAACCTCTCCACCATCACTGAAGTTCATCAGCCTTGCCGGCAGGTCAGTGAAAGCTGCATTTCATCTCAGGAACTCTCACTAAAGACTTACATTTGAATGCCCAGAACTCATGGAAAAGGCTAGATGTGTCCACATGTATACCTAGAACCCCTTTTCTGTTGGGGATGGAGACAGGAGGATCTCTGGAGCTTGCTGCCTTGCTCCAGGTTTAGTGAGAGAGCCTGTCTCAGGGAATATGGTGGAGACTCATGTATTCTCCTGTAGCTTCTGTCTGTACACAGCATGAACCCCACCACAACTACACACGGAGAAAGGGGAGAGAGAGAGAGAGCATGACAGTCTGCTTCTTCATCCCTCTGATCTCACGGAATGACACAGGACCCTGGAAACTATAATTTGAAGGTATTGTACGTCCGATATGCAAGCTAAGCAAGAAGAAAACCTTTGCGGGGTTCTCAGGGACTTGGGCCTATCATTCCTGCAGCCTCACAGCCTGGCGTGTCCTGCCTGGCGCTGACACTGACCTGGGTCTGGAGATGCCCTTGGCAGTAGAGAAAACATTGAACATGGGAAGCTGTTAGGTACATTAAGGCGGAAAGAAAAGAACAAGCTGTCCTCCTGTCCTCTGGTCCTGAGACTGGGCTTCACGTTTCTCCATGGCTGTGCCGCCTGAGGAAGAAGCACAGAGGTGTGGGCAGGAGGCAGGGAAAGTAGGGAAGGCAGGGTGCAGCTAGGGACCCAGGGTCTGAGGGAAGAGCATTCGGGGGTGGGGCATTTCTAGGATACTCTCAGCCCAGAGCAGGCACTAATTAGGAACAATTTTCCCCTTCCAGGAGCTGTGCTGAGGTAGGCACTACAGCCTTTGATGATCTGTTTGTGTTGTGAACATCAAAGGGTAAGGAGGGTCCCCGCTCTGAAATTTAAATGTGAGCTTTTACCTCACCTCGCAAAGACTTGCTGGTGTTTTAAGTAAAAGCTTAGGGCATCTCAGTGGAAGGCGAGACTTGTGGGCTGGGCCCTGGGAGCGCATGCTGCGGCAAGTCGCTGGTGGGTGGCGCCATCTGGGTCAGGAGGAGGTAGGAAGGCAGCACTCCCCCGTCAGATTAGAGATCACTGTGTGGGAGATCCGGAGGTCATGGGCGGGGTTGGCGCACAAGGCACGGAGACAGTGAGAAGGAGACCTCCGTCTCTGTCAGCGTCGGACAGAGCATGAGGATTGGGGCAAGGGACGCCGGGGATGTGTCAAATGGCTGAGACAAGGTAAAGCAAGGATGAGAGAAGGTCGAAGCTCTCACGGAGGCACACAGTTGGACCTGCATGTCTTCTGCCTGGGACGGCATGAGCGCTGTCCCCTGGGGCCAACGGAACTACAGTCTGCCCATAGGGAAGTACAGGAAGGTGTTGAAGAAGTCAAATCACCCCAAGTCACTTCAAATGCAACCTGGGGTGCTAATGGGTAACCAGGGCCGAACGCTGCTCTGTGAATGGTGCTTCCCAGAGCGTGGTCCCCAGGTCTGTGGCTGTAGTGTCACCTAATTGTTCCTGTTGACCGAATGTTTTTCTAGCCTCCCCAGATTAATACGTTGGAGTCAGCCAGGTCAGAATGGCCCTTTAGAAGGGGACTAGTGTGCTGCTGTGGAGCAGGCCCCAGGGGCTCCCGCCACCCCCCTTCTCTTATATGAGAGTAAAACGAGAAGACAGTGACTCTGTCAGCACCTCATCGTGTATGTCTCAGCCTCTGCATCTGTGGGAAGTAGATGTCTAGCAAAGCCTCTAGTCTGTGGTATGTTTATTACTCTAGTCTGTGGTATGTTTATT
>NW_026596051.1:35516892-35532927 GCF_907164565.1 Psammomys obesus
TAGTCTGTGGTATGTTTATTACTCTAGTCTGTGGTATGTTTATTACTGCCACTGAACAAGACGGGAGCTTTCATATCTTGCAACTCCATAGCTCAGGTGGTCCTAGATGCTCTATCAGGCAGGGGTTTTATTTTTCTCAGACAGTCAGTCCACAAATAACTTTGAACACATGACAGTACAAAGAAAGAAAATGGGGACAGCTGTGTGATCCAAATCTGTCTTTGATACCCTGATGCTATTGAGCCTGGTCACAGGAGCCTGCAATCCCAGTTGCCTAGGGTGCTGGGGTAGGAAGATTGCAAGTTCAAGGGCAGCCTGGGCTTCAGAGTTGGGCAACTTGTTTGAGACCATATCTCAAAATTAAAAAGAAGTCTAGAGATGGAGATTAATGATAGAATGCTTGCCTCGTACACCCAAGGCCCCAGGTTTAACCCCAAGTACCACAGAGGAGAAAGAAAAGGAAAGACGATCCTGTTGTATCTTACAACAAACAAGACAACCCCCTCGCATGAAACTCGAGTGTGTTAGGAATGCCTACACTAGACCACGTCTTTCTGGACCGACAGCCTGATAATGGCTTCTTCTCCTCCCAGACTCCTTTGCTCCCTGAGTTATTCGGGTTAGAGTGGCTCCACACACACATGCATATGTGTGTGTGGTAATATACATATGAGTTATGTATACAATACACTGTGTATATGACAGTATATATGTACGCTGTGTGCATACAATATACATATGTGTACATTATGTATGTAGCACACATCATCACATATATGCGACAAACACATGCATATGAAAAGATATGTATGGTATATGTATGGTGTGTACATATATGATGATATATTACATGTATTATATACATGTATACATGATAAAATACATAGATCTGTATATAATAATATATTTGCATAAAGAGAGAGGAAGAGCGATTATATGAAATTGGCTGATAGAATTGTGAAGTCTGAGAAATCTCAAAATCTACAGCTGGCAAGCCAGAGACCCAGGAGAACAGCTAGTGGAACCACCGTCCAAGTCTGAAGGCTGAGAGCCAATCGCGTGCAGGCTGGTGAGAGCAGGCAGGCTGCAAACCCAGGAAGGGTGTCCCAGCTGGGCAGGCAGCTGGAGGCGCCCCCAGTCCTCGGTCTTGGGTTCACATCAGACAGGGCTCACCCACCATGGGAGGGCAATGTGCTTTGCTTCATCTATCGATCAAATCATCTCATCCTGAGGTACAGACACATCAGAAAATAAGTGGCCAAATTCTGGCCCCGTGGTCCAGTCGAGTGATGCATGAAATCAGCAACACAAGCATCATCAGCGTTTCCTGGAGAGCCGGCCTCCTTGACAATGGACCATTGGGGTGGCTGAATTTCGTGGAGGGCTGCCCTGTGGACGGTTTAGCGGTGTTTCTGGCCTCCACCGCCAGAGGCCGGAAGCACACCTCGTCCCACCTACCACTGTAGACAACACAAGTGTCCTCAGACATTGTCATATGTTTCCTGGGGGAGATTTTTTTTTTCCTCCTTGAAAATAACCAGTGCTATAGAGCTGCAGGCTAGGAAGGCACTTCTGGTTCCAAGTCTCATTTGGCCCTTGGGGTTGGGGGGGGTCCTCTAAAGCAGTGGTTCTCATCCTTCCTAATGCTATTACACTTTAATAAAGTTCTTCATGTTGTGGTGACCCCCAGCCATAGAATTATTTCGTTGCTACTTCATAACTGTGATTTTGCTACTGTTCTGAATCGTAATGAAAATATCTGATATATACAAAGTATCTGAAAAAAAATTCCCAAAGGGTTGAGATTCACTGCTCTGGAGGAAGGCGGGTCTTCGGAGGACTCAGGTGCTTTGGACCTGAAGGAAGTTACCTAAAGACACCAGCCAACGATGCTGCTGGGAGATCACAACACAGACCAGAGCTTTAGATTATAAGGAACATAACAGCAAATTCTGGTGGCCTCTTAACTTAGTCCCAAGAGCTCTCCTGGGGCCATCACCTCTCCTCTACCTACCCCTTTCTGATAACGGACCTCAGCCCCAAGAACAACAGCTCTTCAGCATTGGTTTCCAGCGATTAGTCTTAGTTGTGGTCAGGTGACCTGAACCAAGCCAATTAAAGTCTCTCTCCAGCACTTCCACCCTGAAGCTACTGAAGGCCCTGGGTGAGGAGGTACAAATAGTATCTGAGTGCAGAGATTACAAACAGCTGTGCCTCCTGCTGCGTGCAGTAAGCTGAGGTGGAGAGGGATTTGGAGAAGAGAGGAAACTAGTTTCAGCCCCTCAGCTTGCTTTGTTCCTGCCTTGCCTGCGGTTTTACTATCTGAGGCATTAACTTCCAGCTCTTTGCTTAGTGAGTTGTCATACTGTGATTTATAAGAAGGTGTTTATATATTTAAACACTGTCCCAGTTTCCTGGCATATAATTCCTAAGAATCTCTGAAGTGGTGAGTGAGTGACCTGTATGCTAATGAGATGGCTGGTGTCTGGCAGCCTGTAAGTGCAGCTTCCAGACAGGGGCTGGACCCAAGAAAGACTAAGACAGGATGAGATGGGGCTTTTCGGTACCACCCACTCCCTAGCAGGAAGGATGGACTCTTATCCGATCACCAATGACCAGTGGTCTAATCGTTCAGGTAATGATGTTTTCATATAAACCCCAAACAGATGGCTTCAGGTAGATTTTGCGCACCGGAACTTGTGGGTTTTCTTAAACAGTATGCACCTCCCACCCCATCTCTTCTCACACGCTTTGCTTAGGCATAGCACTCTTTGAAAGGATACTGGGGACAGTCTGGAGACTGAGAACTCAAAACTCAGCCTCTCTGTCTGTATAGTGTCATAAAAGCTGGCCTGAGGCTGGGGAGATGGCTCAGCAGTTAGGAGCACACGTGGACCCACGTTTCGTTCCCAGTGTCTGCGTCAGGTGGCTCACAGCTGCCGGTAACTCCTGCCGTAGGCGTTCTGGTGCTTTCTCTGGCCTCTTTGACATGCACGTCTGTGGCTGCGGCATACATTCACACAGAACACACATACCCATAAATAAAAAATAAAATAAACCTTTTCAAAAAAGGAAGAGCAGAGCTGGGCATAGTGGTGCATGCCTGTAATCCCACACTCATGGGGGCAGAGGCCAGCCTAGTCTACAAAGTGAGTCCAGGACAACCAAGACTACACAGAGAAACCCTGTCTTGAAAAAAAAATTTTAAATGAGAGAGAGGGAGGGAGAGAGATAGAATAACTAGAGTCTGATGGAGAATCTCTCATGGACATGTTTGCTTGCTTGCTGTTGGGAATTCTACACCTATAAGTCACAAAAATATTGTGATGGATTTTGAGAGCAGAATTTTGCGTATTGTAGGAGATAGGGTTTGTTTCTGAGTATGTCAGGTTTCTGATGCCTCACAAAGAGGCTTAGGCTGCATAACTAGGAAACAGGAACAAGGCAGGGATGGAGAGGGACAATGAGATATCAGGAGCACAAGCATAATGAGGCTTCTGCTCTCAGGCTCGGGCAAGAGCACAGTGGGCATCCGAGGTGAATGTCCTCTTAACATGTCTGTCCTTGGCCCTTCCGTTGCCACTCTTTCTGGTGGCCATCAGAGAGTTTGGCTGTAAATTAGAAGTCCTGTCTTTCTGAGTTCCTTGGGGAACTCTAAACTGCACTTGTTTAAGATCAATTCTGTTTGTTCATTTGTTAAACAATGATTGAGTACCTACTGGGAGTCCAGTGTTGTGGTAGGTATCAGAAACAATAACAGATAAAGTTTCTGTCTTCAGAAGGCCGACAACCTAGTTGAGAAGAGAAATGTTAGGAAAATGGTAGCTTGAGTATCTCAGAGAAGAAAATGCAGTAGCCCATAGGTGTAGTCCATAGGCATGGTCCATAAGGGTGGTCCTCAGGCATGGCTCAGAGGCATGGTCCATAGACATGCAGAGAGGGAGGACCAGAAGTGGGTAGTTGAGTTGACGACAGCAGGAAAATGATTTGTATTGCAGAAAGGAGACTAAGAGAGAAAGCACAGAGAAATGGTAGTGAGGGGGAGATAGACAGAGGTTGCATATTCATGCACGTATATAACAAAAGGCAAGGAATCCCCAATAGAGGAGATTACAATGCACAAGCAGTCTCTATATTCTACCTGACAAACGTTGTTTAAAGTTGATGAGAAACTAGACATTATTAGCCTCTGGGATTATAGAGACAAAAGGCAGCATGCCGCTCGACTCGTTGACCTAACAGTGAAGGACTCAGACAAGTTAGAAGGCGTTGGCCATCAGAGCAATCGATGTTATTGGTGTGAAGTGCTAGGCACTCAAAATTCAACCAAGGCAGGGGGAAAAATGCTCCCAGAGTGGTGTGGTTGATAGCTGCTAGAAGGCGAGAAGGTAACAGACAGGCAAGAAGAATAATTCAGGACAGGCCGAGAGGCCAGCCAGGAGAAAAAAAATTTACTGGGGAGGCACAGGAATGCAGTGAGTTGTGGAAAATAATGACTAGGTGTTGAAGCTAGCCCACACAGTCTAATATGGACTTGAAATGTTACCCGTTACAAAGAGTGACGGTAGAAGTGGCAGTGGGGTGGTCATGTGTGCTTGCTTCAGGGAGTCCCACATACCAGTCTTGCCCCCAGCATTGGAACGGATAGCTGTTTCCTCGGCTGAGCACGGCATGAGGTATCTGGCTTGCGCTGAGGAATTTGTCCTACGTGAAAAGCTCTTTAATCTAGAAAGAACTTCAGCACTCTAGGATGTTGAAGCACTAGCACTGAGAAGCCAGAGGAATGATCCTGAGAACGGCAGACAATTGCACTGTCTGCCTGTCTCGTCTGTGTCTCTCTGTCTCTCTCTCTCCTCTTCCTGCTCTCCACAGATCCGGAAACTCCTGTGTTATAATTCTGCTGTTTTCAGGATGCAAAGCCTCTTTGAGAATAGGTGTTGTAGCCAGGAACCCTGTTCAAGTCTCACTTCCTCATTGTGTGCCTCAGGCAAATTGCATCTCTTTGCCTTCATCTCCATCCCTTCAGCTAAAGAATATGGGTAGCACACTATTAGGGGAAATGAGTGAGTCTGCCTATGTGTCTTTAAGTAACATTAAGAATGTACTTGACCGTCATAGCATCACTTCAGACTCTTTCTGTGGGGAAGATAGAAGAGGGCTTGTTTAATGCCCTGGAAGCTAGTGTTAAAGGTTTCGTGGTTACAGGGACAGCGCAGGGTCCTAAGGGTGTGTTGGGGTCTGAGCCATGTAAAGACTCAGCTCTCCCTTGCACACTGCCTTGAGGGCCAGGCCTCCAGCTGGGATCATAAAGTCCCCATTGGTGGTTAGTGTGCTAAGAAACACACAGCAGTTCCTTATAGGGTGCTGGGTCAGATAGCCAAGAGACTGCCAGCAACTTTGTTTGGTTGTGGCCAACCTTGGCACAGAATGAAAACTCTGAAGGCTTTGTCAAGGTTGTCCAAAGTCTGTGGTAGGAGACAGGCTTGGTTTTTTGTTTGTTTGTTTGTTTGTTTTGTTCTGTTTTGTTTTGGTGTGTGTGTGTGTGTGTGTGTTTTGTGATGGGTAAGCTCCATTTTCAACTTGATTTGATTAAGAAAAATTCATGCCTTATTGAGGTACACCTTCGGGTGTGTGTTATGAACAGAGACTCACAGAAAGTGATAACTGAAATGGAAAGACTCACCCACAATATCCGTGTCACTATCCCACAGCCCAGACTGAATAAGAAAGAGAGGAGAGACCAGCTAAGCACCAGCATTTGCTTTTCTTTGCTTCCTGGTTGGTAGCATAAGCCAAGTGCCTCTACTTCCCTGCTCTCTCCACTGTGATGGACTCTACTACTCTGAACTATGAGGCAAAATAAACCCTTCTTGGCTTAAAATGCTTTTGTCAGATATTTATTTGGTCACAGTGGCAAGAAAAGCAACTTACACACCTCTGATGTAGATCCTCCTCCTATGTCCTGCCTGTCTTTACCCCACAGTGCCCAGGACCTCTGTTCAGTTAACCCAAGCTTGGCTGTAATTATGGGTTGTAGGTAAAATGTCCTCCAAAAGTTCATGAACAGAGAGTTTGGTCCCCAGTATGGTTCACAGGTGGAACTTTGGGGGAAGTGATTGAATCTGGAAGTCTCTGGATTTACCTATGGGTTGATGTGTTTGTCATTTGATGAATTATTGAGAAGTGAAGGGAAGTGAAGAAGTGGGACTTAGCTGAAGTAAGTAGCTCCTGGAGGTATGCATTTACAGGCTGTAGCTTGTCCTCTCTCTCCCTCTCTCTCTTTTTCCCTCCCTCCCTTTCTACCACCATAAGGTACAATCTACTCTGCTACATACATGCTCCCAGACATGATTCTGTGTCTCACCATAGGCCCAGAAAGAATGGAGCCAAAGTACTGTGAACTGGCACCTCTGAAACCATGAGCCTACACAATTGTTCTTTCTTCCCCATGTGGTGTCTATCTGCGGAATTCTGAGCTACTGCCTCAGACTCTTCCTCCTGGTTCCCAGCCCATCATGATCCCAAGCCAGTCCTTCCCTTCCCACGCCTGTTCAGTACTGTCAAGAATGTATCTCTTCACTGCAAGAATTTTTGAATTTTGTGCCACTCAGGGTTGCTTCTCCAATAGCTCTGAAGTTTACATGGCCTCATCAGTGAACTGGCTGAGGTCACAGCGAGTAACATGTGGCTACTGTTTGCATTCCCATAGCCCCTGGTTCAGTGCAACCAGTGAAGGCTAAGTGAAGATTAGGAAAGAAACTTGTTATGGCCTTGTTCGGTGCCCTGCTTCACTTGATCCTTTGGTGGGGTGGGTGCTTTCTCTCTAAAAACTGATGGCAATTGCTCTCCAATGAACAACCTTCTGGGAGTTTTCAATTTTCTGTGAACTTCAAAGTCAGGCAACACATGAAGTCCCTGACAGAGGGCGGAGGGGTTGGAGGAGTTGGGGCTTCGCTGCTCTCATCTCCTATTTGGATGTTTTGTCCGTTCTTGAATCAACTTGAGTCTTTTCTGCTTGGCATTTTTTCTTTTGTTTTTATTTGTTTGTGTGTTTATTTGTTCATTTTTTGAGTTATATAGACACAAATGATTTCAAACTTGCTATGTAGCCAAGGCTGGCCTTGAACTCCTGATCCTCTTGCCTCTACTTCCCGAGTGTGGGGCATTCATCTGTGTACCGCTACATCTAGCTTAACTCCTTACTCCTTGCTTCAGTCAGTCCTGATTCCATCTAAGCTCCATTTTATCCCTCTTGGGGAACATCTCCTCATATCACAAGACCCTAAACATAGACCTGTCGTAGACTATAAGGTCCTGTGCTTCCTGTTAAGTGCAGTCCCTGGTACGACAATGTCTATCCAACAGTGCTGGAGTGGGCAGCTGAGAGTGAACAGGCACAGGAGCTTTTTTAGGGCTTCTGAATCCCCAACTGGGGACAGCTCCAGAATTTCTTACCACATCATTGGGAATTAAAGAAGGGATGAGGGAACACGTTAAATAATCCACACTCTGCATAATTTAAGAATCCATCCAAGAATATTTAATCTTCTCTGGCTTCTAAAGCTTCTGTAATATAGGACAGTCTGTGGGAGGCTAGGGAGACCCATATTCTTGGAAAGGGGGAGTGACTCCTTCCTCTCCTCTCCCCTTCCATTACCATTAGTGATCAGTCAGGTTCTTTCCAGTTATCTCAAGCCCCTGCGGATTTCTATAATGAAGCCAAAGAAGAAGGAAGCCACGGGAAATAAAAAAACAACAGAAATCATCGAGAGCGCAGAGGCTGGCTCCTCTCGCCCTCTCTCAGGCTGTAGGGAATCCTCCGTCTGCAGCCTTAGTGAGGCAGACCCTGCAATGCCCCATTTCTACCCCAGAGACTGTTCAGTAGGCTTGCTCAGGGCCATCGTCCCTGTCACCCCAACTCACAGAGTCTAGAACTCTGTGCCTGAGAAACTTTTTCCTAGAGAACATTTTTCTGGAAGGCAGTTGGTCCCTCAAGCACAAGGTTCTCATGCCAGGGAATCCATCACTCCAGGAGCAATCCTCAACTAGTGACACTCAAGAGTGCCTGTGCCAACGACCCTTAGGCTGGGGCTCACTCTGAGATGGAGACCCGCACGTTTCTGCTGGACGGGCTTTCAGTTGCTCACTGCTGTCGTTGGCTCAGCAACGTGCTGCTAGTTGGCTGCTCTCTCCTCCTAGCCGCTTCCACTTCTGCAGTTTCCTGGGATCACTTCCCAAATAAGCCACTCGCACTCCATCATTGTCACACGGCTTTCTCCTTAGCAAACATGATCTCCAACATGATCTATAGCAAGGCCACTCTTGTACGTTCCCCCACTATGCTTTCTGTTCCACGAGCTCATCTTTCCTTCAAGTTGGCAGAGCCTTTTCTAAATCTTTAAGCTCTGTTTTCATGCCTTTGGCTTCTCCATTTCAATACCTCCTTTCTCATAATGTGGCTCATCTGTGACTCTTCATGGCCTTCATTTGGCTAGAGCTGTCTTTAAACATTCTTCCATTTGCCCATTGACAACTGCCTCACTCTTTGCTAATTTCTCAGTTCAAATCCACCAAGGAGAAATTTAATAGTCCAGCTCTTTCTTGCACAGGGCTCAGGCCAACTCATGGATTGGCTGTGCTTGGGTCAGCTTATCACCTCCTGTTCAATCATCTGTTTTGGGTAAGAAACTGGCACAAGAATGCCGGAGATTAGTGGCTTTTCGAGACCCTGCTCACTTTTTATGTGGATGACTGATGTGGTTCCTGGTTTATTTCAAATATAACTTTATTTTCTGCTTTCCAGTTAAGTAGACCCCAAGTCTTCAATACTGACATGGAAGCCTCCATGGATTTGTGTAAACTGAACCATGGTTGCATGAGAACTGGCCCCTCAACAGGACTGTGGGTAGTGTCTTTGTTGAGAAAAAGGCTGTGTGTGTGTGTGTGTGTGTGTGTGTGTGTGTGTGTACTTGTCTACTTTTAGAAGGAATATTTTTTTCCCCACCATAAGAGGATCATTCCACATATGCTGCTTTATGTAACTGCTTTTTTCACCTTTCATGGAACATTTTTCCATGTCATTAAATATTCTCCAACAGCCTCATTTTGATATCAGGCTGGCCTTCAGACACGGGGTTTCCCACTCAACCCTCTATTCCCCAGGACACTCAGCTGTGAAAGGCACCGATTTACACAGGTCAATCTAATGAGCTTGTCTTGCTTCCTCCCAGAATTCTGGCAAATTCTCTGCCGACAGATGATATGCAGGCTCAAGGTTCCTATCTCCTGTGCTTCCCCAAGGCCCCAGACTCTCAGGGGAAGTCACCAGTCAGTGCTCCTATGGATTCTTTATTCCCCACATGCTTTCTACAGCTCAGGATACCGTAAACTCAAACCATCAAAAACTAGCTCTGAGTGCTCCCATAGGACACTGCTGCAGACCAGAATTAAGAATCGGGACCAGAAGTTGTCTGGCCCACACTCAACCAGGAAGTTGGTGGCAAGGGAAAGACTCAAGCTGGGTCCTTGTGGCCTCTTCTTGCCACCCACCTCCTACAGGGTAAGGTCTGAGCATGTTCCTGAGATCCGGGAGGAGCTGACAACTGAAAGACTCTACCCAGGGCTCAGCCTCTGGGATTGTTGATGCCCAGAGCATCTGACCACAGCCTCTTACTGGACCACATCCCAGTTTCACATCCCAGGGTGTGGTGCACTTAGAACAGCTGCCTTCCTGGCTCTGCAGTGGTTGGGTAGACTTCCCAATGGCAGGCCTTCCTGTTGCCAGGACAAACAGTGGCCAACATGCTAGACTTTGCAAACTGTCTCTAGCCACAGATAAACTAGCCCCACTCCCCAGCCCTCTGAGGCCATAGAAGGGATAGAGAGGTGGCTGAAGCAGACTCTGGATACATCTGTCCTTTTGTGAAGTGTTATCCTCAGGGTGAAACTCAATTCCTTGCTTCCTAGAGTAACTTGGAGGGAACTTTGACACTGTTAAGATCAAAGGAGCCAGCAGTGTGCTTCGGAAGCACATCTTCTATGCGAATGCAAGGCTGCTCCGTGAAAAATGGGAGAATGTTTATTCCAGCACCTCTTCTTAGGAGTCTTGAACTCTCAACCTAACAGCGAGAACTTTGCTTTCCTGCAAGAAGGCAGCATGAAGAAACTCCTGAGGCCATAATCCTCTCTACACTAAACTAGCTTTGGCTTAGATCTGGCCTTAGGTCTTGCTGAGTTGGGCTGCCCTCCTTTTCTCATTCCAGAGGTAGTGATGTGTTTCCTGCCCAAGTGTAGCCCCGCTCTAGAGACTCCAGCCGCTTTTGCAGCATTGCCTAGACAGTTCTGGCTTCTGTTTTCGTGGAGGTTAGTCTCCAGTGCAGATATGTTATTGCCTTCTGGGCATCCTAAGGTGCGTGCTGCCTCATTTCATTGTGAAGCTAGAGTTCACCTACAGACTGTCATTCAAAGGACCAAACACCCCTGGCAACCTCTGTGTTTGCTAACAATCAAATCAGTCCCTTAATTTCTAAGAAAAAAGAGAAGGGTAGCAATGACTTTCCTTGGGGAAGTGGTAAGGGACAAATTCTCTAGCTGAGTGCAAGATCCCCAAAAGTCTGTTATGTATCCCTTATCAGGAATCCTGTGCCATCCCCCGCTCACACCAGCTCACCCGACTCCTAGGCTCGGAAAGCTGGAGTTTGCACTCTACAGTCTTTATGAACTTCTATTCCATTGAAACGGTATACATTTCATCATTGCAAGTCAAGAAGAAGAGGATGTTCTCCCACCACCATGGGGAAATGGGGAGGTGACCTTAAGGAGGTGGTGAATCCCTAGCCGCAACCAGAGTGTCTCACTCTGTATCCAAGGACTTTGTGATGGACATTGCAGAGCAGTCACAGAGAGTGAGGCCCCTGAGCAAAAGTAGAGCCTTGGTTGCATGCCCAGTGAAGTCTATCTCCACTCCAGGATGACTGCTGATGATTGATTGGATCCTTGGCTGAATGGGATGCGGTTTATTGAGGCTGAAAACAAATATAGGAAGAGACATGGTAGAACTGAACGGAAGGGTGAAAGCTATCCATTAACAGTTCGCTGCTGAGCACAGACTGTGTGTGTCAGACTCCCTTCCTAGAACCTAACAACGTCGTCTAATGACAGCCATATTAGCTGGGTGCCATCGTGAGCTTCGGTACCCTCACGCCGCAGACGAGGAGACGAGGCTCTGCAAGATGGAACAATGGGATCATGGTGGCCGTTATTAATGTAAAGGATGACTAATTAGCTCGAGGGCTTAAAGCTGGTGGGAGAGGTGGAACTGGAATGCAGGCCCTGGCGTCCACGTCCCTAGCCTTTTCACAGGGCTGCCTTTCCCTAAACTTAGGGGACAGCTCAGCCCACTGGGAAGCTTTCTTATAAGGGGCTGTCTTCCTGTGGCAAAAAGATGTTCTAAAGAGAAGTAATTTGGGTCACCCAGGCTCATGACACTGATCAATAGACAGGAGGTCGCTGATGGTAAGGGAGCCAGAAGAATCCTGACAATTATCACTTTGCCCGTGTTTGGAGTGGGTCACGCACTGGGCTCAGTACTTTACAGGCACATTTAGAGCACAGGATGTCGGGCTCTTGTCCCATTTTATGAGAGAAAGAAGCCAGAGTCACAGAGCTCGGATGTCGCCCCTCCAGCCTCAATGAGCCAGACTTGACCCCACATCTCTAAGCCTCCAAAGCCTCTGCTTTCAACAGCCCAAAGATCCAAGCTCACTCTCACTCCCATTCACCTCGGGAAGCCGTCATCGGAAATGCCCACAGGGAAACTACACAGCGTCGTCAGCCTGTGAGGTCTCGTTTCTTTGCAAGTCCTAATTTTTTTACCGTGAGCTTGGAGATTGCAGGGCTTACAGAATCTGCTCCTTCTTGAGTCAGCCCTCAGGCATGTTGAACGGAATTCTGCCCCAGATGCTTAGAATTCCCTGTCCCTCACGTGCCATAGTCTCTGGGTCAGTTACAGCTGGCGTTTCTGCTTCTCTCTGCACTTAGCCCCGTGGCTTCATGAATGTAGCTGTGATGTCCAGACCAGCTGATGAAATCTCACTTTGTCTAGATCAGGAAGCCTATGGGACCTCATGTGCCTCAGGCTGAATTCTAAAATGCCCCAAGCCTCTCTCTGGAAGTCATAGGGGTGAAGCCACAGGCTGAAGAGGCTTTCACTGAGGGTTCAACCTGGGAGCCCTCCAGTCTTTTCTCTCTGCTCTCAAACAAGCTCTGGGGCCTGTTCTTCGAACCTACACTACAGCAGATCTCAAAAGATCTGAGGATTGTGAAGAAGCTCGTGTCACCATACTGGTTGGTCTCTTTCCAGAGGACACCCGGCTCTTCCGGAGGCTGATTCACGCCACTTGTGTCTGTGTCTTAGAGGCCCTGTAATTGAGTTTCACGGCTAGGCAGCATAGAGCGCCAGATACATGTCTCTCACTATTCTGCAGAAGCCATGACAATGAGAAGATGGCGTTATTACTGAGGATTTGTGGAGAAACCTGCTCTATGCCTCCTTCCCCCTCTGTTTCTAGAGTTACAAGAATCTCACGGATCCGAGGTTCCTGGCTCTTCACTCCAACGTCTGCCTCTTCCTGTGTTTCTTTTCCTGTTAAGGAAACAGTTGGTTTGATTGATGTCTGTTTGAATGAAATCTTTCCGAATCTTAACATGATTGTATTTGCAAAGACTTGACTTCCAAATAAGGCCACATTTATGGGAATCTCAAGTTCGTGTTCCAATGTACCATTGTCAGGGGACACAGAACCAACTGCTATATCCCCATTGGTTCAGTCGCTCTGTCAATACACAGAGTGACAGAGGATGTAGTTTACTGGTAGGGACATGGCTTTTCCTTTGTGTGGGCATGGCTCACTTCCAAATTACCCTGAACCCACGAGTGGGCTCTGGGACTCTCTCCATTTCACAGATGAGAATACAGCTGACAGAGAGGAAGGAAAGAGAGCTTAAGATGTTTACCTACAGTCACACGTAGCTACTGACACGTAAGTAAATGTCAGAGCTCTGGAAGCTCTGGGCTTCACCAGGATCCTATGTATGCAGGAAGGTGGTGGAACAGGAGGTTTAAGTCCTGCTTTAGGTCTACTGAGACCAGAGCACTGTGAAATAGCTCAAGGGTTCATTCCACCATGGGAGGCTCTGGGCTCAAGCTAGATGTCTCGGCTTGATTCCTTTCCTCCCATGAGTGAGTGCATCTCCTCATCCATAAGACAAGACCATGGAAACTTCCTATTCTTTCCCAAAGGTCCCTGTGAAAACTGCTACCAAGGCTGGTGCTGGCTCCTCAGAAACCGAGTTTGCACGCAGCCACTAACCACTGCCTCCTTTAAGTCGTTGTCTAAAGGCCACCTTAGTGTCCCCAGCTGCCAAGTCAGTGACACCTGCTCTATTGTCCTTTTCATGACTACTCTGGCTTAAACGCCCTTCTAGAGCTCAAGGTGAAATTTACTTGCCAAGGTAATAGCACTGAACAGATCCTTTAAGTGCTGATCAGGCTATGAGGGCTCTGCAGCTGTGAGCAGATTCACTTCATCTTCAAGAGCCAGGGCTAGCTACTGCGACAAAAGCATGGGTTTGGACCCATTTGCTCTCTGTGTCTCTTAGATGCCCACTCATGCTTCTCCAGCAGCACAGCCGTGCCTGGCATGTAGCAGGCTCTTCAGAATGGTGGCTTCTTAGCAACATGACTGGAGTAGAAGAGTAGGCTGTTTGCAACAAAATAGGCTCCTGACAATAGGAAACTGGGCTCATTTGGTGCATTGCTATCTTCCTGGTGCCTGACACAAAACAAAGTAAACACCGACGAATACCTATTCCTCGAATGGAAGAGGAAAGGGATGCAAGAGAGACAGTCACCAGTCTGTCCCCTCCTGTGGACCCTGAGAGGTTAGGGAGGCTGCAGTTAAACCCAAGCTAGGGGGTCCTATAAAACTGGGGAAGGAAGAAGAACCTTGTGGCCCAGGGGGCTCTATGAGCTGGTGGGGTGAGGAGATAGGAGCAGAGGCAATGAGCCAGGCTCACCTGGAAAGCCAGAGAGCCAGCCGAAGAACAAGGCTAGCATCAAGGGGGTGGGAGGGGGGACGACAGATCACCTCTGACTGTGAATTAGTCAGATGCCAGGTGAAAGGGACATGCTTTCTACCCGGCCATATGCATCAGAGATTTCACTAATGAATGATCTTCAAGTGTGGTGTGGTGAGAGCTATTGAATTTAACTTGTTTTCCCCTGAACCCTTCAGCCTCACAGAAGATCTCAGCCTCCACAAAGGCCGAGGGGAGCCTTGAAATAACTTCTTCTCAGGCAATTAAACTACATCCAATTTTGTAGGTTGAAGTATTTCAGGGGATCCTATTACCACCATCTTTGGGCCTGGAGGCCAACATTTTCTCATAAAAGCTAACTGCCTTGTAAGAGGAGCCGCCATCTGGGTGATAAAGCAGATGTGTTCTCTACCTGTTCTGGCCTCTTTGTGCTCATTGGTTGCTAAGTAGCTTTAGCCTGACTCTTTGTGGTGTGTGTGTGTGTGTGTGTGTATGTATGTGTGTGTGTGTGTATGTATGTATGTATGTGATTTCAGGAATCATGGCAGAAGCTCTGTGCCCCAGGCATCACACACACGCACACCTCTGCTGCAGGAGCCAGCGGTTTCTTAATACAGGTCAGCACCTTTTATTCCATTTCAAAAGTCTAAGTCTGAAAATCAAAATACCCCAGGAGATGCAAGGCAGTTGGTTTAAATTAATACATAAGTGCAAATGACTTAGTGCAGACCTTTTGTCCCTGCAAGGCAGATTTTTAAAAAGCAAGGAGAGGGAGATTGGTGTGGAGAAACAGAAAACGCTCAGCTCAGCCCCAGCTTTTTCCTTGCTAGCCAGTAATCTTGGAACAAGTTCATTAACAAAAAGTGATAGCAAGGTGCAGGGGCCAGCTGTGGCTGGTCACAGATTTCTGGGTAGTCTTGTCTCACCCCCAATTAAAGTACCCTTTTCTACCCACATCTTGGTCCCTTTTGTACCTGACTCCTCATCTTTCACTTTCTCTGGACATCTTTGGTGTGTAGGTAGGGGTGTAGGGATGGATAGCCAACTCCCTGTTCATACTACCCTGGTAGGGGATTGTATATCTCCAAAAGGTTTCTCCTATATTAGAAGCTTGGTCCCCAGAGTGTTGATATGTGAATTCTTTGAGAGATGAGATGTAGTAGAGGGTGGCAATTAGGTGGTGGGGGTTCTACCTCTGCCAGGTGTTGAAGACACAAGGAGTTTTTGCTAAGATATCATTGCTAAGCTATGTAGAGCCTCAGCCACCATGGTTAGGAGGAAAGTAAACCTCTTCAAGTTACCAGCCTCTGGTTTTATGTTGAATGAAGTAGACCAGGACACAATGTAGAATCAACCACTCACTTGTAAAGTCAGTCTCCCTTCTCTTCCCCTACCCCTAAAGATCCCAGAGAGTAAGACCGTAGAGGGCAGAGACCAATCCTGTGTTCCTGTAGGTCCCCATGAGGGAGTCAACAATTTTCTTTTGAATTACTTTATTGAGGAAATTTTGCCAACACTTGGAAATAGGTAAGAATGGGACTTGATTGCTTTGCTGTTCTTCCCGATGGATGAGCAATAGCTGTACCTACAATAGCTGTATGTCCTAAGGGGATGTTCTGATACACGCTTACCAAAAGTCCTTTCAGTGTCTTTAAGAGAACTTACCTGGATTCAGCGTCCTCACTCCCTGCTGCCGGGAAGAGCCCAGATATTGAATATCTCATGTTAGCACACTGATATTCATCCTGCGGAAATGAAAATGACTCCCTGCTAGAAGGGAACGCATATGGTTGTGTAGCCACGGCCAACAACACAATGTGGAACAGTTTAATGCCTAACCTAGCAATCTAATTTTAACACTCTTGTCCTTTCTTTCTTCCTTTTTCTTTCTTTCTTTCTTTCTTTCTTTCTTTCTTTCTTTCTTTCTTTCTTTCTTTC